>NW_026946914.1:0-358103 GCF_910591565.1 Cydia splendana
ACATGTAATTATCGCTGACACAAGCAATATGCGTTTATGTCGCAGTAAACCAAAGCGTTACTGCTAAACACTAAAAGTGGACATTTACCACATTACAACCTTGCTGATGAATTGATTTTATATCTCTTATCAACTCAATAGCGGTTTTCTCATCTGGCAGGCTGTCTATATAATCGTCTACATAGTGTTGGTTGTATATAGCTTCGCAGGCAGGTAACATCGTCGGCTCGAAACGCTGAGCGTTCTTGTTTTTTATATATTGGGCTACGAAGGGGCTACAGTTAACACCGAATATTAGCGAAGTCATGACATAGGTTTTCACTGGTCCCTTGGGGTCGCTTCGGTATAAAAAACGTAGTGCATTTTGGTCCTCTTCTCTGATTTTGACGCGTAAGAACATATCCTTAATGTTGGCAGTTACACCAATCCTTTGCTCTCGGAACCGCAACATTATTCCAAACAGTGACCTCAGTAGGTCGGGGCCCTTAAGTAGATAATGGTTTAGCGACAATCCATTCGTTTCAGCGGCAGCGTCAAAAACAAGCCGGAGGCGCTTCTTATTTTTATTATCCACTCCAAAATGTGGTAGGTACCATGTTTTGCTAGTTACTGTGGTATCCTTTAACTCTTGTGCGTAGTCATTGTCAAACAGGTGCTGGACGCGCTCGCTGTATCTCTCTCTATAGCCATCACATTTTTCCATCTTGCGCTCCACTCCCTTAAGACGCGACATGGCGTGAGGGAAAGAGTCAGGTAATTCACATTGCTTCATGCCCAGGTAATGCCCATCAACAAGTTATGAAGTTTTGTCAAGTTTTTCTACGGCGCATACGTCGTTATAGTTCTCACGGGGTTTACTAGTTACGCCCAGTGAGTCATACGTGAAAGAACGACGTACTTCTTCATGTAGGTCTCGCAGCAGTCGCTTGTTCTCAGTCGCGTCATCGGTGACATCATTATTGCAGATAAACAGAGTTGAGTGCTGCACAGCTGATGGCATACGGGCGGGAGCTCTTCCATGTATGCACCAACCAAGAGGTGTGCGAGTGGCACAGGGCTCGTCAGGACTACCAACAACGATTTACAATGGTAACTGCAAGTGGTAGTTGTCTTGGCCTATCAGTATTTCTGGTTTTAAGTTTTCATCACAGAAATTATTTTTGAGTCCTTGTAAATGAGTATATTCATCACAGTTCACTAAGTTCATGTTATTATAGTTCGGTAGGCTAAGGTCATTAACACTTTGCGCGGTAAGCGTAAACTTTTGTCCATTTTTGTTAGATATCGCACACTAGCTCCGAGTCCTTCCACGCGCCACGCACACGCATGCACTCGCGACGGCCGCGCGCCCCCACCCGTTTGGCAAGGTTTGCGCTTATCATACTGACCGAGCTGCAGTCGTCAAGCAAACAGCTGGTACTAATCACACCGCAGGGTCCATGGATTTTTATAGGCACTGCTTTTATTAAGCCCCTTGGAGTAGAAGATGAGTTCACGTGCGACACTATTTCCGTTTTAGGCTCCGCTTCAATCTCGGTTACTTGCACTGTACTATTATTGTCCTCATTTTGTTTCTCATTAGGTATAAAATGCAATAACCGATGTTGCGCTGATCCACAGTTGTTTACATCGCAGGCGGCTGCGGGACAAGTATTTCGGTCATGATGCGATAACAAACACTTGTAGCATAAACCGCGGCGCTTAACGTATTGCCAGCGATCTTTGCGTAAAGATTTTTTTAAACTTTTTACACTGCGGCAAGTCATGTGTAGCTATTTTACAGTAACGGCACATACTATTAAGTTCATTTTGTCCACTTTGCACTAATACAGTTTGATGCGCGTTAAAGTCATTCTTATCGTGATATTTATTACGTTTAAAATTGTCTGGACGTGTGTGTTTAGTAATGTAGCACTGCATGTAGACACTTTGAGCGCTTCTTCGTGAAGAAAATTAGCCAATAAGTCGAATCTAGAAGTAGTTCCTTCGGTGATGCGTTGATAACTATAGTCGGCCCATCTTGATAACAATATGGTAGGCAGCTTTGACAACGCAATAGTGACAAGACTCCTTGTAGGTATTCTTCACGTTTTAGGGCACGTACGGCAGCGACGTAATTTTTTATTTTATTCGAAAACACAATGATTTCTTTGTGGTAATCAGGGGTCATTGTGCCTAATCGTTTGATCTCGTAGACGATTCGGGATAATATGACGTCAGGGTTCCCGAATTGTAACTCTAAGGTTGACATCAGTATTTCTGGAGATGTGGTACTGATAAGTAGGGCATTCACTGCGTCCTTGGCGGGTCCACGAAGGCATTTCCTTAGGCGCCATAGGTTCTCGCTATCGCTAAATTTGCAGACTCGGGTAGACTCGTCGAATGCAGATTTAAATTGAAGCCACTCGATAGGGTCTCCAGAAAATATTGGTAACTCTTTAGGTGTGCTGATGCGGCTTAGCAAACTAGAATTGTTGTTTTGGTTGCAAACAGAAGTGGACATCATATATTATCCTTAAGTACACAGGCTAACTGTTGAATTGGACCATCAGTGCCGGAATCCATGACGGCCGGCGCGTGCAGCAAGCCTGAAGATTGACCTTGATTAGCGGCGTGCTGCGATTCCAACTCCAAATTACTGCATTCTACCCACTTAGCAACTTCACTTCGATTATCGGTTTTCGACGGGGGACTGTATTCTTCTTCTAATTCGGCAAGGTCCGCTTCTAAGCGTTTATCGATAAGCTGCATTTCTATTCGTGCTTTTTTCTCGGCCGCCTCCAGTTCCACTTCTTTCTACGAGCCTCGATGGTAGATGTAGACGATTTCCGGGACAAAGACTTATGGGAGCCGGGCATTTCAGACTTTGTACTTCGGGCTTTTAACACTATTGTTTTATCAGGTTGCACGGTTTGTGATTTCTTCTCAACCGACTCTAATTCTAGCTTTCTGCGAGCCTCAATAGAAGTTGTAAACGATTTCTCGGACACGGGTCTATGGGAGCCGGGCATCACTTCAACTTTAAACATCTCGGATTTCACACTTCGTACTTCCAATAATTTGTCCGGTAGCACTTTAGCTTCATCGTTTTTAGCTGCACTCGTACTCGGCTCACTTTGAACGGCTTTATAAGCTTCCTTTCTCAACCGTTCTCTTCTTACAGTTCCACGAGTTTTGACCATTATTTTTGACGGCGGCGTGATGAACATTTAAGATCCGGCTCGAAGGACCACTTTGTAGGATTTGTGGGTTCGTTTCACGATGAAAAAATAGCCAAAATTATGGAAACTACTTGTATTTTTAAGAGGGCGGTACATCCACAAAATACTAGCGTAAAGGGACGTGCGGAGAGTGCAACAGCTTATATCGACTGGTTTAAAATTTGCTCTAGTGCGGTAAACTATCAGGGCCGCTCCCGCGCACCCCGCGTTCCCCGTGCGTCCCCTAGCTTTGACAAACGTAAAACTGGTATTTAAAAACTTAAATCTAATTGCGTCGCTCACACATATGATACATGTACTGACAGGCAAGCCAATACTGTGTATGTAGAAATAGTCTGTTATGTCCTGTGTGTACCTTAGTTGTAGGAAGATTAATTATTTCATACTGCTACAAACACATGTAATGTACTAATGTTAATTAATGTTATTATTTAATTTATTTTAATTTAATTGTATAATTATGGTCCCTCTGAAATAAAGAATATTCATTCTTTCATAATCACACTTACTGTGCCTAAATAAATTTAGACATAATAACGGATTCACTGCCAGCGGGCTCTTTGTTAGATAGATAGATAAACCATTTATTCCTTTGACACAATACACACATGTTGACAAAAATAGAAACAATAACAATACGAAAATAAAAATAAAATAAAGAACAAGAAGCATATTGAGGTAGGTTTGTTGCAGTAAAACAAAAGGGTTCTGGCTCAGTGATACGCTCCATTCTTTCGGGTGAAGCACTGATAATTCTGCTAGAACCCAGATCACAAACAGATTATCGATGTAAAAAAATAATAATATGAATATACAAAAATAATTAGAAAAAAAAGAAAGAAAAAAAAAGAAAGGTGGGCCAAAATGGTTACTGAGTGGGACCCACGGAACACAATAGACGGTGCAGGTCGGGGATTAGGCAGACCGAAAAGGAGATGGCGGGACGACTTGGACGCATTCTACCCCAAATGGTGGGAAAATGCCGATGACAGGGTCGAGTGGAGAAAACGAGGGGAGGCCTTTGTCCAGCAGTGGGACACCAAAGTAGGCTAAAAAAAAAACTTAGAAATAATTTGTTCGTAGGCGCTTTTCGCTACATACGGGTTTTCCCATGCTAACGGCTACGCTCGTAAGATCGTCGTAGATTTCAAACAATTCAAACGAAATACAAAAACAACTTAACTGTAATTACTTAATCTTAAGTGTTATACAGGGATTTTCTTGGTCTAACTCTAGTCTTAAGAGGCCGGTATTGATTTTAGTCGCAAAAATGTAAAATTGATAGATTTAGTCGATGAAATTCTATACTTTTTGTTACCTAATAGAAATAACAAGTACTGGTTTCTATTCGAAAGTCTTCTTATCTTGCACTTTTACAGATCATTTTTTTTAAAACAGACTCACTAAATTAGTAAGGACGTTTTTTCTGATGGATGGAATCTTATTTGTAAATTTCGTAAAGTTTGGACTGCTAAAAATGGTAATTTTGTATTACACATATCCTGTACTCCAACTTTAATAGACTACATTTTTGTTATTATGACTCTGAACTAGTGTAAATGAAAGTTAGACGAAATCAATTTTCTCCAGAAATTACTTCAAAACAAGTGACAGTTTCTCTGAAAATCGACTTAATTTCAACGTAATTTTGATACTTAAACAATCGACAACATTTCCTGAAACTGTTCTTATACTTACATCATTTAGTATAATTTACCACCATAATTTTTTTATGAATTTTTAAAAACTGCCCCTTCACGTCATATATTACCGGTGACGCACGCTCGCGACCTCATTATTAAAAGCCAAGATGAGAAGACGTGCTAATTGAAACCAATACTTGTTATTTAGATATTACGTAACAAAAGGTGTACAATTTCAACGACTAAATCTATCAATTTCACATTGCTGCTCTAAAATCGTTACCGGCCTCTTAACTAAACAAACATCGAAACCATTGAAACTAGTATTCTTGTAGATACTGTGCCTGTAACTTAATACAGGGTGTCCAGTGGCAGAATTCCGATTTCAAAATATCGACGACAACAACGTATATGATTCTAATTGAAAAATGATAACTTTACAGGAGAGCAAAACAGAAGTACAATCCTTATCCTTTTTTTCGTGTTAAGATAATAAACAGGAATTTGGCAAATACGGTTATTAATTGTATTTTATTGCATTTAATATTTTCATATAACTCAATTTATTGGTAGCTTTCGAGAAAATGCAGATAGTCCACAAATTAAGTTATAATTATTTACTCACCGTTGGGTATACCGTTCTATCTACCAGTTAGAATATTATACTTGGTTAGAATTTTCTTTAAGAATGACGTATGCAGGTCTATCTGGGACTTAGAACATTATACTTGGTAACATTTTTTTGTAAACTCTATGTATGTAGGTCTATCTGGGACTTAGAATATTATACTTGATATAAAAACTGTCTAACTCACTGTAAAATATTCTATGTGTGGGTTAGGTCATCAAAATTTAAGTAATTTATTTAAATTTTTGTTTTATTGTATGACATAGTTTTAACGCACTTTTATTTATTTTATATTTGGTTGCATTATTATTCTGTATAAGTCTACATAACCATAGTTTTGACATAATTTGCAGATAGAATAATATACGTTTCATCAGTTTTATAGCTTAATAATAATGTAGAGAGTACTAAATACCAGTAAAAATATGTTATAGGTTTTATTTATTCAATAAAATGTTATAAAAATGTACCAAATTATATATTTTTAAACCTTTTGCTAGAACCTTAAATCTCAGCCTTAATGACGGAATTAGACAGAAAAAGGAGCACCTTTTAACACTGTTCTTACTTATTTACCTTATATTATTATGTTGCAATCACATTGATTAATCTTCATTATTATCACTTAAGTAACAGTGTCTCTGACAAAATTACGTACTCCAAAAAGTCTTTTCGCATACCTACATAACACTAAATTTAACAATGAATCAAAACATAAATTAAACTTTATTCAAAAATAATAATTAGACAGGCATAATATTCTTCTCCTTGGAATTTAAGTAAAATATAAAAAAAGAAACACAACCTAAAAATAACAATCTAACGGGTAAGCAAAGCTCTGAGTTAGGAACTAAACTAATAAAAATATTTGTACTTTATCCTATCACATTGATTAATACACATTTTACATTCACATGAATGTTCAGTCTTTCTGACAATACTATATTATGTACTCAAACAAATATTTTATATAACATGAAACTTACTATGAAGTATTTGAACAAATTAAATTATTTTTCAGAAAATATTTTAATTTGTTTTTATCAAGTAGAAACACTACTATATAAATTATAAACTGAAATAAATGTCATATACTAAGAAAAAGTGACCAAGGCCTCCAGTGCCCCAGGCTGGAATCGAACCAGCGTCCTCTGCTATCGCGGCAGGTGCCTGAACCACTCGGCCACCGGGCCACAGCGACATTAGTCAAATTTTCCAAGTATATGCACTTCCTACTGAAGGCTTGTGGCGCCCCCTGGCCATCTCTAAGGTAGAACAGTATGGTTCGAACCTTCTATCTGGATCATTCTCATGATGATACCGAGCTAGCGAGAGAGATGGCGCTGCCAATCAATACTATGAAGTATTTGAACAAATTAAATTATTTTTCAGAAAATATTTTAATTTGTTTTTATCAAGTAGAAACACTACTATATAAATTATAAACTGAAATAAATGTCATATACTAAGAAAAAGTGACCAAGGCCTCCAGTGCCCCAGGCTGGAATCGAACCAGCGTCCTCTGCTATCGCGGCAGGTGCCTGAACCACTCGGCCACCGGGCCACAGCGACATTAATCAAATTTTCCAAGTATATGCACTTCCTACTGAAGGCTTGTGGCGCCCCCTCACATCATCTTATTTCAGTTCAGAAAGAATAATTCCGCTTGCGCATAAACCATACCGTATTTACTAGATAAAATGTGTAATTTTTTCATAATCAAGTGAAATAATATTGTTGTCGTATAAACCAAGCGCTCGGCCAGTCCGGAACTCCGGTAATTTAAGAAACGTTGGTGATATTTTGATTGTGTCAGTCATGCATATATCATGCAACTCAAGTTAACTGAGTTCTGTCTGACGCCATCGGCAAAAAAATGAAGTTATATGAATTAGTCATATGCTTTTCTCAGTAAATAATGATGATTTTCAAATTTTTCTTTTAGAAGATATATATTTAATGGTTTTTAAGACGATTTAGACTGGTTATCCGTAACTCATGTAACTCGAGTTAATGGAGTTTGGCGTGACACGGCAGAGCTGTGCAGTATCTTCTGTGCTGGAGCATTGGAAATAAAGGGATAGGGGACAGGTGTTAGCCATTATATTTAATTTTATTAGTAGCTCGATTGATTTCCGATTACTAATTTGGCGGTATTCATATTTAAATGATCAAACGAACTTACCATAAGTGAAGTCCGATCATAATTATCTTGTCTTCGTCGAAGAGATTTATAAATATTATGTTTTACTAATGTAGTTATGTCCAGAGCAACTTGCGAACCTACTCGCACCAGTATTTTAGCGCTGAAGGAGGCCACCTCAACGCCACCTTATATAAGGCCTGACAGCACCTAGCGACCTCATTATTTTCAGAGTATACCGTAAGCATTGATTTTTAAGGGGCCCAGAAAGGGAGGGAGGGTTTTTAAATCTCTTCGACGAAGACAAGATAATTATGCTAAAGTATTTGAACAAATTAAATTATTTCAGAAAAATATTTCGAACCATATCGTTCTACCTTAGAGATGGCCAGGGGGCGCCATAAGCCTTCAGTAAGAAGTGCATATACTTGGAAAATTTGACCGATGCCGCTGTGACCCGGTGGCCGAGTGGCTTAGGCATCTGCCGCGATAGCAGAGGACGCTGGTTCGATTCCAGCCTGGGGCACTGGAGGTCTTGGTCACTTTTTCTTAGTATATGACATTTATTTCAGTTTATAAGATAATTATGATCGAACTTCACTTATGGTAAGTTCGTTTGATCATTCAATTATCTTGTCTTCGTCTCTTAGATTTAAAAATATTATGTTTTACTAATGTAGATGTTCAGAGAGTAAAAATTAATGCCGCGAAATCAAAGGTATAGCGAAAGGTATATAAATTATAATAAAAAAACAAGTATAATCACACATGGCATTTATTCTAAATTAACAAATAATCAACAATAGATTTTACTTAATTAAGGATCATTGATGACTGGTCTATTATAAAGTTAGCAAAAACAGCTGATTGGTTAGACAAGCCAGCCGCTTTCCTGATCACCTCAATGCTAACGCCAGCCCGTGAAGCTGCGGAGGTTGTGGCATGGCGCATCGAATGAGCGCCATAAATACTAGTATCGATGCCACTCTCCTGGAGGACCTGTTTAATCCACCGACCAATCGTCTGTGATGAAACAGGTCTGTAAGGTTTCTTATGGGTAAGTATGAGTTTGTCTTCACTCGACCTATGGGCTGCAGTAACTGCAATATATTTTTGTAATGTCGCAGCCGGGCATATACCTGGCACCTGGCCTTTGATTAAAAAATGGTAACTCTATTACTGGTTGTGCTCGCCCAATTCCCGATGTTTTAATTAAATCAGTTATGATAATTACAACCTTATCATTGTAAAATTTAATATTTGAAATTCTATTCAAAGACAAAGTTTGGATCCTTTGAGCAGTAGCCAAAGCAAGAAGCATAACCAGCTTTTTACTTAACTTATCTAAATCGATTGTATCATTTGATAAATAATCTAAATAATCTAATACCGTACTAGGGTTCCATGTTACACTCTAACGAGGGAATGACGGTCTTAATTTAAAAACTCCTCGAAAGAATAGAATAGAATAGAATAGAATAGAATAGAAAAACGTTTATTGCAAAAACCATCTACATACAGCACCACACATATAAATTTAAAAAAGAGGATCTTATACACTAAACAGTTTAAACTATTATTAGCTTAATAACTAACATGCAATAATAATCGTAGTATTGATGCTGCTATAGAGGCTACAAATGGACACCACTCAGCATATGCTCTAACATAATATATATGCTATAGCGCTGGTCTTCCGTGGAGCCCAGGGCAAGAAGATAGCTCAGAACAGTAAAGGCAGTGTCAAAATGTGATTCGGTACTTAATATTTAACACAAATTAGAAACTTATACATGAAGAAAAAGGAAAAGAAAAAAAAAAAAATGAAATTTGATATGGAAGTGAGTGGGTTGGGAATATGTAAATGTATATAAAAGAAGTCAGGCAAGGCATGTATTTAGTATAATATTAAATATAGTGGATCATATATACATAAAAAAGGGAACTCGAATAAATAAAGAATTAAAATAATATAAAATTTGTGAGTTGGTAGTTGTAAATCGGTTTATAGAAAAGGCAACGATCGACGGTTTTAACCAACAAAAAATATACATTATGCACAATATCACGCCGGAAGTAAGTATAATATACCTATGAAATGATTTAACTAAGATGCATGGAACGCTAAGAACACGGCAGTTGCAAGCTGAAAAGATATTGTTTAAATTTAAGTTTAAAAGTGTGTAATGTTTTTGAGTTACGTATTGGAGGGGGTATGTTGTTCCAGCATTTCGTGGCAGAATAGCGAAAACTGCCACGAAACGCTGCACAACCGCCGTGCCTCGGACAGAGAAGTCGAATGGCATCTCTCATTGGGCGGGAGGAGAACGACAACTTGTTAAAAAGGTATTGGGGCTGCTGAAATTTTACTACACCAAAAAGTAGGGTCGCAAAATGTAACGATCGACGTGCTTCCATTTTCAAAATCTTACCACTGTTAAGATAAGGGGTGACATGAGTACGTGGAGGGATGGGGAAACAGAAACGGGCACAAGCATTCTGGATGCGTTGAAGGAGTGCCTTCGAACGAGCCAGTAAGCAACCATTAATCACAGTATCGACATAGTTGAGTTTGGATAATATTAAAGTGTCGCATAGTTTTATTCTAAGGTCGACACTGAGATATTGACGAACCTGGTATAGTACTTTCAATCTATAGTAGCAGTTTTTAGCGACATCGAGTACATTTTGTTCAAAACGCAAGCCCTCGTCTAAGAGTAGGCCAAGGTTACGTGCTGCAGAGACTCGTTCGAGGCGTTCCCTCCCGAGCATAACATTAATATCAAAGCTGGTGACTTTGTCAACTTGGCCTTTAGTGCCAAGCACTAGAAACTTTGACTTGTTGGGGTTAAGGACTAAGTCACACTGTCCAGACCAAATGTCGATACGATCAAGATCCTGATTCAACAGCTCCACAGCAGTTTGTGTTTCCCGGGGATGGAACGTTTTATAAATTTGTAGGTCATCTGCATACATGTGATAGTGACAGTTCTTTATACAACTCGCAATGTCTGCCACGTACAAAATAAACAAAACGGGACCCAGGATCGACCCCTGAGGGACTCCGCAATTTACAGATTCATTTAAAGAGTAGTCTGTTAGTCCAGAATAATTACGAAGCCCAATTTTCTGCGAACGACCAGAGAGATAGCTATCAAACCATTTTACGGTTCCGACGTCGAAACCATAGTAAGCAAGTTTAGACAGCAATAGCGAAATATTTATAGTGTCGAAGGCACGGGAAAAGTCTAGGAGGACTAGGATAGATGCCTCTCCTTTATCCTGCGCTGTTAGTATGTCATCGATCACGTCCAGGAGTGCCGTGGCTGTGCTGCGCCCTTTCCGAAATCCAGACTGCTTATTTGGTAATATGTTATTTGCTTCTAAAAAATCTGTTAATTGCCGACATACCACTTTTTCTAGAATTTTCGACACGAAACACAGAATGCTAATAGGCCTGAGGTCCTTTAAGTTAGTAGGTTGAGGTGTTTTGGGTATAGGCCTAACTATCGCCGATTTCCAGTCATCTGGGAAAACACCAGTACAGATGGATTGGTTGATGATGCTTGTGATGATAAATAGGGTTCTAGGCAAGGTAAGTTCAACCATATCCAGCGTGATGTTGTCAGTGCCTACTGCATTGCTTGTAAAGGATTTAATGATCCTCAAAACGGTGCTTTCATCTACTGGTTTTAACATGAACTTCGCAGAACCAAATCTATGGAACTCATAATACATTAAACTGGTTAGGGTGACACCTCTTCTCGTAGGTAAATTAAGAAAGTGGCTGTTAATCTGATCTGGATTATTAAAGTTAGGAGGCAATTCATTACGTTTTTTAAAATCGGCGATGTTACTTTTGATATTTTGCCACAGAACTTTGGGATTATTTTGATTACTTGTAATATATGTTTGATAAAAGGCTGATTTTTCGGTAAAAATGGCTGTGTTAACTATGTTTTTTAAATCCTTGTAGTATTTTTTATGAGAGTCAAGCCCAGTACGGCGAAATCTTGCGTGCGCTACATCACGGAGCCGCATCATCTCCCTGACTGTAGGAGTGATCCAAGGATGAAGTCTCTTTTTTATTAGAATTTTTTTAAAAGGCGCGTGGAGTTCAAAAAGCTGTAAAATGGACATATTGAAATGGAAAAGGGTATCGCCGACGTTGTCACACACCATGCATTCCCAGTTTATAGATTCAAGGTCAGCGTTAAACCTTTGCATATCAATATCCTTAAGCGGTCTGTACACTAACCACCTTGGAACCGGCTTATTTTTTCTAATGTTAAGCTCACAGGTGATAAACGCATGGTGACTGAGGTCGGGAATATAGTTGACCGCTACATGTCCTATTTTTGTATTTGAACATATTAGATCTATCTGCGTTTCTGAGTGATCAGTAAAATGGGTAGGTCCATTAACAAATTGTGATAGTTGTAGTGTGCGTAAGAAATCTGATAACTTGATTGTGTTCGGATCATGAGCGCGTAAGGTATTAATGTTGAAATCGCCTAGCAATACGACATGTTCATATGTTGATAGTGAAAGGACCTTTTAACACTCTCGCTTTGACTTATATTATTAGATGAGATCAAAGACACAGCGGATCTATGATTATTTAGCGTACCATAGCATGATCCGCTTTCAAAACATTTAGACAAAAAGTCTAGCAATGATGGAATTTGAACATCATAAAAATCAACCTTATTTTCTTCACAATATTGCCACCAGAGCTTGAGACTAGAAGAGTACTGTGACTTGGTACCTTGTGTTACTGAGGAAAGTAAGACATTTAAGGCCGACTCTGGTACCCCTTTTTTGACAAAGCTTTCCCTGATAACACGCTCGTTGCCAGGGTAAGGTGTCGGTGCAGCGGATGGGTTGATCTGAAAGCAGATGAGAGGAGATATTTATTCGGAGGGAAAATTACTACTTCACCCATACTTAACTTAAAAAGGGGATACCAGGTTTGCGAAGGCCAGTAAGGAACAACGACTATACCAGTCGCGTTATCAGTACCGATTTTATTTAAAGTTTTTAATATAAGTGCAAACGGTGGAAATGCATAGAAGAAAAAAGATTTCCAATGAATAGTATTGCTCTAATGGAAACCAAAAATGTAAAATTTCTGGGCATTCATATGGATTCCTTTCTTAACTGGAAGAGTCATACTGACTCTATTTGTAGTAGACTTGACCGGTTTGTATTCGCATTGAGAAGGTTAAGGCGGCCATGTTTCATCCGTCCTCAATTATGGCCTCATCGTATGGGGCAATTCTGTGGATCTCGATAGAGTATTCAAGATACAAAAACGATGTATACGCGCAATTGCAAATGCCTGGACAAGATGTAGCTGTAAGCCTATCTTTAAAGCGCTTAACATTCTTCCATTAACTTGTATGTACATTTACAAAATATGTTTGTTTATTAACAAATTTCCAAATTATTTTAAGAAAAGGTCTGAGGTATTCACAGGTATCTTGAGGGCACCTTACAGAGATCTTTTAGACCAGCCACGCTGTAGGACTGAAATTTACAAACGGAATGCGTTTTATATGTGTATTCTCGTTTACAACAATCTACCATCAGAAATTAGGAATCTTGAAGGCAAGGAATTCAATTGTACCCTTAGAATTTGGCTCCAAGATCATTGTTTTTACAACATGATAGAATTTTTGAATTATAAAAACATGATGATATGAAATACGTATTGATTTTTAATTTTTTGTTTTCTTATTATTTGGCATAATTTTAACTTGACATTGTTCATAAATTAATGTAAATGTATT
Source organism: Cydia splendana (assembly GCF_910591565.1). Lineage (NCBI taxonomy): Eukaryota > Metazoa > Arthropoda > Insecta > Lepidoptera > Tortricidae > Cydia > Cydia splendana. Next base: position 13,428 of record NW_026946914.1, read on the forward strand.
GTGTATAAGTGTATTTAGCTAATTAATGTACTTTGTAAATACCTACATATATGAATGTTGTAGAATGTAGTTTTAAGAATAATTTGCATGCTGTCATGAGATAGCGGATTAAGGTGGATCATTACTAACCTAACGTTAAAACCTGTAACTAACCCTTTTTCTGCAAATAAATATGAATATGAATATGAATATGGATCTATTGGTATCAAAGGCTCGACATCGCTACCCACGCACACGTCACTGAGATTATGTACCTTAACTCTCTACTAACTAATTTACTTTAATAAAACTCAACCAGAATTGGTTATAAATTAAGAAAAATAGATTAATTTGGCCATGTGATCGTCTAGTGAAATTAATACGTTGTGAACCTTAGTACCCATCGTCTTTTATGTGCAGACTGATTAGATTTGGATTCAAAATATTACCCCTAAAATACCCTATGTAATTGTAAATATTGCTACTATATTTCCATATTATAACACTATCGTATGAAAAATAAAATCATAATATGAAAAATAAATAATAAATTACATTTTTTAGAATTTATCTCCTACCGAGCCCTACCGTGACCAGTTACCGTGAACAGTAGTATAAGCCCTTGTTGTTTGTAATTTAAACATAATTTTCCTTTTATATCCCTTCACTAACCAAGCTAGCTAAAGGAAAATATTTATATGTAAATGATGCAAATATTAATACGTACAAACATACTTTATCTACTGTCACGCATCGGATGAAGACGGGTCTCTAAACTAAATAATACCTATTTTATTTTGTTTTGTTTTTAATATGTATTCATAAGCACTATGTAATATTTACTTTTATCTGCGGAACCTATTTTCAGACAAGAAGAAACGCCAAGAAACTCATCTGAATACTCTTACTATAAATGTATGGAATACTGAAGCAATCGTCTATTAAACATGATTTAATACCCTTAGTTACCCCGATATAATAAAGCTCAAATTGTCACTAGTGAACTGCTTCGCCTGTCACTAGCTCCCTATAACAAAATTATTTAGTATGTCCTCAAATAACTTTGTTCCCCTATCTCACCTAATATAATAATGTATTACCTTTAAATCATATCTATTGTATGAGCCTCAGTAACCCATCCATATGCTACTGAAACTAGAATTTAATTTTATTCTGTATTTTAAAACAGTTAACACTCTAATGATTTTAACACAGTGTGTAACCAAAATATATGTGAGAGAATAAATAATAATAAAGAAAGAAATAATAAATAACCCTAACACCCAAATAATGACTCTACCCTAACTCTACCCCAATGTCCCTATTCTAATGTGTAAATCTAGAGGCGAACCTCTATCTTTACAGGGAGGAGTGTGTGTGAGAGGGACCCTAATTTAAGCTGTAAACGTTCGGCCGACAAAACTGAGGTATTGCAAACCCTAGTGTCTGTGTGATTGCCTCCCTCCGCAGTGTAGGCCGTAGCCAAGGGTACTGACGAATAAGGCGCCCTATTCCAAATATAAAATGTGAATATATAAATATGTCGAATACCGATAGTCTCAAAGGCGGTGGGCGCGTGGGGGTAGTACGATAATGTATTACTTCACAGCTAAACCAGTATGCTACCATTGCTACCAGTGCATGAAATAAACATTAGGACTCGTTAACCATACTAGTGCCTACTATACTTCAGTACTAAATGTTTAAAAGAACCAATTGCTATTTTTAACTCAAGGGAGCGATATGAAAGTAAAAAGAAACCGTTTAAATCTTTATTCAAGTCAAACTAGGCCGGCTTAAACCCTATATATCTGACCTGAGAAGATTTAGCCCTATATGGGACCGGCAACAAACTCAGAAGGACAAATCTTTTCAAAACAAGTTAAAACAACACATAACACATCATTTCTTTATTTCACAAAAGTAAGCTTCTAATGAAACATAAGAAATCAAAATAACACTTGAAATAAAACTAAATGGTTAAAGAACGCGGGATTCTATAAGCTATCAGAATAATCCTTCAGGTATAAACCTTCAGGAACGTAGCGAGTTAGGCACGAGGTTGGCTAACGAGTACGTCCGATCTCTAGCGCGGTCCGATCAAGAAGAACTACCAGCGGCGGAGCCTCTCTGCTCCCGCCTCAAAGTCAAGTTGGCAAACCTGCTCGACCAGTCTACCAACATACCGACAAAAATGCCAACTCGTGCCTACTCTCACTCGAGAGAAACCTCTCGACGTTCCAAAGCCTTCTACCAGTTATCTCAGTTCAACAACACGCCAATAGATGGCGTTACTCTCTACGCAACTTTATTTATTTTGTTACAACCAAATAATACGTAGCTCAACATTGCTAATCGATTTTATACAGGCGTCTAAAATAATGAACTATAACGCTGCAATACGTCTTTCTGGTGTCAGGGTCCGACAAATATATATAACAAGACCACGCTTCTTCAATTACCAACAGATTTCAGTGAGTAAAGATTACTCTTAATGATCCACACGTGAGATCCTCACATCCCTCTGTCAGACCTTTAAGAGAACGTAAGAGGTATAATCGTCACCTGTGTAGGTAAAAAGGTTGACGCCAGGCCTCTCTCGCGATCTGGACCTAACACTCCACTGGATTCCTGGAAAAGCCTGCTTATCACCGCTAGGTTAGGCGTTTCCGGTTGATTGACCGTGCAATCAGACACTAATCTGGCCCTAAAACACAAAAAACACCAAAACACACGTAAGTATTTACACTGAACTAACAATTGAACAGTCTGACACAAAGCAGCATAGTAGCTACGTAAAGTCAAACATTCAACCGTTAAAATAACACCTTTGTTTTAACGTCTACGGGCGAGCCAGAGATCGTGACAATCCGACGGACAAAAATAGAATAAACAGTTCCCAGCTTGACGTGGGGGTATTTATAACCATAAAAGACATTAACGAAACGCGTTTGACGCATTTGACGCGTTAGACGCACTTCAATAAAAAATCTTTGTTATTTATTTCCTTTAAACTCGAGTACCAATCTTGGGTAGTTTTAGCAAAGAGATGTGATTCCCATAAGACAAGCAAAGTCAAAAGAAGCCCCGTGCCTCGGAAATCAAGACAAAGTTACTCTCTAACAGATGGCGCCTAACTAACACATCAATGTAAAAAAACACGGATCAAAGCACATGGCGATCCAAAATTAATAAAAATCATTTATGTCTATATGTAAATATATATGTTTTATTGATATTTTTATACATTTTCATCTTTAGTTTCAATACTGCGTCAACAGATGGCAGCATAACCTTCGCGCCTACAAAATTCACCGACAGTAATTCTCTATACACATTCCATTCTCTTTGGTTTCAGCGAATCACTTTTTCTGATTAATTGCCCACTACGAAACTTCGGTTCAAAGATCTTTTTTTCTCAAAAGAATTTTTACAATTCACTTATATGAGAAACTTACATAACTTAAAACTAAATAACTTATAACTTGACTCAGTTAAGTTTTTTGTTTGTTGTTTCGGATTTCTCGTGAGAATGTTTTGCTTTTATTTAAAATTAATTTACTGAATGCATACATTATAGTTACTTACATGTATTTATTTTAATTAACATTTGTACATATTAATTGATGTTTTAAAGTTTATGAAAATATTATCGATTGATCAGCCGGGTCAATCATTATTTATGTTAACTAGATCAGCTAGTGCGTCTAGTTACAACTAGTTAAAACTAAATCCAAAATGCCTCCGTATTCGTTACAAATTTTGTTTAATTGCCTAAGTTTGCAAAATTCAGTGAAACAGTTAAATTGGTCAACTACAGTTTTAGTGCATGAGGAGAGGTTAAAATCGCCAATGATTATGGATTTTATGGTAGAAAATGTACAAATTGCATTCTCAATACACGTTAGTACGCGAAGATACTGATCGCTATTATAATTTGGCGGCAGGTATGCTACACATATAAGCTTCAATCCGATAGGCCCGTCTCTTCGATAAACTCGCGCAGCGCCGTGCCGAAGCCGCGATCGTGGGGCTTGCCTGATGCCCGCGGCAGAGAGAAGCTCTCGGGCGCCAGGCGAAAATCGTACGGCAATTGTTTCGGCGTGAGAGGGGCGCGCATGAGCGGCGTGTCCAACGGGCGCATCTTGGCAGCGGGCCGAGCTGAAGTGGATGGCTATCTAGACTGGCGCCTCTTCTCGGGCCCACTTCTTAGAATCGAAAAAGTCAATCTTACGACATTCGCTCTGCGCAAAGCCGCGAAAATAGCAAACCACGATTAGGTAACCGCGGAGCGTGCCCGCGGCGCCCGGTGACGTCATGCGTCGAGAGCAATACCAGCTTGGCCCGGCCCCTATACGAAAAACCGGGATATGGAGCAGCCCGTCTCTTCGATAAACTCGCGCAGCGCCGTGCCGAAGCCGCTGAGCTCTCGGGCGCCAGGCTAAATTCGTACGGCAATTGTTTCGGCGTGAGAGGGGCGCGCGTGAGCGGCGTGTCTACCGGGCGCATCTTGGCTGCGGGCCGAGTGTCGTCGCGGTACCCGCCCGGATGGCTATCTAGACTGGCCTCTTTTCGGGCTCACTTCTTAGAATCAGTGGTCAGTAGATCAGTGTCCATGTTATTGAATGAGGAATCGGCAATTTCCGGCGCCGGGACCTCCTTCCACAACATTGAGCTCTCTGTCCAGTCTACGGCGTTGATCTTGACCGACATCGGGATCGATTGGTGCAATATTCGGTCCAGGGTATTTGTACAGGCGGACATGCTGTGCACGATGATCGAGCATTGGTCGTTGACTCATTCGCAGGTAGAGCACATCTCCTCGACGGCCATGATCGCGGTCGCCAACTGCTCGGCGCACTGTTTAATTATAATCCAAGTTGCATTTATCAATCGTCGCTTGCATGGCAGTTATCCGGACCGTTTGCACAAACTTTTCAGAGACGAGTCGCGCGCCTCGACACGTCGGGCTCTCGGGGGAGGTTACCTCGAACGGTGGCGAGCTTAAACTATACACTACCTGGAACTGATAGGCGATTCTGCTGTCCCCCAAGGTTGGTCGATGGGTAATTGCCTGTTTTTAGTTCTAGTTAACGACTTCTCGACCGCCTGTTCGGAAATTGAATTCGTGACATTTGCGGATGACACGTGCCTACTAGTGAGCACCGATAACTTTGAAATTTTGAAATCGAAGGTAAATAAGTGTATGTACCAGATATCCCAGTGGTTTACCGCAAATGGTATGATGTTACATAGAAGAAACCAACATAATGCATTTTCAACATAGCACAATAATAATCAGTTTGACATCATGCTAAACAATACCAGGGTACCTCAAGTTGACAGCGCAAATATTTAGGCTTCACTATCGATTCCGGACTTACATGGTCCCCTCACATTGACCTCTTATGCGAAAAGTATTCGTCAGCATGCTATGCGCTCTCGAGACTTGCACCGAGTTTGTCATTAAAAAATGTTAAAAAGGCATACTATGGATATTTCCATGCTTTACTAATCCAAGGTGTTGATTTATGAGCCACCGCGGCCGATCGAGACAGGGCTTTTAGGATGCAGAAACGAGCTCCCGCTAAGGATCTTTTTAGGGAGGCGAAGATTATCACCCTGCGTCGAAGTAATATTTTGGTCGTGCCGCGTTGCAGATTCGCAAAAACTCGGGGGTCGCGCAATATAACTCACTATTCAACTTTGCAGATTTGCAAAAACAACATCGCTTTGTACCTACTAATTCGACGGCGAAGTACCATGAACTCCTAATAACATTTTTAGTAATACACATTTTCATTCATTTTGTAAACATAGTTAGGAGTTCGTGGTACTTCGCCGTCGAATTAGTAGGTACAAAGCGATGTTGTTTTTGCAAATCCCCTAAAAACATTATTAACAAACCTCGCTTGCTGAGACAAGATTGTGACAAAAAACGGATATTGCCACTTAGGGTATATACTTTTTTTTTTCATTTATCGTCAGTTGCGTTGGGGTTATGATATACATAAGTATAATGTATACATTTTTTTGTATTTTAGTTTCAGGTGGTACCACCATCTGACTCAGAGGAGTGAGATACCAAAAAACCGGACAAGTGCGAGTCGGACTCGCCCACCGAAGGTTCTCTACTTTTTAGTATTTTTTGTTAGAGCGGCAACAGAAATACATCATCTGTGAAAATTTCAACTGCCTAGCTATCACGGTTCATGAGAGACAGCTTGGTGACAGACGGAGGGACGGACGGACGGACGGACAGCGGAGTCTTAGTAATAGGGTCCCGTTTTTACCCTTTGGGTACGGAACCCTAAAAAAGACGACGATAACGACATTTTACTAGAGACAGATTGTACATCTACCTTGCCCCAATCCGACTCTTTTTCAGCCAGGTCACTTTCTCTAGGGATGTCAAATATGATGGACAAATATAGATCGGTTAATTTACGAAAAACCAAAAATTTCGAAGGGTTATTATTGAATGAATATCACAGTGCTAAACATGAAAAGAAATATCCTGTTTGTGACTTAAGAACGAAACGAACATGTCCTATATTGCCACTCAATATTTTGATTTTAGCAGAAGACGGCCTGACAGAATTGGAAAAAGCTGCAACTTCGATGTTAATTGAGAAAACAAAGCCTTCTAATCATCAGTGTAGCGGGAATATGGAACGAATTACTGAAAGATACAAACTCAGTGACTATTTTATAATTTTTGAAATTTCATGTAACGTGAATATCACTGATGTACCAAACACTTTAGACATGATTGAAAATAAAAATATGGTATTGTTTCTGCCATTGAGTATGTGCCAGGAGGAGTCCCAGGTGGCCTGGGACACTATAAAGCATACTGTAAAAGTGGCGACAAATGGTATTGTTATGATGATCTATCCCAGAAGGTCAAGGTTAAAGTTAAATGGTTAAAGACCTAATTTTATAAATAACTAATTTCATATATCTGATGAATATCGTTATTATTTCGTTTTGTCCGCCTGTGTCAACCCTACCAGATTATGTATAATTTTGCGCGCTCTTTAGCAGCTTAGTCTCTGGTCGTTTCTTTACTCGTGTGCGCTGGCCGTGGAAAACTGGCTGTCTGTCAGAGATAAAAATATATTATGTGTACCATCAGGTTCAAAATTGCATGGGCAATTTATGAATGCTTTCATACATAATTTTCCCATGCACTTTTGAACCATATTGTACCGCTTTTCTACGGGATACCTAATTTTTGATTATATAATTTATAATTATAAATAAATAAATACATGTAGGATTCTGCTTGGCCTCTAAATAAAAATCAAAATAAATATTAGTTACTTGTTTTATTATCAATTCCAAAACTAATTTTAATACACTTTTTACTCTCTAACACATCAATTGTTTGCATCTATTATTAACAACTCATGATTATGTGAGTTAACTGCACAATTAAATTTCGAAAATCCGCACATTCAATGTAGTGGGTGTAATACGTAATTGTCGTTACTCATCTATCTAATACCTTTAAACGAGCAATTCTTGTTTTATATTATGTATACTTATTTACTTATATATATGTCGGACCCTGACACCAGAAAGACGTATTGCAGCGTTATAGTTCATTATTTTAGACGCCCGTATAAAATCGACTAGCAATGTTGAGCTACGTATTATTTGGTTGTAACAAAATACTATAAAGTTGTGTAGAGAGTAACTCCGTCTATTGGCGCATTGTTGAAATAAAGTTGCGTAGAGAGTAACGCCATCTATTGGCGTGTTGTTGAACTGAGATGACAGGTAGAAGGCTTTGGAACGTCGAGAGGTTTCTCTCGAGTGAGCGTAGGCACGAGTTGGCATTTTTGTCGGTATATTGGTAGACTGGTCGAGCAGGTTTGCCAACTTGACTTTGAGGCGGGAGCAGAGCCTCTACCATCAGTTTTGACATTGACATAACGCTCACGTCTACGTAATTTACTTTCTGTACATCTCGCTTGCACTAATATGCGAGTACGAGCGAGATGCATAGAAAGTAAGTTACGTAAACGTGAGCGTATATGTCAATGTTAAAACTGATGGTAGACGTACTGAGAGGCTCCGCCGCTGGTAGTTCTTCTTGATCGGGCCGCGCTAGAGATCGGACGTACTCGTTAGCCAACCTCGTGCCTAACTCGCTACGTTCCTGAAGGTTTATACCTGAAGGATTATTCTGATAGCTTACAGAATCCCGCGTTCTTTAACCATTTAGCTAAGTGTTTTATTTCAAGTGTTATTTTGATTTCTTATGTTTCATTAGAAGCTTACTTTTGTGAAATAAAGAAATGATGTGTTATGTGTTGTTTTAATTTGTTTTGAAAAGATTTGTCCCTCTGAGTTTGTTGCCGGTCCCATATAGGGCTAAATCTTCTCAGGTCAGATATATGTAGGGTTGAAGCCGGCCTAGTTTGACTTGAATAAAGATTTAAACGGTTTCTTTTACTTTCATATCGCTCCCTCTAGGGACTCTAGTTAAACTCTAGTTAAAAATAGCTTAGTACTGAAGTATAGTAGGTACTAGTATGGTTAACGAGTCCTAATGTTTATTTCATGCACTGGTAGCAATGGTAGCATACTGGTTTAGCTGTGAAGTAATACATTATCGTACTACCCCCACGCGCCCACCGCCTTTGAGACCATCACTATTCGACATCAGCAAGTGGGATTGTCAAGGTATCATTTATTGCTTACACAGCCACCTGGGAGCGTGGTGTATTTCTGGTGACCTACATTCCATAATCTGGACACGTGGTAATGGTAAGCTCACGTGTCTAACCTTGATCGAAAGGTGAGTGTAATTCATTGTTATTTAGTGAGAATTATTGTGAAATTGTGAATAAAATTGTGATTGAGGCAGTCGAGCATAGCGGTCGTTACGTGACGTCATCTCTGGGATCGTTACGTTTCTTTGTAATTAATTTTTGTAATCCATTTAAATCGAAGCGATCTTGAGTTATTTTGATTTGAAATCCATACTGTTAATTAAAACCGAGTATTAGCTATTACAACGTGATATTATTTCATCGCTTACTTGTGAATTTACCCTCAATAATTGATTTTTCATGAAAATAAAATTCATTTTTATAATCCATTTAAATCTAAGTGATCTTGAATTATTTTGATGTGAAATCCATTTTGTTAATTACAATCAAATATCGGCTATCACGACGTGATATTATTTTATCGATCACTTGTGAATCTACCCTCAATAATTGTTTTTTTATGAAGATACAATTAATTTTTATAATCCATTTAAATCTAAGTGATCTTGAATTATTTTGAAGTGAAATCCATGTTGTTAATTACAACCACATATCGGCTATCACGACGTGATATTATTTCAGCGCTTACTTGTGCTTCTACCCTCAAAAATATTTTTTTTTGAAAATACAATGCACCGTTAGAAATTGATCCTGTAATTCCTCCTGTAATCCTGTTTAGTAATTAGTAAAATTGCTACAAATTATTGCCCGTAATGCCGTGATAGATCACAAATCGTGCATACTATGGGAGTGTATTTAAAAACAAATTAATAATAATAAATCAATGGTAGGTAACTAATGTAATAACATAAGTATAAAATAATAAATATTAGCTTTTATTCTTATGCCTTGAACATAAGTATCAAAATGCGTTTATTTTAAACTATGTACATATATGTGCCTGCACTGCACGTCCTAGTTATAGTTTAGTTTTAAGAAACATTTGCTGTGCCCTAACAGGGTTCATGTGTGAACTTACCCTAATGTAATATCTGTCTTGTACCACATGATTATTATGCAATAAATTATGAATTATGAATTAAGCATGAGCTACGCATATGAAAATTAATGTTACAGTGTGCTGCAACCTGAGCAGGGACAACTTACAGACGCCATCACACCTGTAACACAGAAGCAGCTGTGCAGTATCGTCTGTTCTGGAGATTTGGAAATAAAAGAACAGGTTTCGTTCCAATTGTTTATTAGTGAATTTTATTTTGTGTGTAATGGCGAAGCATAACAGTCTAACGTAACTAATTAGCTTTCACTTTTCGTATTGACCCATTTTACCGTGTTACTTATTTTTGGAACACATGTTTGTTTGTTCATAGAATGAAATAAAACGCACTCATTGAAGTTTAAATTTTATTCTGAGATTTTTGAAGTCCCGTATACATTGGAAACATGTTTTTTTTGTGTCTGCTACATTGCATTTAATAAACCTTTGAGTTTATCCTGCTTACATGATAAACCTGATGCCGTGCTAATGATGATTTCAGTAACAGCCAGCTATGTTAAACTACATCGTGCATCTCGCCATCTTCCGCAGCAACGGCAACTGCAAGGCGAAAAGCATCAGCCTTCGTGCTTGGGTTGGACTTCACCACCACCTTTGACTGGGACGCGTGCATCATGCTTTATTAATCTGGTGAGCAGTTCCCATTTCGTTGGGATTATTTTGAGATGTTTTACTTCTGTATACAAGTGTTGAGCGAGTTTCTGTTGTTAAAAGCTAAAGTAGAAAGCGACCTTTAGTGATTTTGATCAGTAATGTTCAGTTTCAGTCGGTCAGTTGACGCTGATAGTACCAATGGTTCTGAGTAACATGATTTAAAGACCTGTTTTTATTTTCTTTTTGGAATTCACTCTTAACATTGTTTTTGCTTTCGATGGACTGAAAGCTTGTACTTTCGAAGGACTGAAAGTACGCCCGATGGACTGGGCACTACTGTTTTGCTTTCGATGGACTGAAGGCAAGCCCGATGGACTGGGCACTACTGTTTTGCTTTCGATGGACTGAAGGCAAACCCGATGGACTGGGCACTACTGTTTTGCTTTCGATGGACTGAAGGCACGCCCGATGTACTGGGCACTAATATTTTGCTTTAGATGGACTGGGTATTGTTTAGTGACCGCATCAGAAGTGCCGGAGCATGTAAGAGGTGCACGTGGTCTGCTTTTTATGTGCAGAATGCTCTTTGCAAGGAGTAGCACTTACGCGGCTGAGATGGTTACTTCTGACGAGGGTCTGGTATCTGCCGAAGGACTGGCAATGCACCGAAGGACTGGTGTTGTTTTGCTAAAAATGAATTCCCGTTGATGTACTGCGTTCATATGAGTAAAATTGGCATTATTAAGTCGGAGTGCTATTTATTTTAAGACGTCCTACAATAATTATTATCACATTTGACCAAAATATTTTTTTAATGCCAGATAATTTCCCCGTAAATTGATATTGATGACAATAGTAGTAATACTGTCGAGCAATAAATTAGAGCTGTTGTGATTTGTGTTTTTGATGTTTGAGATTGTTCTGTTTTCTCATAAATTTGAGAGTATCCGCCAGATGGAGGCGATGATTAGTGGAGTGTATCCGCTAGATAATAATAATAATAATAATAAAAATGTTTATTTATCAGCTCACAAAGGATTTGTAACAATTTCACAGTATGATAACAAAATTTAAATTCGAGATGACGTTGTGATCCTTTGTGAGAGACTGGAGTCTGAACTAGGTATAAACCTGTATTACAGTTCACCAGGCTCTCACCCCGGAGAAAACATTAAGTATACCTATATTATTATATAGGTTTTGGTACTAAATCTACAAGTGTACAACAGAACTGATAATAAAAATAGAACTAAAAATATCGGAAAAATACATAGTATGATAAACAAAGAGTTAACACTCACAATGTCTATTAGTGTTACACAGGAGTTGAAAGTGTGATTAATTTGTAAATGTGCTCGTGTGTGTGTGTGTGTGTGTGTGTGTGTGTGTGTGTGTGTGTGTGTGTGTGTGTTTGTGTGTGTGTGTGTAAGTTGCTCGAATGATATTTAGGTGTCCATGCCTTCGCTTGAACCACATTATGAGATAACACCCTTGTAACTCAGCCCTAATCAAGCGAATTCATCAACTAGTAGCGCCATCTATCGCGCTACCCAAGTACTAATGTCGCCCGGTTGCCAGCGCTCGGCTGCTTTCTCTTCAGTACGCTTTTGTAACTCAGCCGAGCAACACGTTTACAAAGCAAGTTTAAAAAGATCAAGAAATTTAAATCGTAAAAATATTTTGAAAACCTCCGACTTCGTGACATTCCGCTCGGTGCCCATGGCCCAGCGACGAGACGCAGTGACCTTCCTACAGGCACCGTCATAAAAAGTACACGGGTACTTACGCCTCATGGCCTCGTCCTGTGGGACAACAAGCGTCGTCCCGTGAGACGACATGGCGTCGTCCCGTGAGACGACAAGCGTCGTCCCGTGAGACGACAAGGCGTCGTCCTGTGAGACGATAAGGCGTCGTCCCGTGAGACGACATGGCGTCGACCCGTGAGACGACATGGCGTCGTCCCGTGAGACGACATGGCATCGTCCCGTGAGACGACATGGCGGCGTCCCGTGAGACGACGTGGCGTCAACCCGTGAGACGACAAGGCGTCGTCCCGTGAGACGACAAGGCGTCGTACCGACATGGTATTGTCCTGACAGACGACATGGCAGCGTCTTGTAAGACGACAAGCATCGTCTCGTTAAAAGACCTTGTGACATTCCGCTCAGTGCCCGTGGCCCAGCGATGAGACTAAGTGAGCTCTTATAGCCATCATCATAAAAAGAATACCTACGGGTATAAATGGCACACAGCGTCGTCCCGTTGGACGACAAGCGTCGTTGCGCGTCTCACTCAGTCCCGTGAGATGACATGACATCGTCCTGTGGGATATCAAGCGTCGTCCTGTAAAACAATGAGGCGTCATCCTGTGATACGACAGGCATCGCGATGAGTTACGTAGGGCTTGCAAATATTCGAAACTTTCAGGTATTCGAATATTCGACTTTTTCTGACGACATATTCGAATATTCGAATAATTATTCGAATATTATAAAAAATAAGAAAAAGAACGAGAAATCGGTTTATTATCGTTTTATTCAAAAGCTTATTTCACATATTGCTAAAACTAATGATATTTTGCAGAAATCCACTTAATTGACTAGATTTTATCATCCTACTATGAGATGCCCACATTTATAAAAAACAAGTAAAACGCCAAAATAAGACGTATTCAATATTTCTAGATAAAACTTTTATTATAAATGCGCCGTTGAGTGTAATAATATAACTTTAATCATCTAAACCAAACCTAGGTATGTAAGATATTTTTTTTAGTAGGTAATTATTTTCTGATTTAAATTAACTTGTAGTCACTCAGAGGCCTTAATTAATGGTCGGCTTAATTATATAATATTGGAATATTTAAGGGAAAAAGTTAGTTGACTACTGGATTATTTGTCAGCTAAAGGTGCATAGTTAGATTACCTAGTTGGGCACTGGGCAGGTTTGGTATGATCAAATTTGAGAATTGCGATAAGTGCGGGCAAGGTTTAGTCTTAATAAACAGAATGACCCTTTAACTTAAAACTTATGCACCGTAAAAATAACATACTTTTTGATTTCGTTTTCTTTCAAATTGAGTTAGGTTTCACTGTATTCACGAAGTCTATCGAGAGGAATACAGTAAAAATATTATTTCCTTCGTATTTGGGTACCTACCATTACTCATTCACTGTAAATACCCGGAAAACACACAGAAACTGTAACTGCAGCGGATTAAATAGATTTTTTATAGTAATAAAAAATATTCGAATATTCGAAACCTGAGCGGCCGAATATTCGAATATCAAAACAGGCCGAATATTCGACAAATTCGAATATTCGAATATTCGAATTGCAAGCCCTAGTTACGTCATCATGTGAGAAGACATTGCGCCATCCTGTGGTATCGTCCCGTGAGAGGATATTGCGTCCCATAGGACTACATTGCATTGTTCCATAAGACTACATTTTGTCGTATCGTGAGACATTAATACGTCGTCCTATGAGATGATATCGCATCGTCCTCTGAAATGACATTGAAATGATGTTGTCTTGTTAAACAAAAACCGTTGTCTCATGGTCTACCATTAATACGGTAGCGGACGTCTTATTGGTCGCTTTATCGTTCGATGTCTGCACAGTCGGCATTTAAGATCTGCATGGTCATGAACCAATGCACGACTCAGTGGGCGTTATCATCATTGTAGCCGACCAAATGGTGTGTCACCTTATTTTAGAACGACGAGCAGCAGAATTGCTATTAGCGGGTTTGGCGCGATATTGATAACGAAATGCAGTTACAGTAATTGTCTCAACCTGCCAGGAAAAAGGAAGGTTTCCGTCTTGGTCGTGTACAAATGTTGGTCTAGGTCGATAACAAGCAGTTGCCGTGAGATACCAAACAAACCAAAAATATACATTCTGAGGATCCTAAACTGTATGACTAACTGGCCATGAAAAATAGCAGTTAAGAAACTGTGAAAAGGGAAAAGTACAAAGTGAAAAACCTTGTGTTATACTTTGCCCAACTAGATCCTATACCATAAAGAGAGAGGGGGAGGCAAGAAAATTGACGTTAGCCTTAAAGAAGGAAAGAAAACTAAAACTCCCTCTTCTGAATAGGAATACCAATACAAGTATAATGCCAATTCATTTACGGCTCTGTCATAGGCTAACTAGAGATATCTCTTTATTGCGGCTCTAAACCTGAAAAGAATAGAGTTTATGATACTCGTATATATTAGTGAAAAATCATCGCACTAAATCCCTCTTTTGAATGATGAATGACTAGTCAGGTTGATAGTGTCTTTGGGAATACTGAAGCATCTCCTGTATACTCTCTAAATATTGACCATTAGCTTAAAAAATTGCGGCCTGTTACAAAGAGAAATCTTTTACTTACTTTAAATCGTCTACTATGTAGCTGTGAAACAGAGACCACTGAACTAAGAGAAACACGTAGAAAACAGCAAGTACTTTCCATCGCATTCCGTCCAATAGACCGAACTGACAAAGGCATTTATAATGTAATTAGTGCTCCATTCACATCAGTCAGGTAGAAACTTGTGAAATTAGGTTCAAATGCTGTAAGTAACAAGCTCCACTTCGGAAGATTATCTAAGCAGCCGGTTGTGTTATCGACCTGCCGTTATATAACAATCATGCATCATAAAACGTTACATAGTTAAATTTCAAAGGAAATGAATGAACTCTTACTGGTAATATAACTATCGGAAACAGGCGGTATATGTCTAAAAGGACCAACTAGTAAAATATTAATTTAGTATGGCAATCCGCATAGTTACCCATGATTGTTCAATAGGTGAAACATCGGTTTATTTAGTGGTAAATGTTATGCCTATGTAGAAGATGAAGAGCTCCTTCAAGTTATGTAAATAAATAAAGAATTTATGAAAAGATTTTTCGGTAGTTAGAGTGGTGTTACTGATTCTGTTTCGAAAAATCGCGAATTGAATTAGAGGTGAAGCCGACTAAGGGAACTAAGCTGTCGAACCAACAGCCACGGTCCACGGCTTTAAATCTAAACGATGATTGTTTAATTTTTCCAAATAGACAAATTAAAATGAAGTCACTTCAGAAACTTTGAAACCATGTGGACTGCGGGGCAAGCCAACGTACAGAAAAACGTACAACGTACTTAAACGTACACACATGCGTAATATGTAGAAAATATTTGCAGGCAGTCACCGATAGCAGATACCGGATTCTGAAAGAACACGGATCAGAAATATCCTTCTTTCGATTTCCAGATGAGAGGTTCCCTTTGCAGATAAGGAAGTACTCGCGTGATTTTATAAAAGAATAACAACATACGGTGGTTCAGGCAAAATGCACGATCTAAGCGAAATATGATCCCAGTAGTGACTCATGACTACAAATATGTTCGCCGGTTAAATAGACCCTGCAATTTACTCTGAAAATCAACACTAGTTCTGCTGTCATTGCCAGATCTAAGTATTATAAGCTTAGCTGAAAGGTTGTAGTCCAGGGTTTACAGCATACTGTGGTAACAGGTCTCGTAGAGCATGTAATTGGAAACGTCATCTTCAATGCAATCAATTCCAGGCGGCTTAGCACGGTCGCGTTTTTATCCCTTGTCACCATGCCTGTCACGTTCTAACAAGTATGTAAGTGCGAAAGGGACGCGCATAGTGATAGTCGATAGAAATGGAACCGTGCTGAGCCTGCAGGTGTAGTACCCTACAAAATCATCGTGTCTTGGTTATAGGGCAGATGCGCTGCTAATCGAATTACAGCATTAGTTGTGAAGACAACTACAATTCATATATTTATATATTCATGATAATATGCTTATATCATTAAATACAGTAAATATGAGATGTCAGTAGACATATATCAACGTTACGTCAGGCGTAGCTCACTCCGCGATTTCGTCGCGTCGCTACAAGTACATGCGGCCCACACCAATTTTGGTGTCTAGCACTAGTAGTTGCCGCACACCGCTATGGAATGGACGCCTGCTCGCGCTTGCACCACCTTGTGGTCAAAATCTGTCGTAATAGTACATACTATTATTTATACTATGATTACGTCAAGGTAGTGACATAAATATAATATGTCGCAGAAAGGCCTAGATCATCAAATAATTGTTTATTTGTGGGCATCATGATGCCTAATTAACCCTAGGGTTCCCTCAAGATAATCAAATGATACACAACTTAATTGCACGAAAGCCAATAAACAACATACAACGTCCTTGTATTGCTAAATTTCTAATCAAAAGTACCTACAAATTAATAATAATAATAATTCAGCCTATATACGTCCCACTACTGGGCACAGGCCTCTTCTCACTCGCGAGAGGGCTTGGGCTATAGCCCCCACGCTGGCCTAATGCGGATTGGGGCTTCAAAGTACAAATTAAGTAATCAAATTAATATTTGGTAATGAACGCGTCTACACGTGTTAAGGTTTGACAGGAATTGTGCCACAGCATCGCCCGCGCGCGCCGGTGCTGGCAGCACTTGAGATTAGATGACATCATGACATCATGAGACACCCGTGGTTTATGCCACTGCAATGGTATAATGCCAAGAACTTACTGGTTCGGACCATATATAAATAATAATAATGTTTTAATTTGTCTGGGTGTTACGAAAGTTCCGCAATTGGTTTGAAAAGGTTGCACTACAATTTAAAGTGGATAGGTCCACCTCCTCTACTCTTACTCAAAGAGTCATCGTCAGTCAAGAGGTTTTTACACTCTTATTAGAAGATCGTATGTATACGAAAGCATTCAAAACTCACAAATCGTGCTAAGTCTAACAATAAAGCACAATCCATTACCAGCGCGCGTCAGTTTGGGAATCAGCTTGCCACCAGAAAGAGTGAACATTAAACAACCTACAATTACAAGCCTTTATTATAATTAGCCTAAAAATTATAGGTGAAGGCATTGGAATTATTCAAAGATTAAAAAATCTTCTAAAATATCCTACCTGGTAGACGGATCTTCAGTCTACGCACAACATCATGGTGAGATGCCATCCACAACAACTAGAGTTGTCAGCATCACTTTAAATTCATAATCATCGCCTCCATACGGTTGTCACCTGCGTGTCAGTGATTCTGTTCATTCGTTTATTCGCTTGCATGACTGACAAGCACATCATTTAAAGATTGGTTGACCCGGCACCAGCCTAATTGGCAAGTTTTCAGTTATCTGTGGGGAGTAGTAAATTTAGCAGCATAAATGACACTTAAAATAAGTAGGAGCCTACCATTTCATATAAAAATTAATATCTTTTCATGGCTTACTATTAATATGGTAGTTTTTAAAGCAACCCTCACCTAAAACTAATCAGTAAGGAAGAATGTATTATAGCCTCAGTTGAAACTACTGCTAGGTTGTTGAGAGTTGTTACTAGTTAGTAACGCATACATTAAATCATGAAGTGTTGTATTTTCTTCTTCACTTTCTGACGCTACTTTCAGGCAGAGGAGTACTTGATTCGAAATAAATCTCAATTGCTTCCACAAATAAGAAATAAGAACATCATGTTTATAATTTCTAACACATTTACGGAATATGTTGTCCTTATGTAATGATAGCCCATTAACAAATAAACCTGGTATACGTAGTAGTCAATAACTATGTATTAATATCTAAATAATGTTAATATCGTATTCTAGTGGGTACATATACAAACATTTGGTTATTTGTCCACATTAAAAGTCATATTACATTACATCTGGTCTATGATGCAACTTACCAATTTACATTAAATTGTTGGAAAATACAATAAATCAGAGAGGACCCCAGCATTTCCAATTAGTTACAAAATTTTAAACAGTGGATGGGCCGGCAGTGCTATATTTGTGTTAAGCAGTAGATAAGTAGTAGTAATATCATTACATCATACAACAAAACCTTTTTATCACCTAGTGGCTATTGTAAGGAAAGCATCAGGTTGTTTGGACGGGTGAAATGTAAAACTCACTCGATGAGGTTCACGTTACACGCATCAGAGCTACTACTTCAGATAGTGGTTACACTTAAATTTGTACGACCTACAAGTACCTACTTATGTCTTTAATTATGATATTAGGGACAGTCTTTCAACTAATAGTCACACAGTTTTGTTTTATATAAAAAGTTTTATAGTCACAATGGATAACTTATGTTGCCAGTCAGTGCTAACAATTGTCTCATCTATCGGTAATTACAAATAAGGAAAATCTAGTAAGGTTTGACGTAAACAATCCTTTAGTATATCAATACGGAATAAATTTCAAGCCCATATTCTTATCATGTGATTTTTGCATAAATTTAAATATTATCAGTCACAGTACGCCCGGGCCAGCGCCGGCAGAGGTTTAAACACGTCTCATAATGTGGTTCAAGCGAAGGCATGGACACCTAAATAGAACCGTTTTTCCCCCGAAGGGTAAAAAACGGATATTTAGGTTCCTGCCGAAGCTTGAACCACACCTAAGGGCCTTGCCGGCTTATGTGGTACTGAAGAGAAAGCAGCCGAGCGCTGGCAACCGGGCGACATTAGTACTTGGGTAGCGCGATAGATGGCGCTACTAGTTGATGAATTCGCTTGATTAGGGCTGAGTTACAAGGGTGTTATCTCATAATGTGGTTCAAGCTTCGGCAGGAACCTAAATATCCGTTTTTTACCCTTCGGGGGAAAAACGGTTCTATTTTAATAATGAGAGGCTAGGCAATCCTCAATCTCGTTATAAGTTAGCGTTTGTAGCCAATCAGTGACTTTCTGCTTACATTCTCTTAGTGTGAGAGCATATATATCGGTAAGGTCGTTAACCTTATTGTACAATTTAGAACTAAGGTAATCAACATGTCGTCCTGAAACTGCCAAGCGAAATTTTTGTATACCACAGACACGAACTCGACGTTTATTTTTCGTGAGATTTTTATCAAAGGTTATGGTCTTATGTTTTTTTTAAATGACTTGGCGGAAAAATAGACTTCGTACCGACAGCACTTTACTCTCCCTATAAAGATCAATGGTGGGATACCTGAAGGGTTTCTTGAAAATTACCTTTAAGACTGCACGTTGCGCTCTTTCTAGGCGCAAGAGTAAGGTTTTCGCAGCACCACCCCATACACTAATGCAATAGGTTAGCAGTGATTGTGCCAAGGCAAAGTACACCATTTTTAATGTCATTTGGTCGACTACTGAGCGAAGGTTTTTAAAAATATAGATTAATTTTCTAATTTTCTTACTTAGTGTATCAATATGTAATTCCCACCGGAGGTTACTATCAACTATTACACCCAGGTATTTAATGCTGTAAGTACGCGATAGTGAGGAACAAGTACACTCAGCTAATTGCCTTGGACATCTGTGAGCAATAATTTCCGAGAACTCCGCACTCGGTTGCGAAACAGATGTTGGCGAAAAGGTTATAAACTTAGATTTATCTACATTTAGTGTAAGAAGGTTAGATGACAGCCACTGCGACACATGATATAGTGCATTCTCCGATGCCTCTTTAGCGCTAGACCAATCCTCCCCATGCACAATCAGAGCCGTGTCGTCGGCATACGTAATAATCTCGCAATTTTTTAGTTGGAGAGAGCACAGGTCGTTAATATATATCAGAAAAAGTGTTGGCCCCAAAACACTGCCCTGAGGTACCCCATAGTTTAGTTGAACTTCGTTACTTGTTGTTCTATTAATTATTACACTCTGAGATCGGTCAGTCAAATAACTTTTAAAGATATCTAAAGAGATTCCTCTAATACCAATGGTTTCCATTTTGTTTAGGAGAGTCGGTATAGACACTGTGTCAAACGCCTTAGAGAGGTCTAAAAATATACCAATTGTTTTATGTTTATCTTCCAGGTTCTTAATAATTAGAGACGTAAGTTTGACGACAGCATCTTCTGTAGATCGCCCCCTTCGAAACCCGTATTGATTGTCTGCCAAAATATTATGTTTATTAAGATAGTCAACAAGGCGTTTGTTGAGAATCTTTTCAAAAACCTTTGAGATACAGGTGAGGACTGAGATGGGACGATAGTTACTAACATTATTTTTGCTGCCGTTTTTATGTATTGGGTGTATAAGAGCCCTTTTAAAAACTTTAGGAAAGTTACCCGTTGAAATGCTCAAGTTGAATATAAAGGTAAGAATTGGTATAAGTTTCGTGCGATTAGACTTTAGAATACTTGTAGAGATGCCATCATAGCCAACTGAACAATCATTTTTTAAACTGAGAATAGTTTCCTCGACTTCTGAATCATGGACATATAGAATCACCATGGAGTTCGGGTCAGGGGGACGAGTCAATGTAGGGATATAACTTGCAGGCTGCTGATTATGTGTGTCACGAATTATATTTTGTGCTAGAACACTGCCGACACTCGCAAAATAATTATTTACAGAATCAACAGATGATGTAGGATCTGAGGACAAGGTCAATAGCTCATTTGGTGTAGCTGTAGCTTGTTGAATGTTAGCTATTTGCTTAATTACTTTCCAAGTTTCCTTAGGCCTACCCTTGGCCTTCTCCATTTGTTGCTTATCGTAAGTGGTTTTGACATTTTTTAGGAGGTTGTTACAAAAGTTTCTATACCTAGTGTAGGTCGTTTTTAAGATAGCATTATCCGGATATTTTTTGGCCTTTAAATGAAGTCTGTCACGTTGTTTGATGCAGCGGAGAAGACCAGGGGTAATCCAAGGTTTAAATATACGACTTCTTCTTGGTTTGAGTACATTAATTGAATTTGATGTTATAATTGAAGAAAGTATGTTAATTAAAGTTTCAGCGGCTGCATCCGAATCTTTAAGTGATAGTATATTTGAAAAATCCGTTTTTAATATATCCTTAGATATTGCGCATTTGTCTACCCTAACTGATGAGTGATAGGTGCAAGGTTTAGATTTGTATTCCAGACAGAAGACCACCGGGGCGTGGTCAGTAATAAAAGATTTTAAGATAAAAACCGTGGCCTTATTATTAGTCTTTAACATTACGTGGTCCAAACAGTTTTCATTTCGAGTGGGATATGTGTGCGCCGGAAGTAAAGCATGTGATGCTGTCAGGAGAAGATAGTCATCTGAACGAGGATCAACAGAGTTTGGAGATATATTGATATTTATGTCACCAATGATAGCGAGAGACCGAAAAGATGACAATGCAGATAAAATTGTATCTAAGCTTTCTACAAAAGGATTAGTACAGTATGTCGATGGGGATCGATAGATTGCAACAATGGCCATATCATTTCTAATTTTTAAAATAAGACAGTTTGCGTCTTGTAAGGCGGGCTCTTCGACCGATACACTATATATGTTTCTGACATATATTAGAACACCATCGTTTTGATTTTGATGCTTAGATTTGAAAATGACATAGCCCGGTAAAGTGGGGATTAAGCCAGCAGAACTTAGCCAGCATTCAGAGAGAATTATTACATCTAGTTGAAAACCAACTCGGTGCAGCAACACCTGTAATCCATTAAAGTTACATTTTATGCTCCTGATATTAAGATGGAGAACCTTTAGATACTCAGTGTGCGGTTCCAAGTAACTATTACAGTCTTCAGGGTCACATAGCAATGAACTTGCAGGTGAGATTTTGTCAATTTCATTTATTACTAGAGTGAAATCATCCATTACAATTTAGTGAGGTAAAATACAAGTCGCAAGAAACGTGGCAAATAGTTGTTATTGTGAAAGTAAGCAGTAAATCCATTTGAAATAAACAAAGCATAATGAGGTGATAATGTGTAAATTTGTTTACGATTGAAGTTTGTTTAGTGTGTAGGTATTGTGTGTGGTACGAGATTTTGGTGTGAGAATTATGTTGGCAACTCGTGATATCATTTTTACAATTAACAGTAGCTAAAAAAGTAGATACACCTAAAATAATGATTGTTACACTTATTTTGAGTATATAATCTTGATAAAGAGAGATAATGAACATGCAGAAAGTAAAGTACATTGGGTCTAGTCATACTACGCGGAACTTAAGGATATCCAGCTTGAGGTCGGCTTCGGATGCTATATGAAGAGGTTTACCGCCCTCTGTCAGACGGACGTACACCTTACCGCGGTAGGTCCAGTATGCGCAGTCGTTGGTATCGGCAAACATGCGTGCAAGGTAAAGCAGTCTCCTAGTTTTAGGCGGTAAGTTTTCAGAGATGTACACAGGGGCTGGAGGGCAGTTTAGGCCAATGCTACTGGTATTAAATTTATTTCCCCTGTTTTGCTTATTGTAGCTTTTGATTGCGGTCAGTATTTTTTCTTTTTTAATGACTGTCGTAAGCTCCACAACAATTGGTTTGTTCGCATTTTTTGTATTGACACGGAACACGTCTCGGACATCAGCTGGCTGCACGTCAAGTTGTAAGGCCTTTGCGGTTTCAACTACTACCTTCGTTAGATCCTCCTTTGTTTCAAATTGTTTAGTCACAGGGATATTTTTGATTTCAAAGCTTGCCGAACGGCTTACTCTTTCCAGGTCCTCGATCTTGCTTTCTAGAGTTTGTATGTACTCACGGTCAGCACGGCGTTCGTTTTCCAAACATGACAGTTTGTCTTTCATCGTATTGAGCGGAGATAAAATCAATAGACTCACTGATTTTATTATTCTGCTGTTTTAATTCGTCAAAAGACATTTGCAGTGAGTCTAACTTTCCATTTTGTTGAACTTGGAATTGATCAAACATCTTTTTCATTTGGTCCATAACGTCTGACATAGTAGGCTCGTCATCTCTCTTGCGCTTTGACCTGTGAGTGACGTTACGGCGGCGCTCGTCGCGATCTGAGGCCGACATGCCAGTCTGGCTCGATTCAGAGTCGTTCCCGCTCCCCGGTCCTTGTATTGTGGGTGTTTGTAAGGCCGACATCGATGCCGTCACCGTCCTCTGTGGCTGCAACTGCGGGTCCAGCTTTTGCGACATACCTTCTGTGGCCGGGGATACCGGTGGAGTGCTTTTTAGTGGCATTCTGGGCGCTAGATATACTAGGTAATCAGCAATAATAAGAGATGATAGAATCTTGAGTTTAGTAGAAAGTCGAGGAAGCGATTGCGATTCTTGTTGTAGCGTAGTAACCAGGAGAGCAACAATTATAAGGAGATAGCAGTCGAGTGACCAATAACAGTACTTTTCATATACACACACAGCAAAACAAAACCAACAAAACAGTTCAGCAACTCAGCAATATTTCACAAATCACGGGGCAATGCAGGCGAGAGGTACCAGGCGAGCAGCAAAGCAAAGTGGTGTAGCATGCGCTCGCGCCGGTTAAGGCGCGTAGCACGCGAGCGGCGAAGTAAGATAACTATAGCTGTCTCTTTCTTGCTAACGTGATTGGGAGTGTCACGGTAGTGTTCTTGTTGCACAGATACTACTCACAGTTGGCGCAGCTGTTATGCGATCCTGGTAGTTTACGGCGAATTTTCACTATTTAAATTTGATTTATTTTATGGAATTAAATACATTTTATTTTATTTTTAATGAGCGTACATATGGTTTACACGTCTACTCCTCACGGAGGTCCGGGGGAAGAGGGAGATAGCGGCGATGATTACTGATTATTTTTATTAAGTCGTTGCTCGATGGACTATTTTTGACTAGAGAATTGAGGATTGTTAAAGTAATTTTGAACAATCATTTTTTCTGGTTGGATTGATAACAAAGTTTGATTGTAATAGTAATTTGAGTGAGACCCAAATTGTTGGTCAGGAATGACCGAGCGATGAGATACTGTGCTGAGTATTTTGTTACAGAATCAAATGCATACACCCACACACGAGGACGTGTGTAGCTCAGGACGGCCGTGTCGGACCCTGACACTAGAAAGACGTATTGCAGCGTTATAGTTCATTATTTTAGACGCCTGTATAAAATCGATTAGCAATGTTGAGCTACGTATTATTTGGTTGTAACAAAATAAATAAAGTTTTGTAGAGAGTAACTCCGTCTATTGGCGCATTGTTGAAATAGAGTTGCGTAGAGAGTAACGCCATCTATTGGCGTGTTGTTGAACTGAGATGACAGGTAGAAGGCTTTGGAACGTCGAGAGGTTTCTCTCGAGTGAGCGTAGGCACGAGTTGGCATTTTTGTCGGTATGTTGGTAGACTGGTCGAGCAGGTTTGCCAACTTGACTTTGAGGCGGGAGCAGAGAGGCTCCGCCGCTGGTAGTTCTTCTTGATCGGACCGCGCTAGAGATCGGACGTACTCGTTAGCCAACCTCGTGCCTAACTCTCTACGTTCCTGAAGGTTTATACCTGAAGGATTATTCTGATAGCTTACAGAATCCCGCGTTCTTTAACCATTTAGCTAAGTGTTTTATTTCAAGTGTTATTTTGATTTCTTATGTTTCATTAGAAGCTTACTTTTGTGAAATAAAGAAATGATGTGTTATGTGTTGTTTTAACTTGTTTTGAAAAGATTTGTCCCTCTGAGTTTGTTGCCGGTCCCATATAGGGCTAAATCTTCTCAGTTCAGATATATGTAGGGTTGAAGCCGGCCTAGTTTGACTTGAATAAGGATTTAAACGGTTTCTTTTACTTTCATATCGCTCCCTAGAGTTAAAAATAGCTTAGTACTGAAGTATAGTAGGCACTAGTATGGTTAACGAGTCCTAATGTTTATTTCATGCACTGGTAGCAATGGTAGCATACTGGTTTAGCTGTGAAGTAATACATTATCGTACTACCCCCACGCGCCCACCGCCTTTGAGACCATCACTATTCGACATATATATATATATTTCGGGAACCTCTGAAACGGCTCTAACGATTTCGATGAAATTTGCTATGGGGGTTTTCGGGGGCGATAAGCCACGACGCGATTGGTTGATGAGTTCGCATCATGCGCGCGATTGGTCGCAACTAGTTGCGTTAGACTGCACGATTGGCTCGAATTCGTGAGTGACACCGCTGCACTGGCCCCATTCTTATTGCCCATAAGGCCCGTCCTTAGATATATTATGTCAATAGCGATAAATCGATCTAGCTAGGTCTTATTTCTGGGAAAACGCGCATTATTGAGTTTTTATATGTTTTCCGAGCAAAGCTGGGTCTCCCAGATATTATCGCTAATGCGCACCTGGTACAAGGCAGCTGTCATTAACATTGTCAATTTACCGTGTTGTACATTGCTGGCAATTAAAATTTTGTTAGAACGTTATAGTGTGTCAAAGGACTGTCTAATTTCAAACATAGATAGAGAGAATCATCATACTATCTTTGTCTTACACTAGTACTAACAGTACTAGCACCCAAAAGAAAAGGATGAGTATAGTTTTTTTTTAGTTCCTATATAAAGTGTGAATTTTAGTTCATTAATTAAATGAAGGTTTCGGTTAAGATAGTAGTTTAGTTTGCTCTTCTTTAATAAAAGCCCACTTGCCAGTAACGCACTGTATAATGTAATTTTTTTTAATTAATTATAAAGAGAGTTATTAATTTATAATATCATATAATGCTCGAAGAACTGGACCCAATGCGATTTTCATCAGTCTGATTATATCGGCTGCATGGCTTCTGTTGAAATCGATCAGATTGTTGTCCGCTTCTGCTATTTCCTGCCAGTGGTGTCAGTTTTGGGACAGATGGAAACTGCACGCTCGCGTTCCCGGAGAAATGTAAAGGTTATACTGTACTAGAATTTCTGCCCTTAATGCATTATTAAATGGCATTGGTGTCAGTGAGCAGCCACCATATACACAGACATGTTGGTGTTCGGGTTCGGGTGTTCTTTTCAATTCCGAAATTACATTCGCCGCACTTTCACTGTCACTTTCATTCTCGCCACGTTGAGGTGATGAACCCCATTCTCCATTTATTTGAAAGTTCGATCCGCCACCAAACGCCATATTCATATTTAATTCAAATAACAAGAGGGGTAAATCCACGGTGACTCACGTTACTTTGTAGTCACTATTCCTAACAATCTTGTCGTATATTTGAGATCAAGAGCTTTCTACATCGATAACTTGATAATAATATCACAGAGTACATTACTGCGAATCATTTATCGAAGTACTTTTTCTCCAACAAATTATAAAAATTGGAGAAAAGTGGAAAATAACTCCGTGACTCACGTTACAAGAAATGGACACGGAGTTTTACGCCTTTTGTGTTTATTGATTTCCCTTTGATTATTGAATGAATTAGTTTTAACAAAATAACAAAACAATGACATAAATAATCAAGCTTCTTTAATAGTTAACCAAATGAAATCAAAGATACACACTTATTTAAATAAAATATAAAACCTTACGAACTCACGTTACAGCGATTTCGTGAGTCACGTTACTTGCGACTACCTAGAATATTTTGATATTTTTTTATCATTTCTAGCAAACAAATAGCATATTTATTACTTATTGTTATTAGAATTAAGATAAAATAAATTGTATAAAGGCTACAAATTATATTTTTTATTCAGCTAGTGGGTTTATGTCATCTTGTTTTTCCATTTCGATATAATGTATAATTTGGGGACAATAACCTGGTTTTTCTTTTACACCTTTGTCGAATGATTGAGATATTTGTGCTTTCTCCAACTTACCACACTGCCAATACATTATATGGGGTTGTTCATAAATTACGATATTTTTTTACCACCCTAAAATCATAAAAATCGTGCTTCGAATGACCCCGTTTCCTCCTACGTCATGCTACCATCACCCGATGTACACCCCCCCCCCCCAATTTGAAATGACGTAATTTATGAATATCCTCTATGACACGTTTTTCTTTGATCTATGTTTTTCAACTTTTTTGAGTCATGTTATCTAGCAACTTCTTCTTCTTTTGCTTGCTTTTTTTGGCGGCAAGCCTATGTTTTTTCTTATACTCTTCGTACTTTCCTTCGTCTTTCAGTTTCAGAGGAGCTACCGCGAAAACCGGAATTCGCAAATTGCGGGGATCTTTCTCTTTTACTCCAATGAAGGCGTAATTAGAGTGACAGAGAAAAATGCCCGCAATTTGCGAACTTCGATTTTCGCGGTTATAGGCCTGTCTTCTTCTTTTTGCCCTTTCTGCCGCTGATAGAGGCATTGTAGCTACAAAATACATTAAAATATTTAGTTACTCGCTTTACAGTTGCAACAACGCGATTCACTGTGACTCACGTTACAAGTATCTCAAGTCATGTATTTCTATAAAATAACACTTTTGCGGAGAAATAAACCGCGAGAATGACACCATCCATGCCCAATCATATACACATAGTTCAATATAAGTTCATTTGTCCAAAACTTCGTACAGTAAATGAAAAATACTGTTTTTTGCGTTACTCACGTTACTCAACGACATGCAATCTTCATGGGTACCTAATGATTCTCCGAGAAACTTTTAGCAGATCATCGATTCGCCGACAACGATTCGCCGAACATCGTTTCGCAGAGTCATTTATTTGTCAATGTAACTTTTGGTCGACTAACGTTACGTAGACTCTTGGTTCACATACCGTTCAGTTCGCTTCTGTGTAAATTAGCAGAACTATTATTGGACGATTTCCATTTAGCAGAGTAATCGTTTCGTTTAAGCAATGTTTAGTCGAATAACGTTTCACATTTTACATATAAGTCGTTATTTTCAAAACAAAAACTTACAAAAATAAAGAAAACCCACATCCAAAAGGATGAAATAAAATATTATCCTTTTTTAAGTAAATGATGACTCATAAAAATTATTAAAATTATTATATTTATATGGTTTAGCTTTGTTTTGCCGGCAATTTTTATAGATTTTTGTTTCACAGAAAAATTTTCAAGTAATTTCAAATGGTAAAATCTTTACACAGAATATTTGGTTCCCCTATCTTTGGCATATTTTTTTTTGTAATAATTCTATTGTGCATAATAACTTTAGGCATAACATACTGTTAGTATAAACTCACTTGGTACTGGATTGTTGCGCATACATACTCTACGCATAATTTTTATTGATCGAAGTATCTTTTGGCATAAATTTAATGTCCGAATCGGGGGACAGTTTCTGCGATATAAAGACGTTCTGAAGCGCCATCTCAAAGCTTGCGACATCCCATCTGAGCGTTGGGAGGAGCTTGCGGTTAAGAGATCGGAATGGCGCAATAAGGTAAGAGAAGGTGTAGCTACTTTCGAAGAAGCTCGACTTGAACACCTGGACCAAAAGCGCCTTCAACGGAAGTCTCTACCTAAGCCGTCCTACGCTTACACTTATAACGGCCAAGGGCAGCTTTACTGTGCACAGTGCGATCGGAAATTTAAAACTAAGTTCGGTTTTGCGAGCCATATACGTGCTCATCAGAGGAATTTGTGAAGGTCGCCGTTGTCGGACACGACATGGAGGACTATATATATATATTTTGTTTGCACTTACGTGCACGACTGAAAGCTATAAGCCCTCTACGAATTTCGTAGCACCCGCTACGAAATTTAGTTGTGTTTTTACCAATCTTGAATTATACTTTCTAGCGATTCTCGTTTCTTTTTAGGTCCCTTTTTTCATAGCACGTTTTTGAGGATGCACATATTTGAATTGTGGTGCGCTACCGATGGTTCATATTGACAGGGCTCGCAATATTCACCAAATACTTGTGCAACAGCTACCAGAGGAGGCTGAAAACATTAATGTTAGCAGTCTACAACATGCGCGCCACTTCGCACATGCTCACCTGCAAGCTATCGGACCATCATATGATAGGTATACGACTAGACGTTATCGGTGTAACAAGCGGCGGTGACACGAGAGCGACCGAAGTGCGGTATGTGTTAAGTAATCAGCGAGTAGTAAACAAATTAAATCTTATTGATTGGTCCGAGTTCTTAGAGATTGATTGTCCTTTAGTTTTATACGAAAAAATATGCACTGTTTTTAGTAAAACCTATAACGAGTCTTTTATAAAAATCAAACCAATTAGTAAGAGGGAAACTCAACCGTGGGTAAATAAAAAACTGGAAAAGATGATTGGCCACAGGGACGAGTTATTTAGAATCTGGAAACAAAATCCTAAAAATATGAGTCTTAGGTTAGACTACACACGCTATAGAAATAAAGTAAATAAAGTGATCGATTTTGCTAAAAATAAGTTTAGACAAAATGAGATACAAAAATGTGAAGGGGACTTTAGAAAAATATGGGGAAATATCAATAAGTGGCTAGGTCGAACTAAAGGTAATGTTGATAGTATAATAATGACACATTTAGGAAAAACTGATAATTTGGAAAATATATGTAATAGGTTTTCGAATACATTTACGCAAGAAATATTGGATATAAAACACAAATGTACCCAAAAGTTTTTAATTAGAGATTCTTATGTTCAAAAATGTGATGTTTCTTTTAGGTTTAGAAAGGTATGTCCAAGCGATGTTGAGAAAATAATCGATAAATTAAGCAACGGTAAAGCTCCAGGTATTGATGACATCAGGGTTCAAGATATAAAATATGTTAAGAAGGACTTCAGTGTAATATTAGCGAAATTTATAAATTTATGCTTGACAAAGTGTTTATATCCAAATTTATTAAAAAAATCACTTATTAGGCCAATATTCAAGCAGGGTAGTCATTTGAATTATTCAAATTGCAGGCCTATTGCAATCTTATCAGTAATCAATAAGATTGTTGAAAAGGTTGTAGTAGGGCAAGTAAGTAGCTTCTTGGAAGGTAATGAAATTTTATCGCAGGCGCAGCACGGGTTTAGGCGAGGGCGGAGCACCGCCACGGCCTTGACCCAATTCTCCAACTATGTGAACGGTTCCCCTATCTTTGGCATAATTTTTTTTGTAATAATTCTATTGTGCATAATAACTTTAGGCATAACATACTGTTAGTATAAACTCACTTGGTACTGGATTGTTGCGCATACATACTCTACGCATAATTTTTATTGATCGAAGTATCTTTTGGCATAAATTTAATGTCCGAATCGAGACCTGGTATCTGTTTCAGTTCGCATAATTTTATTTGTAATAATTTGTTTTTGCATAATTCGCCATTAAGCATAAAGTACTACAAGCATAAAATCTTATGGCATAGAAATGTTTTGCATACTTGCAAGAATCATATATGTTGTAGGCCGAATATTTTTGGCCGAAATTAATTTGCCGAATTTTTCCCAATTCGCAACTATTATTTTCTCATAATTTCATTTCTGGCAACAGTTTGTTTTCGTGGGGTCGCAGTTCTAACCTAACCTAACCCACTTTTCTGGCAACAGTTTGTTTTCGTGGGGTCGCAGTTCTAACCTAACCTAACCCACTTTTCTGGCAACAGTTTGTTTTCGTGGGGTCGCAGTTCTAACCTAACCTAACCCACTTTTCATGCAACAGTTTGTTTTCGTGGGGTCGCAGTTCTAACCTAACCTAACCCACTTTTCAGGCAACAGTTTGTTTTCGTGGGGTCGCAGTTCTAACCTAACCTAACCCACTTTTCTGGCAACAGTTTGTTCTCGCTGGGTCGCAGTTCTAACCTAACCTAACCCACTTTTCTGGCAACAGTTCGTTTTCGTGGGGTTCCAGTTCTAACCTAACCTAACCCACTTTTCAGGCAACAGTTTGTTTTCGTGGGGTCGCAGTTCTAACCTAACCTAACCCACTTTTCTGGCAACAGTTCGTTTTCTTGGGGGTCGCAGTTCTAACCTAACCTAACCCACTTTTCAGACAACAGTTCGTTTTCTTGGGGGACGCAGTTTTAACCTAACCTAACCCACTTTTCGGGCAACAGTTTGTTTTCGTCTGTTTTGTGAGCTAAAAATATGTATACATCTAAAATGCCAATAATATGTTCCCACCCAAAGTTACAATACAATACAATAATGTTTTTTTTACGAATTATAGACGTAGGCAGAGCTTTTAGTTACGGCTCTGCGTTAATGAGTCAGTCAGCCACATATTTTGGTGTTTTATGCATTGTTAAATATAAA
The DNA here is from genome assembly GCF_910591565.1 of Cydia splendana. Lineage (NCBI taxonomy): Eukaryota > Metazoa > Arthropoda > Insecta > Lepidoptera > Tortricidae > Cydia > Cydia splendana. The sequence goes on from NW_026946914.1 coordinate 44,671, forward strand.
TTAGACTTGAATTTTAATTTTAACATTCGTCGAAAAACATTCTGCCAAATGTAGCTTATGACAGATGGGTTTTAGGTCATACAAGTTATACCAAATAGAAAGAATCTAAATACGTTTTCTTCGATGTAAATATTCGCCTAAATCCTATTATGCTAAACAGATTATGCAAATCACATTTCGGAAATTTAAACAAATGCAAAATAAAATTATTCGTATCAAAATTCGGCCATGATAGTAGTAGTTTATTTAAGATTCGGACTTGGAAACATTCGGGCTATTGCATATTATACAAACTGAAGCTTTCTGCAAATTTAACATTCGTCGAAAAATATTTCTACCAAACAGGTTATGCCAGATGCGTTTCGGGTCACGGAAGTTATGCCAAATAGACGGAACCCCTATGTGAACATCAGCCTCGGCGGCGGACAGCAGGTTCTGGCAGTCTTCATAGACTTCCGGAAAGCATTCGACACACTGGATCATGAACAGCTGTTGCAGGCTATGGACGAGTGCGGCATACGCGGACCCACAAACCAGTGGTTTAGGGAATATCTAAACAATAGGACCTTACGTACTGTCATCAAGGGGACGGCAGGAGCCGAAGCCTGCGTCAGTCTTGGCGTGCCGACCGGCTCGGTATACGGACCAGTAGGCTATGTCATGCATGTAAATAGTGTGTCGAATGTGGGTGCGTCCCATGAGATATAACTACATAATATATAATTTCATATTAATAACATTCACAAGATATAATGAACGTTTGCTATAACATCAAAATCAATATTTTTATTAGGAATAACGGTAAATTAACATAATACTCATTCTGTATAATGATTTTTTATATAACACTCAAATACTATAAATTCATTTTATATAACATACATAACGTATATTGATCATAGTATATACTATCTTTTAGTATAATGATTATAAAATATAATAGCGTATGATATACTAAATAGGTTATAACTGCTACCCCTATACAAAACAAGCTGTTGGCAGAAAAGTAGGTTAGGTTAGAACTGCGATCTCTACAGAAAATAAACTGTTGCCAGAAAAGTAGGTTAGGTTAGGTTAGAACTGCGACCCCTACAGAAAACCAACTGCTTCCAGAAAAGTAGATTAGGTTAGGTTAGAACTGCGACCTCTACAGAAAACAAACTGCTTCCAGAAAAGTAGGTTAGGTTAGGTTAGAACTGCGACCTCTACAGAAAACAAACTGCTTCCAGAAAAGTAGGTTAGGTTAGGTTAGAACTGCGACCTCTACAGAAAACAAACTGCTGCCAGAAAAGTAGTTTAGGTTAGGTTAGAACTGCGACCCCTATAGAAAACAAACTGCTACCAGAAAAGTAGGTAAGGTTAGGTTAGAACTGCGACCCTACAGAAAAAAAGCTGCTACCAGAAAAGTAGGTTAGGTTAGGTTAGAACTGCGACCCCTACAGAAAACAAACTGCTTCCAGAAAAGTAGATTAGGTTATGTTAGAACTGCGATCCCTACAGAAAACAAACTGTTGCCAAAAAAGTAGGTTAGGTTAGGTTAGAACTGCGATCTCTACAGAAAATAAACTGTTGCCAAAAAAGTAGGTTAGGTTAGGTTAGAACTGGGCCCCCTACAGAAAACAAACTGCTGCCAGAAAAGTAGATTAGGTTAGGTTATTCTATATGAGCATTATGCATTTTGGTGTTAGATGTATTGAGTAATATACATTATAAATCTGAGATATTATGAACGTTATACATAATGATCGTTATATACAATGATATTATTCTTAAATAACGTTATACTTAACAAAAATAGATATTTTGATGTTATATCTAACGTTCGTTATACACCTTGAACGGTATACAAAACAAACTTATACAATATGAGCGTATATAATATGAATATTATAGTATAAGTTCTTATGTCTTATATTACTTACCCGTCGAATGTTGTCCGGCATTGCAAGGTCTATATGTACGCGGACGACATGTGCCTGCTGCTCGCCGGCAAGGATATAGTGGATATGGTAGCCAAAGTGCAGGACGATTTTGAGAACATTACCAAGTGGGCGCATGATAATGGAATAATATTGAATACCACCAAAACTAAATGTATGAGAATCTTTTCACCGTATAATAAAAAAGCAAAAAAAATAGTTCCAACAGATATTAGTATTACAGGACATACCTATGAATGCCTTCACGGGAATAAAAATAATTGCACATGTAGTAAAATAGAATTAGTTGACAGCTTCAGATACTTAGGATTATTAATAGATAAACACTTTAACTGGAAATTGCACATTAATCAGGTATGCAATAGATTACGATCTGTATTGGGTCAATTTTATCATTTAAAAAGAATAGTTAACAAACGCACCCTGCACATTGTTTATCATGCTCTCGCTGACTCATTGTTAAGTTATGGACTCAGTTGCTATGGACGTACCTTCAAAACATATTTGTATCAAATAAAACAACTTCAAATTAGATTAGTTAAATATTTAGTTGGACGAAACACTAGGAATAGGTATAAACATCAGTATGACTCATTGTTCTCAATTTGTAAAATTCTTCAAGTGCATTGTAAAGTTACGTACCTAAATGTTATTAATACGTATTACACAGATGATTTTAAAGTACAAAAGAAATATAAACATGTAACTCGAACTTCTAAAATAGTAAAATTGTATCAACCTCCAGCAAAAAACTATTATGGACGGAGAACCCAAGAATACTTAATCCCGAAAATGTACAATGAGAATCCAATATTACTAGGTAACCCTAAATTGAAAATAGGTACCTTAAAAGAAAAATTTAAAGAAATATTGTTAGACAAATTCGATAACTCCATAAAACAATAGTAGTAAGAACCTAAGTACTTATAATGTATGCTAGTATCAGAGTGTACTAAAGATAAACCAACATAGTCACAGTGGCTCTAGCCACCTGTATTTTTAAAAGTTGTTAAAAACATTGTAATATGGCGATTGTCTACTTTTAGTGTTTAGCAGTAACACTTTGGTTTACTGCGACATAAACGCGTATTGCTTGTGTCAGCGCAACCTAACGTGTATATATAGGCAGGCATTTAGAGAATATACGTTCTTATACTATCACACATAAGGTGTTTGACTTCTACTCCCATCACCCGCTCGAAACCATATACATAACTACTACTATCCTGTTATTTGATGGCGACCCGGACCAGCGAACCAAGGAACTAACACTTAAAAAGGAAAATCTACCAAGACTACAAAAGAAGAGAAGAACCAACGCAGTCAAGATCAACCCAGAAAATCAATCACACTTTCAACGCAAGAATCCACGCAGTCAGAACCAACCAGCATTAAGAACCAACAGACAAGAAGAACCACCCAACATCAAAAAACGGTAACCAAGTTAAGAAGAGAAATCAAGAAGAGCGAAGATCGAAGAGCGTTGTCCAGGGTTTCCCGGCTCGCAAACCAAGAGGTGTCCAGGGTTACCCCGGCCCACCATAATCATTGGAAGCAGAGCCAGCCAGCCATATGAAGCGTCAAGCGAGTGCCACGTGGAGGTGCCAGCTCGCCAGGCCGCGCCAACAGCTGCCAAGAATGCCGGTCGCGAACTCGCACCGGACCGGACGAAGACGAAGCCGAGGACGGCCAGCCACGCAGCAATAGGATGTAAATCCTACGTGTAATTTAGTATTTTATTTTATTTTCTCTAAAAGCCAGCATTTTTTTTTCCAATTCAGTAGCAGTCATATTTAAATCATTCATAATTATTAAAGGTTGTCGCTAAACTCAATTTCGTTTCGAGCATAAATAATTTTCATAAGAAGTCATAAATTCATAATATAATATAAAAATTAAAAGTGTCGAATAGTGTCCTCAATTATGTATGTTGCAATTTGCAACGCGTGCCACACGTTGTGCGCACGTCGACAGAAAACTTAACTAGGCCGCGAGACTTTGCCGCGAGTTAGAATATTTTAATAAGCGATGAATGAAATTTGATACATCGCATAACGATTAAGTAATAAACAACTCAATTCAATAAAATTATTTAATTGTTTTTGAGTAATGATTAGCTACGTGTCGGACTGATCACCTGATATACAGCGAAAGTTTGATTTATTACATTTATTTTTTTTTAATTTTGGAAGTTAAATAATAGTGTTTATTTTATAAAAAACCTTACAGTACGGTACAATTTTGAGAAGTTTTAAGGAGTTTAATAGGCACATTCGTACAATGTGACCTTATAGCTAGAGCACTAGTCCTTCGTACTTGATCATAGTGTGATATACAGCATCCTCCGTGAAAGTTGTAGGAGACTTTTAAGTCTTAATGTATTTGTGTCTCTAGGTACAGGCAGAGCCGTACAGCCTGGCCTGATATGCCGCTATTATTGTGTTTTAGGGTGACCATGCCCTCGGGTAGCCAATCCCACGTGTAGTTATGAAGTTCGGGTAAGGATTCGGGAAGGTTCGGCTACGGGAGCGTAGCCCATGATGTATTGATTATAGGGTGACCATGCCCTGGGTAACCATTCCCATTAATTATGTTAGGAGCTTAGGACTCCGTCTTAATACGGCATTAGTTATTTTTATTACGAGATTTATAGGGTACCATAACTATAAACAGCGAGAGTGAATATTTTAAAGTTGAATACCAAATGTTTTTAAATGTTTTAAAGTTGAATAGTAAATGTTTTAAAGATGAAGAGTAGGTAAATGTTTTTAAAGAACGAGATTTATATTTTATGAGAAAAGGAAGTAAATTAATATTTTAACGTTTGAGAGATGATAACATTTTAAGTGAAGATAATATTTTCTTATTAAAAGATAACGATATTTTTTTACAAGGACTACGACATTAATACGACACATAAAGTCAAGCTAAATAAAGATTGTTTGCATTATACCTATATAATTTATTAACATTTTTTTTTATTGATTTCAGAAAAAAATGTAAACAAGTAACATGCGTTTAAATTTTTTCTTCTGCCACCCCGGCGGTGAGAGGAACGTTCGGGGGAGGTGTAATATGGCGATTGTCCACTTTTAGTGTTTAGCAGTAGCACTTTGGTTTACTGCGACATAAACGCGTATTGCTTGTGTCAGCGCAACCTAACGTGTATATATAGGCAGGCATTTAGAGAATATACGTTCTTATACTATCACACTTAAGGTGTTTGACTTCTACTCCCATCACCCGCTCGAAACCATAAACAACAAGTACTATATCTTGTTATTTGAACATATTTATTAGCGTTAAGGTAGTTTTTAAGCACCGCTGTACTCCTGTCCCGCGCCCGCGCCACCAGCGAAGTCATCCTATGTTCACTTGTAATATACCTATAGGTACATAGTAAGAAAGGGCTACGCTGGGACGGGACGGTAGGACAGTGCAAAATTATGTACCTGCTTTTGATGTACTTGTAAAAAGAGAGAGCTCATCGCCAACAAACTGCCCCGCAGTTTGGCGAATTTTTGTATTGTGGTACGCATATTTTATATTTCCATGTTATTTTCAATAAAAAAAAAATCGCCTTAATAGTTTAAGAAGAAGTTTATCAACATTTTGGAAGAAAGAAACTAGAAAAAGGGATAAAGTTATTGCTTAATATAACGAGTGGTTAGATAGTGTAGAAGCCGTAGACTTACATATAGGTACGATCTCGTCAACAGAGAGTTTTTTAGTGTTAGATAATAAGTTAAAAAGGCATTAAAAAGAGCTTACTGATAGATTTGGTACAATTTTAAACTGTATTAATTCCGGGTACAAAATAAATTCTGTGAAATATAATGATTATGCGTTAGAAATGTCCCGGCAACTTATAGAAGAATATGAATGGTACTATATGACAGGCTGACAGCTTCTGTACATAAAGTAATCATTCATGGAGCTACAGTGATTAACCACGTGATGTTACCAATAGTAGAGCTTTCAGAAGAAGCTGCCGAGTCCAAAAATAAAAATATTAAGTAGTTCAGGCTTAACAATACTCGGAAGATGTCACGCACCAAGACGAATACGAATCTCTTAAATCGTCTCTTATGATTACTGGCCTTGGGAAACCACCTTAGAAGAAAAAAAACCGGACAAGTGCGAGTCGGACTCGCCCACAGAGGGTTCCGTACTTTTTAGTATTTGTTGTTATAGCGGCAACAGAAATACATCATCTGTGACAATTTCAACTGCCTAGCTATCACGGTTCATGAGATACAGCCTGGTGACAGACGGACGGACAGCGGAGTCTTAGTAATAGGGTCCCGTTTTTACCCTTTGGGTACGGAACCATAAAAACAATCGTTGTCACAATATGTACTTAGTTTATTAGATGTTTAAATAACATTTTAGATTATTTTGAAGTATTAGTTAGCCTAAATTAGTTTTTTAAGGTTGCTGAGACGTGACGTGAAATATTTTGTGTTGCACCAATTTTACGATATTTGTATCTCTGTAAATATATAAGTTTTTGTTTTAAATATTATATTTTTTACATTATAATTAATATTAAGTATTGGTATTATTATATTATTTGAAGAATACGTTGTAATATATTTTTTAATTGTATTTTTATAAGGCTTTAAAATTGTATGTATTCTGCATATTTTGTTTGTTACCAGTTTGATTTTTTTAATGATATTATATACAAACTAAAACTTCTTATTACTGTTTCTTTATTAGACCTTAAAACAACAAACATAACTTATTTTTATTTTGAACGTATCTTTGATACTTTTGGAGAAATCGATTTTTGACACTTTCTCCATACAAGCCGAACCACCTTGTCACGGTTCATGAAATACAGCCTGGTGACACACAGACGGACGGACAGACAGACAGACGGACAGCGGAGTCTTAGTTATAGGGTCCCGTTTTTACCCTTTGGGTACGGAACCCTAAAAAGGTACCTATATTCCCCTTCATTCGTACTTGGCTCACATGGTACGCTGCACGCAACTTATGTTTGTGAAGTGCAGCTTGAGTTGGGGGAAAGTTAGTTACAAGTTTGTTCTTTACTGTAAAAAACCGTTCTGTGCTCTGTATGTGTGCTCTGTATGTGCATCATACAATTTAATAAAATGGTTACTAGGGGACCAAATAAGCTTATAAAGGCAGGAGTTACTTCAGGATGCTACTTGACGATGGACATCCGATATATGCGTGACATGCGTGTTGGAGTCTCAGGGCCTAAATAGGGCTAACGGAAAAAGCCTGATGGTTTGACACTGCTTCCGTGAGCGCGAAAACGCAGCCTAATTTGGGATGCGACGTGTGTAAGCACACTTGCCCCTTCACACCTCAGCCACAGGGCGCGTCGGAGCAGCCTCCGAAAATGCAGCAAAACTTAATCGAGCGAAATATTCCAATTTGGAGCCTGCCTACGAATTTTTATATAGGTACCGTAGCCGTAGAGACAAGCGGCTCTTAGTGTGCTGAGGCAAAAAAAATCATCAATAAGTTAGGACAATGCCTACGTGAAAAAAGGGGCGACCCCAGGTCCGGCACATATTTAGTGCTAGACACAACGTTAGCCACACAGCGAAACAACGCGAGCAGCGTTATAGGCACAAGCTCATCGGAACCATCTACCGCAAAAGTACTGCAAGTTCCCGGCCCTAATTCTGCATCTAAAAAGGAGTCAAACAGGATGATCGACCCACTATCTCCAAAGCTGTTTACCTCTTGCCTACAGGAAATCGTTCAGAAGCTGGTGGCTAAATGGGAAACAATGGGCATTGACGTAGGCGAAATAAGGTTGACAAACCTGCGTTTTTCCGACGACATAGTCTTGTTTTCCCACACTGCACCTCATTTAGAGAAAATGTTAGAAGACCTTAGCACAGCAAGTCTTGAAGTCGGATTCGAAATGAAAAGGACAAAAACCCAGTTAATGGTCAATGGCGTGAAACGGCCAGATAGTATCCTTCGACAATAAGCAGTCCAAGGAAAGGAAGGATGCGGTTTCGACGCATCGAAAACGTCTGGAAGAGCTTCTGGTCCACGAAGGGCCATCTTCCACTGGCATTAAAACACAAACACTTCAACATGTGTATCCTTGCTTATCCTAACCTACAGCGCATAAACTTGGTCATTAACAGAAGCCCAAAAGTCCCGACTCAAGAATATGACAGTACTAAAAATCGCCATGTAAATAAAACTTAGCCAAATTCTTAAACTTTAATCTCTTAAACGGATTAACCGCTTTTGATGCGGTTTTCAATATACAATATAAAATCAAACATATTTCATATTTTGTACAAATATGTAGATTTTTCTCTATATGGAACACACTATTTGCAAAAATAAAGTGTAAACGGAAAAAATTGGTTATTATTTTTTTTGACATTATTTTTGTATTAACATAATATATTGTTTTAATTTTTTTTACGATAAAGAAAGTCATTTTCTTACAATTGACACCAAATTTTACGAAATCGGATGATCCGTGAAACTTGTAGATTTTTTTTTCTGTTTATAAGAGACCTCGCTTCACCTCGGCTCCTAAGGGACCAAATTACCGGTTCTTCGAAAAAAATCGTTTTATTAAGCCTCCGCTATCATCGTGCAAAACGGCTTGCTTTCTTCTCAAAATGCAGCTTTTGGGCAAAAAAACTTCATAACCAGTAAGACTATAGCGTCCAGTTCAGCATCCACCTGGCCGCGCAGTGAATTGGGCAGCGGACGCGCATGGCAGTACACGGGTACGGCGCCCTCGCGCTATGTTAAATATCGCGCTAAATATGTTCAAGACTTGCTAACGGGGGCGGAGGTATTGAGGCATTACGATCAGGATGATCAGCTGATGCGTCATCAGTAGGTATTGGCTGTGTGTTATCACAACCCCAGCGCGGCGGCGGCGGCGGCGAGGGACGCGCGGGCGGGGAGCGCCCGGTCGCATACGCATCCCGTGCGCTGTCCCCGGCCGAACGCCAATATAGCCAGATACAGCGAGAAGCACTTGTTATCATTTTTGCAGTTAAACTCAACCAATATTTATATGGTAGGCGCTTCTTGCTGCGTACTGATCACAAACCCTTAGTGTCTATCTTTGGCCCAAAGCTGCAAGTAGGTTGCAAAGATGGGCCATAATTTTATCAGCGTATAATAACGATATCGAATACGTGCGTACGAATGACAACGGAGCGGACGGGCTGTCGCGGTTACCGTTATCTTTTAACAAGAAGCAAGATCCCGTACAGACTTACCTGCCTGCACTTTGCTCGCGACGCGTTTTTATTAGATTACAACATTGTGGTGTGAGCTACGCCTTAAACTCACACGTTTCACACTCTAAATTGGAAGTGCCATGTAGACAACCTTTGTGATCGATTGGGTGGTGCGTCGTTTGCGTTGAGAAAACTGAAACCACTTATCTCAGCAGAAGCCTTAAAGCAGGTGTACTTTGCGCATTTCCACTCTATCATGGCATACGGCTCACTGCTTTGGGGCAATTCAACAGATGCCAAAAGAGTTCTGATAATGCAGAAACGCGCAATACGTACACTTGCCGGTGTGAAAGACAGGCACCCCTGTAAAGAGCTTTTTGGTTCTCAACGTATAATGACGCACTACTCACAGTACCTGTTCGATGTACTGATATATGTAAGACAGAATATATCCCAATTTGCACGCATTAACTTTCCGGGCAAACTGCTTCGAGCTGCAGGGCGTCTGAGAACAGTTCCCCGTCGCATGGCACTTTCAAGAAAGAACCCACGAGTAATCGGCCCTACTTACTACGAGCACCTACCTGCCGCTCTGAGAAATGAGCCGTGTGACGAAACATTTAAGCGCAAATTGAGAAACCTTTTGTTGGATAACCCTCTGTACTCTGTAAATGAGTACATGGAATTGAATTTGTAACAACATATGTAATTTTATTTATTATTAAATTGTAGATTTGTATTTTAAACATGACATTTTGTTCTTTTGTGATATTTTTATGTTTAAATTCGACATTTTAATGACAGTTACAAATTATTTATGTTGACATCGACTTTAATGTTAATTTGGTTTATATTCAATTGTTTGACATGTTTTTCTTTGTACATGACGATCCTTATTGGGAGACATAATTTTATTAATCTTAATATTTTTTATTTTTAAATATATAATGTAATTTTTGACGATCATGATGAGAAGATAAACATAATTTTGACGAATGTAGCAAATTTATAGTGTAATTTTCATCTTGAAATAAAGAAATCTAATCTAATCTAATCTAATCTAAACTTATATAGAAAATAGTTATCTAATTAATAAGGTGTGCTTGATGACGAAACACTAGTTAAGTATGGTTAAAAGTTTGCTACATAATTATTTTATTTCTTAATGCCATTTTTTCACCTTTAATAAAAGCAAACCATTTTTTTATATATTATGTTTATCGCAATTGTAATTTTAAATTTCAAATATGTAAATCCAATTTTATTTCAGTGTTACATACGTTTTTTTTTCAAAATTATTCCGAAAACACTGCACAAACCACTAAGAGGTAATTAATTTTTATCATAACTTACGAATAAAACACATTGGTCACGTTGCCACGTCGCATGCTTTCCATATAGGGATTGGTATGCGCCGTTTGTAATTTCAGCTCAAATTTAACAGTAAACATTGTAGCATTGTGCATCAATTTAGATCTTTTATATTTCCTAATATTCCTTGTTAATATTCCTTGTGGTTGTTGTTGTTGTTAGACATATCCCACTTTTAACCATATACTAGGTTTGATTATTTAGATAAGTAGGCATAATTTAGGACTTTTAGTTGATATTTAAGGCGTGCTTTTCCCGTAGGAGCTAAGCGAATCAGTTTTTTGAATCCTTCGGAAATATAAGAAACAATGTTTTAAAATTATGAAAAAAATATATCTCATACTTAAGGATATGGCAAATATGTGATCGATCTCAAAAATATGATTAGATAAACTTTGCTCGATAGAAAAAAAAACCAAAGTTACGCCTTTTTTTAAACAATAAATCAATCTCAGGGCTACAATACAAACTTTTTTGACTTGTTTTTTACATAAATGTATAGGTAATAAGATAATGTAGATGATTTCGATCACTTTGTCTCGGTAACATCATTAAAATAATTTCTGTGTTTCAATACGTACTAAATCCGCAAGCGCCATTATTCGCGAACGCACTTAAGCCCTCTTCAGTCGCGCAGCAGCGCTTGTAGAGGACGGACCTGCGTCAGTGTGTTCCGCGCGGTCACGTGATTTTACCATTTACAAACAATGGGAAACAAAGCATTGAAACGTAAGAAAAAGTCACTGAGTGCTATAAAAAAACGCACTTTCTGATAAGAGAAGCATCTAATACTTTACGAGGTGCTTGAAAGTGCCTAGTTTTGCCACATCAACTGTTAAAATATTTCAGTATTTTCACTAGGTCAGCAACCAATTTCGATTTAGGTCAATAATTATTATTATATTCCTAGATAATATAATTGTGAATATGTAAGTATGATATTTTTACAGTAAGTATTTCATCTTTACTGATATACGTCTGATCTGTAAAATGATTATTTTCCTTCGTGCTCTTTGACTCCTTCGAAAATCAGAAATCAGAAATTATTAATTTGCATTGATACAGTATGGGGAATTGGGGATAATGGGGATGTTACAATAGGTATATAGTGTTACAGATCATGTACCTAGCTTGCATGCAAGCGTGCAAATTCATCATCAACATCATAATCATAAATTTAAATAAATATAAAATGTGAAATTGAAATAATTTACATAATAGGCATATCGCAATACAATTAATAACTAAATATTAAATAAATAAATATGAATAAATATTATATATAGGACATTCTTACATAGATTGACTAAGTCCCACGGTAAGCTCAAGAAGGCTTGTGTTGTGGGTACTCAGACAACGATATATATAATATATAAATACTTAAATACATAGAACACAACCATGACTCAGGAACAAATATCTGTGTCATCACACAAATAAATGCCCTTACCAGGATTCGAACCCAGGACCATCGGCTTCACAGGCAGGGTCACTACCCACTAGGCCAGACTGGTCGACAAACTAAACAAACTATTCAAACTAAATATCACTAGTTTGAATATTTGACCACAGTTGACATGAATTGAATATAATTGAGAGTTCAAGGTAGGCACAGGCAGTTCATCTTGCGCTTGGTTGTATTTTATACTTTATTCATCACCATTTCATCATCATCACAATAGTCTGCTGATTAAAAATTTTAAATAATAATTTTGGCTAAAATAAATTATTTAATATGGAAGAAAAAATTTTTTTTTATCGTTTACAATTATTCGTTCATGAACAAAAATGTGATTGATTTTTAGAGTGATTGTTAAATAATTAGACTGTTTCTCTACTTTTTGTTTTCTTTTGTAGGTTTCTGAACCCGTGGGTGCCGAACGGAACCATATTGCTAAGTCTATAGAGTTAGACCAAGATAAGTCTGCAACAATTTTGATAGCACATGCAGTGCAAGTGATATTTTAAACGTTAAACTTCTATGAAATGACGTATAAATAACACTTGCACTGCGTATGCTATCAAAATCGTTGCAGACTTATCTTGGTCTAACTCTACCACTCAATTCAATTCCATCATCCGCTCCTCCGTCCGACCTTTCACTGAGTTTTCCTTAAACCCGTTAAATTTTTCTTAAAATATGCACCGTTATTGGACAAGTAGTTAAATAGGAAAAAGAAAAAATACGGTTTTTTTTTCTGTAGCCCTAACCTATGGGTAACCCTTCACAAATGCGAGTTAAGTTTCATGTAGATTGAGTCCGTGCGGAAAGAGAAGAGTCGTGGAATGTAAGTATATTGTTATGTGTTGACGATTCTTATTGGGAGATATTATTTGTATTTTGTTTGTAAATTTATATTTTGGATTTGTAAGTATTTACCTACTTACTCTTATTCTAATTGTGTTGACAATCCTTATTGGAGCTATAATCTTATTTCATTATTATTGTTATTATTTTCATTTTTATTTATTTTATTTTATTTTACTTTGACGATCATGATAGAAATTCTTATATTTTTGACATCAATGCAAACTTATTATTATTATTTTATTATTTATTTTTGCAATTGTCTTTCATGAAATAAATCATCACTCTAATCTAATCTAAGGGAGCCCATATATTCAACGACTCTTCTCTTTCTGGACAGACGCTATATTGGATTTTATACATTATTGTTCGATTCAGATCATAAAAAAAACATTGAGTAAACTTTACAAAATTAAATTATTTGTGAAGGGTGCGGAATACGGGGTGCGATTACAGGGAGTTCAAAATAAGGGGGTACAAGACATTTTTTTTTTAATATTTAGTGTTATTCAGTCAGTTACAACTTAATTTAAAAAAACCGGCCAAGTGCGAGTCGAACTCGCACACGAAGGGTTCCGTACCATTATCTATAAAAACGGTCACCCATTCAAGTACTGACCCCGCCCGACGTTGCTTAACTTCGGTCAAAAATCACGTTTGTTGTATGGGAGCCCCACTTAAATCTTTATTTTATTCTGTTTTTAGTATTTGTTGTTATAGCGGCAACAGAAATACATCATATGTGAAAATTTCAGCTGTCTAGCTATCACAGATCACGAGATACAGCCTGGTGACAGACGGACGGACGGACGGACGGACAGCGGAGTCTTAGTAATAGGGTCCCGTTTTGCACCTGACTCACAATTGCTTTACGCATAGTGTCGTATATGTCTTCTACGTTTTCCTAACACTTACCTAGGCGTAATTGAACAGAGTAGTACTATTATTTATTCTGTGACAGAGTACAAAAAGTAGAAGACATATACGACACTATGCGTAAAGCAATTGTGAGTCAGGTGCAATTTGCTCGTGCTCTTCGGCAGGGGCTCAAGTGATTGTGTACTTTCATCACCTGGCACTACTTTTCCCCCAAATAAAACGCCTGGCATTGTTATATTTGAATTAAATACATAATTAGCTATTATATCACACCAAACACAGAGCTCTATAAATTGCACACCTTCAATTGATTTTACAACCCCTTTGTTGCCCATCCACTCCCGCACCCACCGCTAAACAGCTGCCAGGCGCCCGGATTAATTATTAATGATAGTATGGCATACTAACTAGAGGGATTTCGTTGCTCTATAAATTGCATACCTATTTCCGTGGCTAGCTCTTAGACCATCTTTACAGGTACCCTTTAATCATCTAGCTGCATGTTTTAATAGTGCGGTGAGACGACATCGACAATTCGCTTTAATAATTTTAGCACTGCAGCACATTCTTCGTTCACGCCCCGCTCCCCCCGCAAGTCGCCCCGTTTGTCCATAGATACATATTTAAGTCGCGTCGCAATATTTCTTTGGTGTAAATCGTAGGTACTATACGAGTACGACATACGTAGCAATTGTAATAACATTTTCGGAATAATTACTTAGATACAAACAGTTGCATTTAATTCCTGTATTCGTTTAGAATTCATTTAGAAGGGTTATTTAAGTGCAAGGCCAACGTGCAAGGCAGTTTTCTCTAGGTTTGATTGACTTGAACCTAACCTAGGAACATTTTCGTAATACTTAAGTACTTAGATGTAGTAGGCAAAAAGTTTAATTTAATTCCGGTATTCGTTTAGAATTCATTCAGTACGGTTATTTTCGTGCAAGGCAGTTTTGTTTGGGTTTGACTTGCTTGAACCTAGGTAGGCATAATATTATCGGAATACTTACTTAGATGTAGTTGGCAAAAAGTTGCATTTAATTCCAGTATTCGTTTATAATTCATTCAGAAGGGTTATTTTAGTGCAAGGCAGTTTTCTTTAGGTTTGATTTGCTTGAACCGAGGTACATACATTTTTCGTTAGTTTGAACGTTGTCGATTATCCTACTGATTTGAAATAATTTCAAATAAATATGGGTTGTGAAATAGTTTCACTTGAAGTAGCGCAGGGACCCCGTCATCATCGTGTGGTTAAGATGCCGGGAGTTGGTTCCTGCCTCTTCCATTCCTTGACATATTTAATGTATGAAGTAATAGACCTTGAGGTGGCGTCGCAAATCAGGACTGCTTTTATGCGATACGTTGTAGACCACTGGAATGAACTACAATTGTATACTTGTGCCGAAAATGGGGACCCCTATCATGATTCCGATTGTTATTCACGGGATATATTAAATAGCAATACTTATGGCGGTACCTCCGAACTCATGGCTGCGGCAGCTATTTATCCATTCACTTTTGAGGTCTATCAAGATCAAGATAATATTTTAAGAGGAACTTTTTCTAAAATCGGCGGTTCTGTGAAACGTTTGCGGTTCAGTGGACATTCTATAAGTGGTCACTACGATGCTCTCGTTCCGATAGCTGTTTCACCAACATCAAATAACGTAGTTTCCTCTTCGAAGAAAGCCGGGAGACCTAAAAAAAATAAGGGAGAAAGACCATAAACTTCCGAATTATCACGAAATGAACAAATTCGACTAGCTGCAGCTAACTACCGTAAAAATCACCCTGAAGTACGAAAAAATACAGTTCTAAGTTATACTCAATCACATGCTGAACAACATCGCGAATATGTCGCGCGATATTCAGCTTCACATCCGGAGGTTAACCGAGCGGCAGTTGCACGATAGTCGGCCTCTCATCCGGAGGTTAACCAAGCGGCAGTTGCACGATACTCGGCCTCTCATCCGGAGGTTAACCGAGCGGCAGTTGCACGACGATACTCGGCCTCTCATCCGGAGGTTAACCGAGCGGCAGTTGCACGATACTCGACTTCCCATCCGGAGGTTCACCGTGAGGCAGTTACACGATACTCAGTCTCCCACCCAGAAGTTAACCGCGAAGCAGATAGTCGTAAAAGATTAAACGAAAAAGTACAATTTAAGATAAGAAAATTTCATCAAATAATAAAAAGTTTAAGTTCTAAAATAAACGATAGACTGGAGGCAGAACGACTTATAAAATGGTCTCTTTACAATAGACAACAAATATTGGGTAGTCTATTAAAAGCAGCTGATAAAATAAAGAATATTTTTGTGTCGGCTTTAGAAAAGTTAAAAGAATGTCCTGAAAATATAACGATTTATGAAAAACTTGAAATGTTTCTGGGAAAACTTGAGCATCGAAATAACCAAGAACCATTTTATGGAGAGTACGCGTATAAAGCTTATGATGACCAAAACGCAATCACAATTGATGACACAGGCAAAGCTGTCTTTGAAAAAACGGAAGAGCATGGTAAAGGTCTAGTCTGGCGTTGTAATGATGCCATATGTGCTTTGGATGAACAGTTGCTATATAAAGTAAGAAAAATATTTGAAGAGTTTAACTGTAAATCACCAGCACAAATGTATCCACTATATTTGAACAAACGTCTCAAGGCTAATATTTCCATTACACACCAAAATTAGAATGCATGTCCTGTAATAAACTTTTCTCAAACATGCAATGAAATATTGATGTTATGTTCCTTATAATAGGCTGCGAAGTATGACGTTTTAGGTGCGGCTAGGACAAGAGGTCGTTAATGGAATTTCATACAAATCTTGCAGGCCTAGGCTGGCAAAGTCCTCTTTTTTAATTTCCATTTCACAGATATTTGTGACACACCATCGTGGCATTCAGCCATTAAAGTGGTAACACACTGTCGCACCGCGCCGCGGCCTCGGAGCGTCGCACCCATGGGTGAGAGCGAGAAAGAGATATCTGTTTCTCTTTCTCGCTCTCACTTATGGGTGCGACGCTCCAGGGTCGCGGTGCGGTGCGATGGTGTGTTACCACTTTAAAAAAAAATAGGCAGTATTTGGTTTATGGTACGATTTCTTTTTTTTTTCATCTTTATAGGGTTGTATCTCCTAAACCGTACGTCGTAGCGCAAAAATAATCAAATTTAATAAAAGAAAGAAAAATATTTATAGGGCTGTATCTCTTAAACCGTGCGTCGTAGCGCAAAAATAATAAAATTTTCGTTCCTCTGTAGGAAACCCCTAATTAATATTTAAAAAAAAACACAAAAAAGAAAAAAAATACAAAAAAAACTTTATAATGCTGTATCTCCTAAACCGTACGTCGTAGCGCAAAAATAATCAAATTTTCGTTCCCGTATATGAAACCCCTAAGTCATATTTAAAAAACACAAAAAAAGAAAAAAAAAAGAAAAGAAGAAAGAAAAATATTTATAGGGCTGTATCTCCTAAACCATGCGTCGTAGCGCAAAAATAATAAAATTTTCGTTCCTTTGTAAGAAACCCCTAATTAATATTAAAAAAAAAATACAAAAAACTTTATAATGCTGTATCTCCTAAACCGTACGTCGTAGCGCAATAATAATCAAATTTTCATTCCCCTTTATCAAACCCTTAAGTTATATTTAAAAAACACAAAAAAAGAAAAAAAAGAAAGAAAAATATTTATAGGGCTGTATCTCCTAAACCGTGCGTCGTAGCGCAAAAATAATAAAATTTTCGTTCCTGTGTAAGAAACCCCTAATTAATATTAAAAAAAAAAAAGAAAAAAAAATACAAAAAAACTTTATAATGCTGTATCTTCTAAACCGTACATCGTAGCGCAAAAATAATCAAATTTTCGTTCCCCTTTTTGAAACCCAAAATGAACTTTTTGCTCTGTTCGTAGACTTTGAGAAGGCATTCGACAGGGTAAAGTGGTCTAGCATATGGCGAATACTGAAGGTAAGGGGAATACCAGTCAAGGTAATAGAGATCATAAAATGCCTGTATGAGGGATCTACCTGCCGAATATTGCACAAGGGAGTGCTGTCAGACCCGATTCCTGTCACTGCTGGAGTCAAACAGGGTTGCTTGCTGTCGCCGCTGCTGTTCCTGATTGTGTTGGACGATGTGATGCGCAGGGTAACAAGCCAAGGAGAAAGGGGTTTGCCATGGGTAAATGGTAATACCCTTGAAGACATCGACTTCGCAAATGACCTGTGCTTACTCGCAACATCGCGGGAGCACATGCAATTTAAAACTGATGACCTTGCCAATGCAGCTGCGAAGGAAGGCCTGCGCATTAACAGTGCGAAAACCAAGGACATGCGCCTAAACACCAAAAACAAAACACCCATTCATGTGAATGGAGAGCCGGTAGAACAGGTGGATAAGTTAACGTACCTGGGAAGTGTTGTGGATCCACTTGGGGGAGCAGGAGCGGATATCGAATCGCGCATTAATAAAGCTCGTGCCGCATATGCGGAGCAAAAAAATTCTGGCGGATTAGTTGGGACATTTCAGTCAAGTTTGGTGTCGTTATCAGGTAACTAGATGATGCCCAATTCATTCTCCATACCAGTTTTTTAGGGTTCTGTAGCAAAATATAACGCAATCCTTAAAATAACAAACTTTTAGTAGTAACGAAATGCAAACAAATCCTCATATTTTCATATTTTTGTATTAAACTTGGTTTATAAAAATACTGTCCGAAAGCCCATTTAATGCAGATTATAAAAACATTGACAGTAAATATAAATTTGACTACTTTCAATGTAAAATAAAATATTGAAAGTACTGCGACGTTCGCCAGCGCAGCGTAGGGGACGGCAAAATGACCATAGAAGATCCATAGCTTTCATAATATCTATAAATTAAAGTGCTTACAATAATATCATAATTATTCTCTTATTATTATTTATTATTCTGTTTATTTATTCTTCTTCTTAAGTTAGGCATTTCATAATATGAATATAAAAGTAAAATATAAATCACTTAGGTACAAAACAATAAAAAATGCATATACTCGTAATCACATTATAAAAAACCTAACCTAGGGTACCGCTAGCAGCGGGGCAGGGCCCAAGTTGCCGGTGTTCAGGGCCGTAGAGTGAGGAACCGACCTACAATACACGCTCCGTCTCCAAAATTACCGCCTTCTGCATCTGACCCACCTAGAAATGCGATCTACCCAGCGAGAGTCTTGCTAGGTGTTGGTCGAGACTCTTCGCTATGAGACCGTTCGCTGACATGACTGTCGAAACAATGATTCGACACAATTATTGCCCAGTCAACATCCCACATGGCGGTTATCTCGTGAGCCAAGTCTAGGTACTTGCTGGATTTGTCCTTCTCGGCTTTCACGAGATTCTCATCATGGGGGATGGTGACGTCGACGAGCGCGGTCCGACACTGCGATCGGTCTATCAGCACGATGTCAGGCTTATTGGTAACATTAGCCCTGTCAGGGATGATAGACCGATCCCAATAGAGCATGGCACGACCATTTTCGAGAACTGGCGCAGGTGAGTACTTGTAGTAGGTACGGCACTTCGCGGTCCACAAGGCCGTATAGGAGAGCAAGCTGCTGGTGAATAATTCTGGCTACGAGATTATGTCTGTGCAAGTACTCGCCACACTTAGCAAGATGAGAGCAACCGGAGATAATATGCCTGAGTGACTCTCCGGGACGGCGGCATGCCCGACAAAGGTCGACCGTACCATCCTTCAAGACATATATATATATAATATATATAATTTTATAATTTTATTTTATTTATTGTTATATAAAAACACATACATAAACAGTAACAAAAATTTCGCCAAACTGTACAACAGTTTGTTGGCGGTGCAATATCTCCGTTAGTTATTCGTCATGATAACTTCGTCCGCAATTGCACAGGCAAAACCTCGGTTTCTCCGAGGAGGTCCCCGAATCGTAGCCACTTCACCGACGCGGGCAGGTCTACATCGGGTCCCATGAACTACATCAATGGGTCTTATAGAACCGCCCTTGTAGCTGCTTATCCTTCCATACCGCCTTGCGGTCCTCGCCGTTAGTACTACAGGTTTGTGCCGGTTCTCGTTTGCCAAAGAGAGCGGCGTGAGGCCCCTGTCTGCTGCCACCACATCACGATGCATCCCACAATCGTTCTTGAGGAAATAATTAGTGTGGTGTACACCTCACGGTTGTGGAGATTTTTGGCGTTTAGAAAGCCGCGACCTCCACATTTCCGTGGGATGTACAATCTCATAACAGAAGAGCGTGGGTGTAGCATACGGAGTGTGGTGAGCAGCTGTCGGACCCTACGATCCAGTGCATTCAGCTCTGTCTGAGTCCACCTTAGTATGACAAAGGAGTATGTGAGTAGGGGGCATTACCCAGGCGTTGGAGGCGCGCACTTTGTTGCCTCCTGACAAAAGACTGTTAAGGACTTTTGTGAGCCAACTGAAAAAGCGCTCATTCACCGACCGTCTAATACCCTCGTCCTCAATACCCAACGACTGTGACATACCAAGGTATTTATAGGTTTCTGATTCAGACAGATCTGAAAAACATTGTCTCAGAAAGTTGTAAATTTGTGGAATTTATAACCTTTCCCTGCTGTACATGTACAGTCAGATTCAGAGTTATGTGACCCCCCCAAGAATAAGGCATTTCTACGGTTCCTGGTTCAAATCTCATAAAGACCCTAATTTTTTTTTAGTAACTGAATTGTATAATTATAACAAACATTTAAAAGTTTAGTATGACAACTATTCAAAAAAAAGATGACGATAAAGGTATTAGAAAGAAATTTAAAAAATCCTTCTTGCCAATCATATCTATTTAGAACAATAATTTCGTCAGAGAAGTAAGCAGCCGTGTGGCTTAACGGTTAACAGCATTGACTATGAATCGTAAGGTTAGTAGTTCGAACCTTGGCCGGGAAAAGCTTGATGTTTACTTTTTATTTTATCTTTTATTTTTTATGCATAATAACATAATTAAAAAAAATATCTTATTATAAGTGAGAAATAAAAAATCTGCAGATGTTGATCATTTTTTATTAATTTATAAAAATATTGTTTACAAAATCAATAGTGCGGGTATAGATCGATCCCGCTACATCCACGAAACGAAGACGCGCAGATTTGTCAAATTTAACCGTTATTAACATGATAATAGGAACCAAGGCGCGTCTTCGTCAATGGCGCGATCTATAATAATAAATTGGTTTTCTGTGAATTTGAATTTTGAGAGTTTTATTTTATTAATATGATCTGGCCAGCTAGCTAATGATTACATCACAAAAAACAAGCTTGAAATAACAGTGTAAACACTGTAACACTGTAACTGTGTATAACACTGTAATTTATTTTTGTAAACCTGTGTTGTGTACAATAAAGTGATTACTACTACTACTACTACTACTAAAAGTGTTATTGTTATACTGTATATCTTATACAATACATATGTAGATAAGCCAACATCTGAAGGGGTTTTAAAGCAATACCTATGAATTATGTAAAATTAAGAATTAAATACCTTCAGCTTTTTAATCTTCGAAGTAACAACATACAACATTTTTTTCGATGTGTAAATAAGTAACGTGGTGGTTTACCAAAGTAATTTTGTTTATAAGGTATTGATTGGCAGTTGGCACGATGGTCGTTTACTTTATAAAGGTGCGACCACACCGCTGCTAAAAAAGGTGATGGTGCAGAATCTCAATGCGACACATTTTTTATCGCATGCAAAAGTAGAAAAAGACATGACGCGAACGGCACGCGTAGGTATATTGATTTTCATACATCTGAATTTCTGGACCGTCACCGTTTATAGGGTTCCGTATTTAAGCAATGCAAATAATTCCGTATGTGTTATAAAATACTCCCGAGGTAGACTTCCGTTTAGCTACCTATTTTCATACTGTTAAAAAATAGGTAATAATTATATGTGCCAAATAAAATGCGTGCGTTATACAGGTTGTAACAAAAATATTATCAGTATCGTGTTCTGATTAGAAAAAAGTAGAAAAAAAATATAATTTTGACTACTACCTTTTTATACAGGTTTAGCCTATTAGGACGACCAGCCAGCCTCATAAAATTAATTTTTCCGCGTCAAATAAAAAAGGTTGTAACAGTTGAAATCAGCTCCACTGGTACTTCACCGGGTCGCAACAACGTAGGCATGAAACTGTTAATATTTAACCTCAGGGCGCCTTTACTGGGTTGTAATGTAAATGAAAAGAAGTAGAAATTCTGGAGAAAGTCTTTATTCACACTGGGTCACACAGCTACACTTTTATTGTCCACTGACGTTGAGTTAAAGTTCAAATTAAGTTTTTAACTAACCTGGATTGTTCCTAAAGCACTTGCGAACACTCTTTATTTATTACACATACGGAATCCACTACGCAGACGCCGATGCCTCCAGGAAGCAGGTCCAGGGTTAAGTGGTGACGTGGATGACCAGCTCGGACACCAGATGCCGGCCGGAGCTCATCCCTCGAAATCGTTGTCAGGTCAACCTAAGGACCCAGTTTTGGGATTTTAAGTGTTCATGAATGCGACGACTCCTCCAGTTTTATAATTTATTTTTTACATACTAACTAACGTTGAGGTAACTTTGAATGCCAGGAATGCGGCCTACAAATATCTTTTGGCTTCATTTTGAATTTAACTCTTACAATGTCCTTCCAGTCACCTCGCCGTTCGTATCGAAAAAGGCCGCATCCTCTGTGATGCGCCCCTATCACGGTTGCGGATTACACCTGAACTAATTACTTATCTAATTCGCTAAATTCGCTTGCGCACGAGTTGGGTTCATAGGTGAGCCTAATCGTTTTGTGAAGCACACAGAGAGGGTGTTTTTATCAAATAACTAAATTTCTTTATATTTTTTTTTTTATGTATTTATCTTAAAGATTGTAATATTTATGTTACAAGGTGTTCCTTTTTTTTCTAATATCACGGCACCTGCACCGCACCGCACCGGCACCGGCACCGGCGGTGAGATGACGGCACCTGGAGGATCCGGAAAAATGCCGAGATCGAGGAGTTAGTGGCCGAACCTAATATCGTCGGCGAAACGAAAGCGCACAGACTTCGCTGATTCGGTCACCTACTCAGAATGGGAGAGGATCGGGCTGTCAAGAAGGCGTTCTTGGGACGACCGACTGGTAGCCGTCCGGTGGGTCGGCCCAGGTATCGCTGGGAAGATAGTGTGGCGGCGGATCTGCTTCAGCTTCGCGTCAGTAACTGGCAGGAAGTTGCGCAGGATCGGGACAGGTGGCACGCTCTCGTTTCGAAGGCCAAGATTCTCTTTGGATCGCTGAGCCAAAATAGTTAGTTAGTTAGTTTTTTTCCTAATAAGAACACACACGATACTGATTACGCCGTTAAACGAATAACCAGCATTTTTCTTACACCTATGTAAATATGTGTTGAGTCTTGCAAAAAAAAAACGCATAATAATTATTATATATAAACAAATCCGATAACTTCCTAACCCTTTCCGACCGGTTCGATATAATCCTGCAAACTACTTTTAAAAAATCCTGTCCGCAAGCAAATCGTCTTTTCGAGCTCAAACCTATTCCGATCTAAACTGCAGATATTAGCGACACGTTTGAGTAGGTCAATGGCCATAGTCTAATAAAACATGGTCTTCCATTCCCAGAGTGACACGGGGCTACGTCACAACAACATGGCCGCTATATATAGCGCTATCGCATATTATCATATAGCGCTGTCGCATGATGACGTAAGCCCGTGTCAGTTAGGTGACCTAGAAAAGACGGAAATGGAGTACCAGGCGGAGTATATTATTATACCATGGTCAATGGCATCAGTCGGTCGCAAGACAGTGTTGAAGAAGGTGGCGTATTTTGGTGTGAGTCACGTAAGTTCATAATTTCGTATAATTTTGGTTTGGTGGGTTTTTTCAAAGTTGCTATTTAATACTTAATTATTACAGTAAAAGAGTTAAATGAGTTTATTTAGCACAAATTAGAGTAAAAATATGTTATTTAGGGAAAACTACACGTTCGTAAAAAATAAGTGCACGAATTTGTGGGTTCGGCCGTAGCCCGTGAATCAATTGTCATAATTATTTGCAAGTTTGTGCGTATCCGGCTTTTGCGCAAGAAATAAAATCACAATAGATAGCATATGTATGATCATTTTATAATATATTCCGTTTCTTATGTTAGACGTCCATTAGGAGCCAGACAAATCCTTTGAATTTTGTGTTATGGTGATATAGGTATCAAATATTGAAGAACTTAACGACGACCTTATTCCCCTTATTCGGCTTCGCTGCGTCAGGTAGTGGTGTATAAAACCCGTCCAGTAGGGTTAAAAACATGGTGATTATAATTCCGCCGGATTAATGCTTGATTTTGTTACATCCATATAAAGAAGCTTAAACCAAGTTTGGCTGTGATATTATGTCACTGGGGTTAGGTCCAGCTGTTGGTCTATACTCGATCTTTTCTCGAAGTGTATGCCAAGGTAGTTAGTTTATATCGCCATAGATTCTTTACAACTATATTACTTGCTGTAAAACTCAACAATAGCAGATGACACAGCACGGGTAAAGTAATGGTGAATCGAATTCCTGACAGATCGAGTTTGACATTCAAAGACGACAATGATAATATGTGACGTGGAGAGAGTCGGCTGATGGTGACAGATTCAGTAACATTCTAGTTATGTGGAAAGACAGTATATTATATGTTCCCCGACTTCAAACTGTTCAAGTGTTCAGGCACAATCAATGGGTTGTGAAGAGATGAGAGAAAAATATTCGATCAAAACGTTGATGTTACAGCTCCAGAATTAGTTATAAACTATATTAAACACATTTTAATTTTTAACAAGCAGAAACGTCTGCGAACGATGCTATTAAGCTTAGAATAAATTTAAAAGTGGAAAAATTACTGTCTTGGGTGAGACTTGAACTCACGGCCTCTGGATCGATACTCCAGCGCTCTGCCATCTGAGCCACCAAGACCTCATCCATAGCCAGCAAATCTTTCCACCATATTACAGGTCAAGGGGACCCTTATCGACATCTACCGCAAGAGTGTTACACTACTTAAACGGCTACCGGAGTTCCAAGTCATATTGGAAATTCACCAGTTACGATGTGCTACCCATATTAATTTTATTTTTTAACAAGCAGAAACGTCTGCGAACGATGCTATTAAGGGTCCCCTTGACCTGTAATATGGTGGAAAGATTTGCTGGCTATGGATGAGGTCTTGGTGGCTCAGATGGCAGAGCGCTGGAGTATCGATCCAGAGGCCGTGAGCTCAAGTCTGACCCAAGACAGTAATTTTTCCACTTTTAAATTTATATTAAACACATGCCAATACTTTCTTTTTACTTGTGAATGAATCAATATTCATTTTATGAGAACTTTTTCAAGGATTTCCATATGATGTATGTAGTTGAATTGAGATTACTTTATAATTGTTGATTATTGTTTTCAATCATTCTATAATCGTTTCGGTGTTGATTCTTATAGAGAACTGTGATGATTATGTAAAATTAAGGACTTATTATTATACTAGTGTATTGTTGTGTAAAATGTTGCGTTTTTTTTCATATTATTTTACAAATCCAAATGAATTTGCACGTTCGTGCATTTACAGATAATTCTTGAACGTCACTTTCGTGCATGCGATTTTTTTTATGATGAAGGGTCGTTGGATTTTGTTAATCATTTTTTACGTGTATTTTATAACAAATGAAAACGGTTCACATGCATTTTTCATGAGTTTTTGCAAAATATTTTTCCCGGCCGTAAAGGGCTAATTAGTTACGTCACTAATAATAGAAAAAAACCGGGCAAGTGCGAGTCTGACTCGCGCACGAAGGGTTTCGTACCATAATGCAAAAAACGGCAAAAAAAAACGGTCACCCATCCAAGTACTGACCCCGCCCGACGTTGCTTAACTTCGGTCAAAAATCACGTTTGTTGTATGGGAGCCCCACTTAAATCTTTATTTTATTCTGTTTTTTGTATTTGTTGTTATAGCGGCAACAGAAATACATCATCTGTGAAAATTTCAACTGTCTAGCTATCACGGTTCGTGAGATATAGCCTGGTGACAGACGGACGGACGGACGGACAGACGGACGGACGGACGGACGGACAGCGGAGTCTTAGTAATAGGGTCCCGTTTTACCCTTTGGGTACGGAACCCTAAAAATACTTTCAGTTACAATTTAGTTGACCAAAGGAAACCTTGTAGACGTAAATTAGAATCAATTTTGGATTGGACCATGTTATATGACAATATACCACAACGTTACTTTTCTTTCTGATTGAAATAATCTAAACGAACTTTGACGTTACAGCGAGAAACCACATGTTATCAAAGATAACAATATTCATCTCCTGTAACCGTCGGCACTTTAAAACAATTTTAAGACAAGGGCTTTCTCCACTAAATGGGCCGGATTCGATACAATTCCCTGTTTAGTTAATTTTAAATTGCCGATAAATTATCCCTTAAACAGGTAGTGTATCTATAAGTACCACATAGCAAATGATTTTTTTTGGCGAGCTGAGTAAATACAACGACCGCAAAATGTCATTGACGTAAAGTCTATTAAGTCATTAAGTGGGTGATATCGGAACGTAAAAAAATGACAGGTGTCAAAACAAATTTCTTTGACAATTTAGTTGTCAAGTTCAAATCGACAACAAATGGCAGTTTTTGTACGTTTCTCCCGCTGTATAAGTTCGCTACGCCGAAAAAACTGACTGTACTGATTTGCAAGACGATCTGAAAAGATTTGAGGATAACTGTGCTCAAAATAACCTCTTTTTAAATAATGACAAATGTTCCGTAATCACATTTACACGAAAAAAACAGCCCATATTACACAATTATACTTTATGTGGAGGTACTTTAACTCGGCGGGATAGCATACGTGATCTGGGGGTAATAATGGACACAAAATTAACCTTTAATCTTCATATTGATAATATCCTAAATAAAGCGTATAAACAGTTAGGCTTTATTCTTCGCGTCGCAAAACCCTTTCGAAGACCCCTGACGTATAAGTTACTTTATAATAGCTATGTTAGAAGTCGCTTAGAATTTGCTTCTGTAGTATGGAACCCCTGTCATGATGTACACAGAAACAGAATAGAAAGATTACAAAAAATATTCATAAAGGCTCTTGAATTCCGAACAGGTAGAAATTAAGAAAGTTACGCCTCCTCCTTAGCCAGTTACAATCTTCAATCTCTTTCCATAAGACGCTCCTGTACTGATTTAATTTTCTTATTCAAAATATTCAATAATTTAGTAGATGCCCCTGAACTTTTAGAAAATATAGATTTACGCGTACCCCGCAGAACAGAACGTAGTTGTCGAAATAAAATGTTATTTAGTATCAAAAGCAGCAGAACTAAACATGCGCAGCACTCATACATTAAACGCACATGTAGGTTGTACAATGTAAAGTGCCAAAACGTAGACATATTTAGCAGCTCACTAAGATTGTATAAAAAATTAGTTTTTTCTTCTTTAAAATAAAAAACACCTGTATGACCACCTAAATTAAGATTTCCTCGCATATCTCGTCACACATACTAGTCCATATGCATGTCATTTATACGTAGTAATAAGTTTTTATTATAATATCTGTTTACATATAGGAAACTATAAGTCTATTACTAGAAGAATGTTACTCTATATACTTATCTGTTTTATAAGACTGTTTGTTTCTTAATAAATTAAAAAAAAAAAAAAAAAAAAAAAAAAAAGTACTGTAAGTATTTTGTTTTGTATTTTTATTGTAGATTATTAGATAATGTATGTGTAGTAAGTCATAACTTTCCTTAGTTATTGTTTTCTGATAAAATATTCGATCTAAAAGTTTGTGGTTTGTATGATCCCTCTGCCCGTCTGGGGCACGTTCGAGTGGTTTATAAGTGGCCTCTGCCCTGCAGGGAGTTTTACATGACATTTAAGGGTAAGATTCATTACTATGAATGAACCCTCATAGTACAAAAGTAATATATTTTCCTTTGGTTTTTAAATTAAATATTTATTCAACGGTCAATCTTACGAGCCACGACATCCATGCGAGCCAAGAAAGTGCTGGCAGTTAGTGCATTTTGTGACGCAAGTGTAAATGTGATGTGCACATGACTTACCCTTAAAACTACTCTGTATGGCTAACAAGGCAGTGGCCATATAAGGACCACGTAGCACCATTGGTAACGAGCAGTGGGCATATAAAAACCACCGGGTTTTTTATGCGTCAGGCCTGTTTAAGGGTTTAAACATGCATTTTATAAAAAAAAAAACTGTTTGCAACCGCAGTTTCTAAATTATATTACTGTCTAAAATATGACGATACGATTGTGCTTATATTATTTTAAATTACAGGGAACTGTTTTTGAAACCGTGGGTCTCTTTTTTTGTTATGAAGACTATTATCGAGGCCTGTTAGTTAGGGAAAAAATAATGAGTTAATATTTGAACAATCTGACTCATTCATAAAGTTAACTGTATTAAAAAAAAAATGTGATTACTTTCTAATAAGTTTCGTTATTTTAATTTATTTCAATACTTACATACAGTTACCACGTCATTAACTTTACCTTGTATAATGACCTTATATAATGACGGGAGTAACCCTATACATACATGAATTTCAACATGTCTGAGACTCACGGGAGTTTTATTAATTTGCTAACATAATTATTTCGCCAATAGTGGAGAAATACCCATAACACAAATTTAATTAATCAATAGCGAAGAGGGTATCCATTACTTTCTTCGACTTGTTTGAGTCTGCTTTTCATGCTCGCCACCATGTTTGAACAAGCGTTCGAGTTCCTCAACAATTCCCAGGTCCTGTGAACTTCGTCGTCTTGGTTTTTTTATGGATCTGACTTGGGTAGGGTCCCAGTTAAGCACCATTTGACCCCACAAGTTCTCAATTGGGTTCAGGTCAGGACTTTTAGAAGGCCAATCGAAGACTGTAATGTCCGCCTGAGAAGACAACCAGTCTTGCACTATACGCCAACGATGCACGGCACTATTGTCTTGCACTAAATAAATTTGGCCCTCAGGGTAGGCGACGCGAACTGATGGCATCATTACGTCACGCAATACCTCAAGGTATCGCTCACCGTTCATTCGTCCTCCTACTTCTACAAGCTCACCAGGGCCCATGGAAGACATCCACCCATAATACGCTGAAAATTTTTTTTTTGATAAATATCGTTTATATCTGTGACGTTTACACAATAAAAGTGCAGTGCGAACTACCTGCAAGTCGACATTCTATTGTCAACTGTCATGGCGTGCGGGCGGGTCGCAAAGCACCTGACTGACCAACTGAGTTTTATTTATCACCTTGTAATACAACGGAACCTAGCCGTCACAATGGCGACGAGGATAAAGAACGTAAGAAAAAGAAAAAAAAAACCGATGTAGTTGCTAAATAACCGACAATAAGTTATCAGTTTGAAAATTTTTTTTTTCAATAAAAGGGAGGGAGACGAATGACCCAAATAGCACAGGTATGATGGACCCATTGTGGACTTAATTTATAGCTCTGAGCACATAAACATCTTTATAAGGTACACTTCTGGTATTTAAACTATATTTTGGTCGAGAAAAGAACTATTTTTACGCTAATAGTATTACTATAGGGCACATTTCAACGTCTTATTCAGTTTAAATACTATTTAATGCTTTTACCTTTCAAGAAACGGGTCGGTGAACAGAAATTAAGCCAAAAACACTAAAATAAGTTATTATAAAATAGAAATGAAACTTTTATAGCGACTGTGAATTTAAGGAAGCGTGTAAAACTATAATTAAGCTATACGTATAATAAATAAACTGTCGCGCATATTGCTGTGTAGTGCTGAATATGTCTGTTCACCGGTAATTTACTACAGGTAACTAAGTATACCAACGTGGTGCTGTCTGCGTTAACGGTTGTTGAAACAATATCTGGGTGCGCTGTAGTTTATTATTAGCTCACAAATGTATCAAATCAAATTTTGTGGGGTTATATGGCAACTACGAATAAAATGAAAAGAACTACAAATAACTACAAACGATTCTGAACAAGAATCAATCGTTAAAGTGTAGAATTTTCCAAATTTTTCACGAATTATGGAATTGTCATGAAAAAAGCTCTCGTAGTGAAATCAAATCAATTTTTGTGGGGTTATTTGGCAACTAAGAAAGAAATGAAAAGAACTACAAATAACTACAAACGATACTGAACAAGAATCAATCATTAAAGTGTCGAATTTTCCAGATTTTTCACTTATTATTGAATTGTCATGAAAACAGCTCTCGTAGTGAAATCAAATCAAATTTTTTGGGGTTATTTGGCAAATACAAAAGAAATGAAAACAACTACAAATAACTACAAACGATTCTGAACAAGAATCAATCATTATTATTCTAGGGATTAGCCTGGCAACCCCGGCCAGATAAACATTTGAAAGAGAGTGCTCGCTAAATTTTAATTATAAATAAGTGATAAAAGCTTACGAATATTGTGGTGAAGTGAACAACAGTGGTGTAGGGTAGGTCACCCCGCGGACCAAAACACATCGAATTCAACTACGGTGCGCCACATTTCAACTAGGGCTTCCAATACCGGGATCCCGGGATCCCGAAATACCGGGATCCCGTCTGTTTAAACGCATTTTTCAATACCGGTGTTTTTTAATGCAATACCTCCCGGTATTTTCAAAAACAAGGAAAATGTGCCGATTATAACGTTAAAATCAACTAAAATGATCAAATTCGGCTGTATTAAGAAGATTACTTGCCCATTTAATTAAAGTAGATCATTTAATTGAAACAAGATCTGTGGATATGCGTTAGATAAATATTTGGTAATGAATTCTGATGTTCAGGATATTATATTAATATAATTAGTTCTTAAAATTTTATCAAACAATGGAAAGAAATGAACTGTAGTATGGCACACGAATTTTTGGTGTCAATTTCGAATATTTATTGGCTGGTTTATAGGTTGACCTAAAAATGTGACTGGTGAAGCCAACAAGGCGGTTAAAATGATTGCCAACCTGGAGGATGAAATGATCATTATTGCAGATGGCGATTATTGTTTAATATCCTAAGCCAGGCGTGGCCCACTCCGCGATTTCGTCGCTTTGCAACAGGTAGCTACAAATACATCCGTTCCACACCAATTTTGGTGGCTACCCTTAAGCCGCGCGTGGCGCTGTCGCCACCTAGCGGCCATATCTGTCCTGATCGTAACAGACGCATTTTGTTAGAGAGTGAGTCTTCTGTACCTAGTACTATTATTTATTCGGTGCCTAAGCTAAGAACATACATATCTGGTGTTACAGTGAGCCTTTCTTAAATATAATTCAAAATTTTTAGGCGATTCATAGTCAATACCGGGATCCCGGGATCCCGGTATTGATGAAGACAGTTTCGGTATTAATACCGGTATTGAAAGAAGTCCGGTATTTGGAAGCCCTAATTTCAACGTTTTAGACCACGGTAAAGTACACAGAAAACCGTTTATAGTTAAAATCACTAAATTTCGCCAAACATAACGGGATAACACAGTGACGTACACAGCTGTTTGTGCAAACTGACGTTGACACCTTGACAGTGACAGACTAGCGATTGACACATGTCCACGCATACCAACATCATAAATTGCGTACCTACTGTCAGCGGAAGGGTGCGTTCGGAAACCACAGCGAGTTGACATAATTATCATAACCAACATACTTAACGGTCTCATCAAATATGGCTTTGTGTGCTGGTTGTCAATTGGAAGCCGATGATGGCAGATACATGAAATGCAATAAATGCGGTCAATCATACGATTTATTGTGTGCAGGATTGACTTTGGATATGCACCTAACTTTGTCAAATGAGGACCTCAATTGCTGGATTTGTATGGATTGCCGACGTACAATACCGAAAACTGGAAACACAAACACCTGTACGTCTCTTTCCTAGCTTAAGCAACTTGGGTAATGGCAGTTCAATTGCTGAAATAGTTGATACCTCGGTTTTGGACTTAGAGAATGGCTTTGAAGATGTCACCATAGGACGAGGACAGTACAAGCCACAGAACTCACAGAATATTAATGTTTAATGTTTTTTTATTAGTGTTTTTAACTATAAACGGTAGAGAATGCCTTAAGGCATTAAGTCCGCCATTTGTACCTTCATGCATTGTGCAATAAAGATTAAAATAAATAAATAAATAAATATTCATCGAGTGGACGAGTTGCCTAAGTGTGCATGCGGGGGTGCGACGCTGAAAACAATTATAAGGGAAGAGCTTAAAGCTCTCTTTACTGACGCGACCCTTCGTGGCTTTTAGATGCCGTCATGCCCAAGACAGCTTACACAATTGATGAATGAGTTTCTAAACACCCAGAGTACCCAGACAGCGCTGTTAGCTAGACTAAATGAGTTCACCACCCTATCGGCCTGGCCACGACATTGGGCTAAGGCGATCGGCGGCGGCGACCGGCGGTAAGTCGCAAAAACAATAACCCGGCGACGCATAATGCATGCCACGAGCCTTGTCGCCGAGCGGCAACGTGCGCGGCGTGCACCGGGCGACCGGCGGCGGCGGCGAGCGGGGCGGCGCGCGACTCGAACATAGTATCGGGCAGCGCGGGCGATGCCACGACTTTAGAGCGGCGCGACCGGCCTAGGCGGCGAGACGGAACGAGCGGTGGCGTGCGGAACAAAACATTTTGTTTTTTTATCGAGCGACATGGACACGGAAGCGTTTATTATTGAAATTTTAAATGTACTTTCGCGTATTGAATTATGTTGTAACGTCTCCACACTCATTCTTGTGTACTCGTTTTTGGGTGCTTTCTATACACAATATAATATAAAATACTAAACTAGATGTAAATAAATTTCTCGTCCTGTATTTAGCCCATGCACCCATTGACAAACAATTAAATATATTCTAGGCACTGAAGTGCCACTTTTGAAAAAAAAACATGTTTTAAATACGTCTACGTCCCAGCCGCTTCTAGTCGCTGCCGCCGCTACTGAAAGTACGTGGCATGCCTGGCGGTCGCTCGCGTTTGCCGCGCCGCCAGCCGCCCCGCCAGTCGCCTTAGACCAATGTCGTGGCCAGGCCGTATCGTCATCTGTAGCACCGTCTAGCACATGTAAGAAAACGCAGCCGGCAAATATATCTGCACATTTACCACCCAAACCTGAGACATCTAAATTGAACTTGCTTATTTCGACAACCGGCAACTCCGTTGGTAGAGTAAGTTCCCCTAACATATTGACTGCACCTAGCCCCAAACAGCAGCAACAACTCATTCCAGACAGTGCTACCCTTTTTTTTTAATTAGGGGGAAAATGCATTCCGCATACCACCCGGGTGCGGGGGGTGACCCGAGTGGTTATGTGGGACTCCCGTCTAGGCTAATGAGGCCCACGGTATACCCACTAAAAACCCCCCATATGCCGCCTCGCCGCCCTATTGGTGGGGTTACAGGAACGCTTGCGTACTCATCCGCGACCCCACCGGCGGCAGCCGCCCACGAGCGGCTCCTTCGCGAATGCCCGAAGGCCCTTCACGCTAGGCGCGCCAGATGGTTTGACGCGCCTTCCTCCTTGGCCTCCGTTCTGCACTGTAGCGGACCCCCCCGAGCCCGCCACAAGGAAGCCACGGGCGCCAGAAAGTTCTCCGGCACCCGGCGACAGATCAGGTCTATGGTTCTGCCGCAGAACCACAATTCGGCTGCAGAGGACTGGGAGAACGGCACATCGTAACACCGACACTCCTCTTCCTCTGCAGCCCCACAAACGCCGCTACAGCGGAACGGCCCCGCCAAGTTCGCAGGGGATAGGGAGAGTGGCGCATCGTAATACCATCACGCCTCTTCCCCTGCGATCCCACCTTGGCCGCCGAAGATAGGGAGAACGGCTCACCGGAATACCGACACTCCTCTTCCTCGACGGTCCACCTCCAACGCGTCGCAAGCGGGCTTAACAAGCCCACTTGGAGCGTCCTCCTCGGGCCAGCCCGCCCCTCAAACTGGCCGGCCCTGGTTGCCTCTTCGCTTCACCGTGGGTGACCAAGCCACGGTTACTAAGCCCCTCCACCACGACAAGGTGAGCAACCCGCGGGGGGAGACAGTGCTACCCTAGTGCAACCTGCAGCTAAGGCGCAGGAGAGTAGGAAAATAAACCTTGTAAACGGTGCTGCAAGTGAAAATGATAGTTTTGGCGATACCTTCGCTATAGCAGATAACGACTCAGCCTGGAAAAATGTGCAGTACAGGAGAGGGCGGATGTCAAACACAACCTCCGATGGAGTTCAAGGCTCCGCCTGGCACAACTCTCTTATCTGCTGCGGAGCGTCTGCAACAACTGCATCTGTGCTACGTCCAGGAGGGTACTACAGCGGAGCAAGTGCGTGAGCATCTGAACACTATCTGCGAAAGTGATAAAGATAAAGATAAAGATAAAGATATTTATTTGCAAAAATGTAGTGGTAAACATAGTTGGACAGTAGGTGATTTAAGTGCGTACATTTACTTAAAGAAGCATGCAAACTTTCCTTATTAACTAGGTACTATAACTAAGTATATACATATAAAAAGTTATAGAACAATAATAACTCACATACTAATTAATTTATGTCCTCGATATACAATATATTATAATTATTATCCATCATCATTATTTTCCATTACTTATCATATATATTCATTATTTACACATGTCAAATATTCGTCGATTCTATAATAACACTTATCCAAGCAAAATTTATATAGTTTGTTTTTAAATTCAGGCATGTCAGAATTTCTTATTTCTACGGGTAGATTATTAAATATTTTTATAGACATACATAACACATTGTTTGCAAAGAATGCTGTCTTTGGGTGGAACGGATAGCATAGATCAGGCTGCCTAGCCAAGGTGACGATCGCTTGCGCTTCGCCATCGAATCGCTTTGTGTTTCTCTATCACTCTTCCATATTAGTGTGACAGTGACAGTTGCGTTTCGTTCGCTACGTAGCGTTAGCGATTGGCATGTTGTCTACGGGGCCTGTGCCGTTTCGAGACGGATATATTGTGGTAGTTGCCTTATTTCTAAATAAACCTATATTGTGTTTGACATATAAACTTATCTCATAAATGTATAATGAGGGTAGCGTCATCACTTTTAATTTATTGAAAAGAGGTCGACAGGGTTCTGTTTGATGGACACCACATATAGCCCGTATACATTTCTTTTGTAGCAGAAATACTTTTTGCATATTACTACAGTTACCCCAAAGTAATAGACCATAGCGCAAATTGGACATTACATGTCCATTAAATGCTAAGAGTGCAGTTTTTTGTGACGAAAGTTGAGAGAGCCTTCGCAGGGCAAATATAAACCTGTTCAATTTATCAATTAGCATTTCAGTATGGTCTTTCCAGTTGGTGTGGCAATCTAAAATAACACCTAAGAAACGAATTGATGACACACATTCAATCGCATGACCATCATAGTTTATATTCCTCGGTTTACCTTGTGGTGCATAAAATTCCATAAATTTTGTCTTAAGTAGATTAACTTTTAGATTATTATTAACTAGCCACAAGTTTACATCATTAAAGACTTGGTTGATTTCATTCTCATAATTTTGGGTATCTTTTTCTTGTACTACTATTAGATATGAGCGCCGCGCCGGCGCGCCGCCGCCGCCGACAAAATTTACGCGCCGCCGCCGCCGACGCTGCGCTATCGGCGTGGCATCGGCGTGACCTTGTTAGATACTACTACTTTCAGAATCATATAATATATATTTTATCTAGTTTAGATCTTTAACGGCGCCAGTCTGAATAGCTTATAGACATTCAAAAGGTATTTTAGGACCATATAATTCTAAAATATCGATGGTAAATTCAAACTTTTCTGTTTGGTAACCGCGCTACTAGTGTTAGAGCAACGAAATGACTAATTTTGCCAGCTGGCTAGCTCATCCGTCATTCACCGCGAATTCAATTATTGCAAGCATGGTTTAAATGTCTTAAAAAGGTGTAAAAGGGGGTTAATTTCAGATATTAAGCGTTTTCACGCCCAAAGGTCCGGCCGTTGGCTTTGCACGGAAGGCATCGGAAACGGAATCAGGTCTCATTTTAAGCTTGGCCATTGTTCAAATTTCAAGCTTTGCTCTCTCGCAGACCAATCTTTGGCCTCGCATCGCTCGCATAGAAGTAAGCCGCTATCTGAACCTCCAAGTTTTCGGCCCTGTTTGGAGCGTAACTTTTGACCTCGCCTTTAAAATGCTTGGTTCTTCTCCAATCTTAGCTCCACTGCAGCACGGCCTTTGGCCTCCCACGAATGCAGCTACAGGAGAGCCCCAGAGGTCTTTAACACTGTGGCCACGGTCTTTATCGGCCTTCGGTCTTGCTTACACTGGACCAATTCCAAGCTCTGCCCTCTTGCAGCTTGGCCTTCGTCCTCGCACAGAAGCGCGCCGTAATCGGCACTCCGCGCATTCGGCCGTCAGCCAAGCTCACACTTGGCGTTCGATTCTAAGCTGTATGCTTACCTGCAGCTCAGCCTCTGGCCTCGGATGGGAAGGCGTCGGAATCTGGTCTTCGGTGTTAGGTGGAGCTCGGCCTTGGGCCTCACTTTTTGACATAAACCGGTTTGTTGGGTCGATATTGGTTAATAACGGAGCTTGATTTTCCTCACTTCGGCTCTTTGGACAGTCGACCAGATGTTTCCTGATACAGTCAATCCGCTACTTTTTGCTTAGGGGTCATCCATTTATTACATCACACGTTTAGGGGGAGGGAGGGGGTCACGAAAATGTGACATGTGTGACAAGGGGGAGGAGGAGTCACAAACTTTGTGACGTCACTTTAACTTCATCAGTAATCGAAAATTTATTTAAATTATTTTATACGCTAATATACATTTAAATAACAAGTTTTTGAAACGAGAATCGTTTTTATTCGTTTAATTTTATTTCTTAATCAGTTTGGGTTATAAAATTACTAATATTTCTTTTGTCAAAAATATTAAATAAATATTTGCCGATTTCGGTGAAGAAATGTGACGTCACACCAGGGGGGAGGGGCTTGCCAAATGTGACCAAGTGTGACAAGGAGGGGGGAGGGGTAAAAAAACCTAGAAATTCTTGTGACGTAATTAATGGATGACCCCTTAGCACAATAGATAAGGGCCTCGCAAAGATCTTCCGGCCAGGGCCTCGCCAAGATTAAGACCGCCTCTGATGCCGCTCGATACCGTTTATACTATATAAAACTTTTTTCGTACCTTTATTCAATAAATTTTGCTTGCAATTGAAAAATGCACTTATTTTATAACTTTCTTACAGCAAAAACGTGTAAATTCGGTAAAATTTTGGTTTTAATTATTTTTTCATTAATCAAAGGTGTTTCAAGGCCACGCCGCCGATTCGCCGCCGCCGCCGACCGATTTTGACCGGCGCGCCGCCGCCGGCTAAATGCCTATCGGCGCTCATATCTAACTACTATAGAACAGTCATCAGCAAAAAGCGTCATCTTGTGATTAGTAAGAGATGGCAACGCTGCCTTGAGGGACGCTAGTTGTAACTTTAAGACAATCGGATCTATATTTTATTTAAATTTTTGTGGTATCGTCATATTTCGGTATTTCTGTACATTGCACACGCTGGTTTAAGTAAGTTCTTACCCATTCATGGCAGTTCCCTCTAATACCAAGGTGGTATAGTTTTGTTAATAATATGTTATGATCTACTCTGTCAAAAGCCTTTGACATGTCCATAAAAATGCCAGTGACAGGTATTCTATTATTCCTACAATTCAAAACATTTTCCATAAGATCTAGTACAGCTAATGTTGTAGATTTATTTTTACGGAAACCAAATTGATCTTTTGATAAAATATTATGTTTTTCCAAAAAATCTGTCATTCTTTTATGCAAAATCTTTTCAAAAATTTTGGATAATATTGGTATTAGAGCTATGGGTCTATAGTTTAATGGATCGGTTGTGGCACCCTTTTTCAGTAATGGTTTAATAATAGTGAGCTTAAGTTTGTCAGGAAAGACGCCTTCAGCCATTGACAAGTTTATCAAATGACTTAGTACAAAAGCAAACACTGTAGTATTTTCTTTTATAATTGACGTGGGTAGTTCATCATAACCAGCTGCTTTAGAGTTTTTAAGTGTCGTAATTACTCTTGCAACCTCAACTGGGCTTGTCGGATATAAGTAGAGTGTTGAATCTAAGTTATGTAATTTATATTGGTATTTGCTTGTGTTACTGTGTACGTTGTCTGTTACAGTAGTGAATTGATGATTTAGTTTATTTGCCATTTCTTTTGCATCAGTAATTTGTTGACCGTCAAAAATCATACTGTCAGTGAAATGGCTTGGCTGGCGCTGCCCTATATGACTGTTTATAACTGACCACGTTGCTTTCCCTACATTATCCGCTTTATATATATAATTGTGATTCTGTAACCTATGTGACTTCTTAATGCACTTTTTTAGTAGAGCTGAGTATTTCTTATATTTTGCTTTATGCATGTTGTCAGATGAATGAATGCATTGATAGTATAGTTTTCTTTTTGTCTTTATAGCTTTTTTTAATCCTACAGTGATACACTTAGGTTTGCAACTTGCATTTATTCTCACTTTTTTTAAAGGAAAGCACAGATTAAAAAATAGATTAATTATATTATGGAAGTTATTAAAGGCACTGTTCGTATTATTGGATGAC
Organism: Cydia splendana; assembly: GCF_910591565.1. NCBI lineage: Eukaryota > Metazoa > Arthropoda > Insecta > Lepidoptera > Tortricidae > Cydia > Cydia splendana. Next base: position 83,142 of record NW_026946914.1, read on the forward strand.
GAGATAATATCAGAAAAAGATAGGCTTTGTATAGCTTGCTGAAACTGATGTGTGTACGGTTGAATCCCTTAAGCCCCGTGGGAACTATTCGTCATTTAAACTTGGAGTGCCCACAAAGTTCTCTGAGCTGGTGCTGTCAGCTAATAACTGGGCCGAAGGAATATGTGTCAAATATTGGCGACAGAACTTTCGTTCGGGCCGGGGGAAAAGCCGCGTCAGCGGCGCGCTCCCGGCGCATAAAAAAACTTTTATTTTATTACCAAAATATTCGGAGACTGCGATCTAAGACTGACATGTTTGTTAAAAATGTTACCATTTGTAAGTTTGACATCATTGGCCTTACTGAAACCTTCTTGACAAGCTCCGTGCGCGACGCTGAGCTCTTCCCCAGTGGGTGGCGCGTGGCGCGACGAGACCGCGCGGGCGACGCCGGCTGGGGCGGGGTGCTGCTGGCCGCACGCGAGCGCTACCGACTCAATGCGTGTCCTTCATGACATCGATGGGCTTACCAGATATGGAGTTGTTATTTGCAACAATTAAGGCAGAGACACACTTATCCCACGTACGCAACGTTATGCAATGCATTATGACATCTGACAACTGAAAAAAAAATATTGGTCTCTTACGGCATACGTGGCAATGTTCTTGATCTGCTTAAATCATACCTTAGCGACAGAGAACAGGTAACTGAACTTGTGCAAATATGTCCAAAAACCAAAAAGGAAAGATCGTTTGTGTCCAATAGACGCAAAATAGTCTACGGAGTCCCTCAAGGGAGTGTTCTAGGTCCCCTTTTGTTTCTAATTTACATCAATGATCTCCCTAAACATGTAAAATATCCAATGGTCTTATTCGCTGATGATAGCACTGTAATTATTGAATGTGATAATGATAATAATTATGAATCTGAAATTAACATGGCATTATGTAATATTATTGAATGGCTTCCCTATAATAATTTATTAATCAATATCAACAAAACAAAAATTATACACTTTTACCAAAGGAAAATTCCTCTTCCAATCAAATGTACCTAGGAACTGAAATAGAGTCTGTAAATGTAACCAAATTCTAAGGTATTAAAATAGACAGTCAATTAACCTGGAAGCCGCATACCGAAGAAGTCTGTAGAAAACTAAATATATACTCATATGCGTTATCTAGACTTCCAAAGATAGTCAGTAGGGATGCGGTTATGGCTGCGTATCATGGTTATGTTGTGTCTACTTTGAGGTATGGAATTATCTTTTGGGGTAACTCTACTAATAGAGAATTAGTCTTTAAAGCCCAAAAAAGGTGCAGAAGATCAATATGTGGCTTAAAAATACTTGATAGCTGCGCCCCACATTTCAAAAGTTTAAAATTGCTTACTCTACCTTCGCTCTTTATCTATGAAATTGCTGTCTTTGTTAAAACAAATCCCACGCTTTTTAAAAAAGCAACGCATTCACGAAAGAAAAGAATAGTACAAATCGATTTTCATACCGAATTAGCTAATACTGCCCTTAAATTAAAGAGTGTGATTTGTTTGGGAAGCAAAATTTATAATAAACTACCTGACACAATTAAAAATAAGAATACCAGTGAATTCAAACAGATAAATGCTACTATTGTCTCTCGGATTATTTGAATATTTACTTTTTATTTTTTCTCATTTTGACTTTTGTATTCTTATTTACTATATAGATTTAAACTTTGACATCCATTTTAATTCCTTGATATTGATTTCTATTCATAGTTACTGCACATTATTTTAATTTAGATTTAAGGCAACCTATATCTTGGAGTGATTTTAATCTTAAACATACAACAATATGCTTAAGATTGAAATCATTTCTACATATGTACATATGTTTTTTGCATGCCTGTTGGTCAAATATAGCGACACCACTTATTGTAAGATTACCATCACTGTATGTACTGCCTATATTTGCAAATAAAACATTTTGAATTTGAATTTGAACCCTGAAATGTGTATGCTTAGAAACATACTTGTCATGCGTTGCGTTGCGTATGACAAGTATGTTTCTAAGCATACAAATTTCAGGGTTCAGATGTCATAATGCATTGCATACGTTGCGTACGTGGGATAAGTGTGTCCCTGCCTTTACTTATAAGGATTTGAATTTTTTGTGTTGTGTCGTATATCTACCTCCAAGCTATAATACTGAGCAGTATACGAATGTCTTGACATGTATTGAAAATGCTGTATGTTGTGACACTGCATTTTGCATGGATAATTCAGTTTAACGTTTTTAGGATTGTCTCGAATATAGTATAGTTTTGTTTTATGGCAAGGAAGTCATTGATGTAGCAACAATACATATGACAACCATTTGGCCAAGCTGAAGCTGATGGTGTTGCTACTTCAAATTAAATCCTAAATTGATGGAATAATATTAATTAAATATTTAAATCAGAACTTAATTTATAAATACAAAAAAGGTTGAAATATGTTTAGATAATTAAATATGGTTTATTTCTGTATGTTGAACTTACATATAAAATTATTCCATGAATTTCATTAGTCACTGTTATTTTGATTGTGTTATCCGAGGGACAGTTAGGCTTGAGATCATTTCCTGGTTGGTCTTCGCCCTGGATGGGCATCTCTTACACAGAAAAAGAATCGAAGTACATCGTGCTCTGGTAACATCGACCCGAGTCTTGGATAGGCAGTAGCCGCTGCGCCCATGAGCTAGGAAGCTCACGCAGTAGTTATTTTGCCACAGATATCTGCTGGTGAAACAATGTGGTTGAGTGGGAATAGTCAGAGCTGAGAGATAAGTCCACTCTTGGAATTTCCAGCTGCTGACTGGGTGTATTTTAGATATGGAAATCTGTCCATAAACACCAAAGGTTGTTTGTGCCTGCTGAACAGTTTGCCATGGAAGTTTTGGTCTTCTGCTGGATGGAGGAGATGCCACTTTCAAATTGAAGCCTTAGTCCTTCTGCGCTACTCCGCGGTGATGGGTCAGTCGCCTGCTGCTGTAATTGGCTCCGGCTCAGCGGAGGATCGCACAACGGACTTGAACTGGCAGTAACCCATGTCCAAAGGTTGGTGACGTTTCCTTCTATCCTAGAAGCATTAATGTAAATTCATATTAGTAAAGTTAGTATAAATCGTATGTGATGGCAAATGATAGTTTATGTACTAACAAACTTAGGTAGGTCTGCTTGTAAATTATTGTAGAACCGTTTTTTGGCACGACCCAGCTCTACCTCTCTTAGGGCGGGTTGCACCAAACCACCTGCTAACGTAAGCCCAGTTCGCTAAATTTTAACGCTGACGTGGGGGTCTTAACGATTGCTAAATAAAATGCGTTTTTTTTTTAATGGCTTTCCCCTCTTGTGTGTATTGGCAGGAGGGATTTTGCCAATGACGACGTTTTAAAACGTACCACGCACGATAAGAATGTTCGGTGAATAATTTTGATTTGGTAATAGGAATTGTGCTGGGAACCTAAAACAAAAACATTTATTGTTATGGACATCACAGACAACACATGACATATGTACAGTTTATTAGAAAAAGAGCGGGAAAGGCGATAGTTTTGACAGTTAGGAAGCATGCCAACATAAGGAGAAAAATAAGAAATGGACAATAGATATAAGATGACAAGTATTATAGAAAGAGTAGAGCAAGTAGAGCCGTTAAAGTTTTATATTATCTTCTTGTATGTGTTTAAGAATAATTCCAGTGATGGGAGGATCCATGAGGACCAGAAGAGTTTGAAAATTGATAGGCCGCGGAATATTTTTTGGTAAAACATCATATAAAGAGTGGTTAAGTCTGTTGCAAGAAAATAAAAATGTGTTCCGTCGTTCCTTCGTCAAGACCGCAGTCGCATAAAGAACTATCCCGCACCCTAATTTTTGCAAGGAATACAGGAGTGCAAACGTAACTCAAGCGAAGCCGACAAAGTGTAGACGCGGCCCATTTATATGCAGAGCGAAAACGGAAGAACCATGGTTTATGAGGTATAACTGGCTGTATGTTTCCATAGTGTTTTCCTACAAGTCGTCTAGAGGAATCCCATAATTGTTGCCAATCGTCCCTTAAGTCACGGCGAGCTTTAATCATTAAGTCAGATGCGAGAATCATGTTATGAGTCTCCGATCCATTGAGAGTGGCCTGTTTAGCCCACATGTCGGCATCCTCATTGCCGTTGATCCCACAGTGACCCGGAATCCAGACTAATGTTACCTGTAAGCCTATTTCTTCACATCTGTATAGTAATTGTTTAAGTTTCAGGATGAAAGGGGACATCATTTTCATTTTGAGCTGGTTACCAGATACGGCTTGGAGGCAGCTTTTGGCATCAGAGAATATGATAACTTTGGGAATTTTGTGAGACTCAACATATGCAACTGAAGTGAAGACGGAAGACTGTGAAGGAAGAATCCAAATTGCTGCTCCTACATAGCTATTGGAGTTGCCATTTTTCTAATTCTTTATTTAATTTGATATTAGCTCCTAGATAATTTTTATTGATATTAAAATCTAAAATTACATTTGGGCGGAAGGTTAAAGAATTATATTCAAATTCAAATATTGGATTTTTGTCTGTGCTATAAAGTGAGGAAGGGAGGTTTTCAATTTTTCTAAAGCTGTTAATAAATCTTGGTGTTTGTTTATGAGTCCAATATGCATTTACAGATACCACAGATGAGAGAGCCTGTAAGCGAGGAATGAGGGGGTGGTTGGATATTGAACATGCCCTCAAAACATATCTGTCTGCAAGGAGTTGCCTGCAGCGACAAAGAGGAGGATCCACACACTCAACCTGCATGGCATTCTTTGGTGAGGATCTCATGGCACCAAGGATTATCCGAAGACATTTGGCTTGGATAGCATCTAGTTTCTTGAGAGCTACTTTATTGCATGGTTCTAGAACAAATGAGCCGTAGTCCATTTGGCTACGAATTAAGGCATTGTAGACAAGTTTTTGGCAGTAGGTATGAGCCTTTTTCACATTTCGACGCTTATCTAAAATAACTCGGTATCTAAAAATATAGGTTTTTCCAAAAGAGACATTTAAAAAAAACACGAAAAATACTTCCTCATAACTTTTTATTACAAAAACCAATCGGAAATCTTCTTACAGTCACAGATTCCTTTTTTATATAAGAATTCGAAAACTACAAAAATAAAATGAATAAAACATAAATCAATACAAAAAACCGTAAAGAAATACCACACTTAGACTTGTGACACGATGAAATCGAGTCACAACTCAAAATAAGTAAGTATTTATGCGCATTAACGTCACAATAGAAAATGTTTCAAGAATGATAATTTTTCTTATGAACAATAATGTATTATTCGTCTTTGAAACAAACATTAAAAAAACATTTATAAAGAATAGTGACTTATTTTGTTTTATTTCTTTAATACTGTTTTTTTTATTTGAACAATAATGGCCTAAAACGACATGTGTCATAATAATTATTAAACTTTACAGGTAATAACGGTATATTTTAGTTTGTAACATAGGATATGGTTGTATTTTAGTAACTTCTAATTATAAAAATGCGTCTATTATTAGGTAACGTCTAGTATAAGTTTATACAAAATAATTATTTCTCCGTTATCAAAACATATTACAACATAAACAAACTTCAGAAGTAATACTTCTCTAAATTATTAAAGAAAAAAAAACAATAATCTTCTAATAGTTAATCACAGCCATGGTAACACCATAGATAAAATTAAATTATTAAAAGTCCTTGACAGTTGCTAGTTTAGGATTATTTTAATGAGATCTTTTGAGCAATAATAAATCAAGTGTAAGGACTCTTACTAAATTAAATATAGTTTAAAATCCTACTAGTTTATTCTTAATAATAAATCAACAAAAATCTCACTACTGGACCAAATCAGTCTACAGCATCAGTCTTACAAATTTTTATAAAAATTGCTATAAGATCTTGGGACAATATTTTTGGAAATCAATTCAAGAAGACCTTTCTTCTTTGCCTCTGCTACTGGGATCCGTTGTTGATAAACCGGTTTTATAGAGCTTTCATTGTTGTTTCTCGAACTCCTGGTTATTCCTGTATCAATCAAAACTCTTTTGTAGGTTTCGGATTCATTGAATGAAGTCTTATATAAGAAAGAATATTTATTTGTTTCATCCTTTGTTACTTGCACTATTTTAATGTCTGATAATTTTACTACATTGTTATCTGTGTTTTTTTTATAGTTTTTCCCCAATCCTGGCGCTATGTGTTTGATATCGATAAAATCAGTATGCATCATCTCTGTTACTTTATATGGTTTTCCAGTTTTTTTTGCATTCCGAATCATAAAATAATATTGATCTGGTGAGTATATGGGACCAGTTTTAAGAGCTTTTTTCACTTGCCTTTCTATAACTGAGTGAGCACTATCACCCTCATTTTGAGTGTGCCCTTTGATCAAAAATTTGTGTGTTATGGAATTTATGTGCTCAAAATTATTAACAACATATACGTAAAGTGCGATCATAAAGTGGTTTTTATGTTGGCCAGTGCAGTTGTCAGAATAAAATATGACATCAAGTTTAGATTTAAGTTGAATTGCCTTAACTTTGAGATCTTCTATGTATTTCATAACACAAGTTCCAATTTCTGCAACTCCGCGCCTAGCTTCGCCCTCATGCCATACATAGCAAGACACATTGTTATCCTTCATGTTGCAGATTGTGAAATTGTAAACATTCAGTTTCGAAAGATAATAAAATGTGGAAACGTCCCCTTTTGGGCACGGCATCGTTGCTTGAAGATCGTAGACGCACACTATAGTAGTATTGGAACTATATTTTTTATCTTTATCCTTTTCAGATCGCGCTAGCATTTTTTCATTTATATGAGTATCAAATTTATCTTTATTTTTTGCTTTTTCCGCCTCTGTTGAGTTCGCATAAGAAACGCAATCCTCACATTGGTCTTTTTTGGGCTGATAAAATGAAATATTGTGTTCGTTAAAAATATGATTATACATTAAATAGTTCGCATAAGGAAGATTTTTCAATTCTCGTTCTTTAGTATAATCCCGATGTAAGTCCGCGATACTTTTGCCTCCATCGATATACTCTTTTGTAGTGCAAGCACGACAGTAATGGCTTTCTACTCTAGGGATTCTATTAATGTGCTCCCGCACGCTGTCTTTAATTTCCGGGTCAACGGTTTTGTGATTTGTGTGCTTACCACGTTGATCTAAAGATAAAACACAACTGTCATTTTCATCCTCAGTTTTTTGTATTACAGTTCTGATGACACGATCTGTGATATCTAATGTGGCCTTGAAAAATGTCTTGCACACCCTTATCCTCTGCTGATTTACAGTGAAATAGAATGCATTATTGTGACCACGGTTGCTGTTGTGAACTTTGTACGAGTATTTTGGGTAGATAGGAGAAATATGCCGTAAAATGTACTCACGTTGTCGCTGCAAGTCACCCATTTCCCAGTAATTTTCAAAGATTATTTTGCGTTGAGTTTCGGTGAAGATTTGGGTACAATTTCGCTTACATTTTATAGTACAGGGTGGTTTCAATGTTTTCTCAGGTACAATACGGTTCGATCTTGAAGTATACGACTTACCATTATTTTTCAGTCTCTTGGCTGTGTTGCGAATCCAACTCTCAGGTGCCGCTTTTCTTTTTCGTGTCCCTTTATTATTACAAGAAGGCTCGTTATTTTCGGCAATGTTAGATCCAGTTGTATCATTTTCATTATTATGACATCCATTTGAAGGAGTGGTATCGCTATCTGAACTGGAAGAGTCGTCAGTGGAAGAGTAAGGAACAATATTGATGTTCGTTTTACCCTGCCGAGCTCGTTTATCGTTCACAGTTGAGCTCAATTGAGTATTTGTGTTGTCATCCTCCTCACTATCAGCAACGGAGTTGCATGAGGAAGGTATTTCGATTTGTTCAGTGTTCGGATAGTTGTCGATAACATTATACACTGGGGAAGATAATGGCGCGATATGGGATACCTCATTAGAAATACTGACCTTCTTCACTCGGACTTGGTTGGAATCGTCTTCGGAATCTTCTGAACTGCTCGAGGAAGAGCTGGAAGAAGAGCCGGAAGAAGAGCTGGAAGAAGAGCTGGAAGAAGAGCTTGAAGAAAAGCTCGAAGCTTTCGGCGGAGATTTCGGAGGAGGAATTTGAATACACTCCTTGGAAGTCACATTAAATGCATATATTTGAGTGCTGTCATGCGTGTTATCTCGACCTTTAACGTCAATATTTTGTGAGTCTGTATCTTTCATGCTAGTTAACATCAAGGTATTATTTTCTTTTTCCGTTACCAAGCCCCTAAAATTCGTGCTGTAATTTTTTTGAAATTTTATGACATTTTCAGGATTTGCACATACCATAATATCTGGTTTTTCATTTAGTACACTGCAGCTGGTTTTTGAGTGTAGTTTCCGTTTTTTGCGGGGTGCACTTACGCCATTCTCACTAGAACTCGAAGAGGAATATGAACGACGTCGTGGGTAGTCTGTAAACGTGGGATCTTTCACACTGTCGTCTGATGAATAATCTTCATGGTCAGTCAAATCTGCTCTACAAGGTGGCCGTTTTTTTCCAATGTTCAGGTTGATTTTTAGATTTTGGAACATTTTTCCTGTTCGTGTGTTCATTTCTGTAACCAAAGTGTATAATCAAGTTATAATCTACCGAAAGAAAGGCTGGTTCTCAGACGCAAAGTTGTCCATGAAAGTAATAATTATGGGACACAATGGGCAATTTTATAAGACTTATTCTACAAGCGCTTCGAAAAGTGACATTTCAAGAGAAGAAACGCCGCAAAAACTCTTTAGTTAGTCGTAAAAAAATACATTTATGTAGTTTAATACAATAGCATAAGTACAGAAAAGTGTGAAGTAAGTACAGTCGACTACAAAGAGATCGATACAGCCAATGTTAGAAAAATAATCTGACAGACATTGTATACACTACTTTACTGTCTTGACATTAAGGTTTTGTTTACATAATTATTTTTTGTAACATTCGCTGTATGTATGTTATTTTAGTCAACCTGTACATAGATTTATAAGTTTTTTGCTCAATAAGTCTTGTCGTCTAGTACCCATAAGGGTACTAGATGTTAATTTTATTATTTAATAGATAATAATTACTTTAATACGTAAGAATGCCAGTTATTATAAAAAATATCCACGTAAGATTATTAAGCATGATAGTTATTTATCGTCTGTAGTGACTGTATTCGTTTTGAATCAAATTATAAGATGCTTAATTATAATGAACATGGTCTGAATTCGTATAGTATACCTCTAATTAACTAATTTTATGTAGTATAGGAGCTTATATCGCTTACGTGAACAAGTCAACTTTCATTATTTTCGTGAATACTCGCTTATTTCTTATTAAGTCATAACATCTGTACTTACTGTTTCACGGATAGTGTCCCATCCACTAATAATTCTGTGTTGCACAAAATGTTACCACTGTTCCACTGGACTATTTCGTGTTATGCCACTATTGTACATAAAGGTTAAGGTGTGTTGTTGTATTATTTCGAGATGTGCCGTTAGTCTACAAACAACCATAGTGACCGTGTCAATTGCTATGGCTCAACTGGCCAACGGGCGGTCTTGCAGATAAAATGGCGTCGACTCCCCACCAATGACATAACGGCACAGTGCTGCCACGGTGGTAAATTTTTGAACTAGAACACGGGAGTCTTAGTCACGATAAACTTTAGCGTATTCTGCGCCTTGTCTTATACTTATTTGCAAAATGGACTATTTCGTGATACCGACTTGTTTTAGATAAGCGTCGATTTGTCAATGACATGCTTTAAATGTGGAACGCCTGTCATTTTGGAGTCAAAAATAACACCCAGAAATTGTACACTCCTGCTGTTGGGAATAATCTGGTCTTCGTACTAAAGAACAACATTAGGAATGGTATGGCGTCGTGTAAAAGTGACTGTGCAACATTTGGAGGGTGAAAGTGAGAGACCATGCTCATCCAACCAGTCTTTGAGGTACACCAGGGCCTCATTCAATCTAGAATATGCATCATCTAAATTGTGAACTGCAGTATAGACAACCAAGTCATCGGCATATTGCAGGATGTTGCAGAAGGGGAGGACAGATTGCTCAACATCAAATGTATACAGGTTATATAGAAGAGGGCTGAGGACGGAGCCTTGGGGGAGGCCTTGCCATACTGTTAAAGGTGGGTGGAAGGTATTCCCAGTTCTAATTTTAATGATTCTTCCCATGAACAACCTGCAGACAATTTGTACAATTCTCGCAGGTATGCTCAGCTGTAGCAGTTTTGCTCTGAGCAGAGGGAGTTGCACATTGTCGTAAGCAGATGAGATATCTAGGAAGCACCCAACAAGTTGCTGTTTCTTAGAGAGGGCCAGTCTTATATCTGAAGTTAAAATGGTTAAGCTGTCCAAGGTACTTCTTCCCTTGCGGAATCCAAATTGGGTATTAGCTAGGATTCCTTTACTCTCAACCAACCATTCCAATCTGTGCTTCACCAAGTGTTCAAAAATCTTTCCTATAATTGCAGATAATGCGATAGGGCGGTAGAAAGATGCTTGGCGAGGATCTTTGCCTGACTTCAAGATTGGGATTACTACTTGGGACTTCCAATACTCAGGGACCTCGCCGGACATGAAGAACATATTGAACAGTTGTAGAAGGTGGTCTTTCGAAGGGGGGTTCAATTTTTGGATGAAGCAATACAGAATTCCATCTTCTCAGGTGAGCTGTTACGGAGACCGGTTAGAACCATGTCGAGTTCTGAGATAGAGAAGGAGTTGGCTAATGGAACTAGGTGTGAAGCGGAAACTGAATTTATACAGCACTCTTCTGGGACAGATGGAGGGGCCAGTTTGTTTGCAAATTCTTCCAGCCAGGTAGAAGGATCGCACGATGATGAAGGATCGGACTTAAAAGGTCCTCGAATTTTTTTGATATTTCTCCAAACCAGTGAAGATGGGGTTCTGGGATTAAGGCTTTCGCAAAATCCTTTCCATCCCTTCTTTTTTGTTTTGTTAAGAAGGCGTTTGGTTTGGGCAGAGATTTTTTTAAAAGAAGTAAAATCTGCAGTGAGTCCGGTGTCATTATACCTCCGTTCTGCATCGTCTCTCTCCTTAACTGCTGCAGTGCAGTCCGAATTCCACCAAGGTGGGGAAGGTAATTTAGAACTAGAAGATTTTTTCTTAGGTATATAATTATCAGCTGCTTCTAGAATTATAGATTTAAACAAGGAATACTTTTCAAGGGGACTTATTATATTATCTAATACTTTCAATTTATCCTCAACTTGAGCTGAGTAATTGGGCCGGCTGATTGGCTATTGGATATTATCAAGCTTATATTTTAAAGGAGGTTCCGGAGATGGAAGAGGAGATACTGTAGATGGCTTAGAAATTATTATAGGAAAGTGATCACTTCCGAAAGATTGATTTAGAACCTGATAGGAGAGCAGACTAGAAAGGTTAGGAGAGCAAGCAGACAGATCTAAGACCGACTTGGGGTTCTGGCCAGGGTATACTCGGTGAGTGGGAGTACCATCATTAATTATTATTACATTGATATGGTGACATTGGTGACACTGCACTTTGCATGTATAATTCAGTTTAACGTTTTTAGGATTGTCTCGAATATAGTATAGTTTTGTTTTATGGCAAGGAAGTCATTGATGTAGCAACAAAACAAATGACAACCATTTGGCCAATTAGAAACTAATTAAATCTGATGGTATTGCTACTTCAAATTAAATTCTAAATTGATGGAATAATATTAATTAAAATTTAAATCAAAAACCTAATAAATAAATACAAAACAGGCTGAAATATGTTTAGATAAATAAATATGATTATTTCGGTATGTTGAACTTACATATAAAATTATTCCATGAATTTCAATAGTTACTGTTATTTTGATTGTTGTCATCCCAGGGATAGTTAGGCTTGAGATAATTTCCTGGTTGGCTTTCGCCCTGGATGGGCATCTTTCACATAGAAGAGTGTAGCGATAAACATCATGCTCTGGTAGCATCGATCCAAGTCTTGGTTAGGCAGCAGCCGCTGCATCCATGAGCTAGGAAGCTCATATAGTAGTTATTTCGCCATCAACATCTGCTGGTGAAACAATGTGGTTGGGTGGGATAGTCAAAGCTGTGAGATGAATCCACTCTAGGAATTTCCAGCTGCTGACTGGGTGTTGTTATTTTGGATTATGGACGTCTGTCCATAATTAGCAAGCATTTTAAGTGTCTGGTGAGCAGTTCGCCATGAGCATTTCATCCTTCTGCTTGATGGAGGAGATGTCATCTCCATACTGAGGCCGTAGTTCTTCTGCGGTGCTCCGCGGGGTTTGGGTCAGTTACCTGCTGCTGCATTTGGCTCCGGCGCAGCGGAGGATGTCACCCCGGATTTGAACTGGCGGTAACATTTGTTATGAGGTTGGTGTACCTTTACCTTCCATCCTAGAAGCATTCATTCAGATTTAAATTAGAAAATTTAGTACAAACGTATGTGATGGCAAATGATAATTTAGGTACTAACAGATTTAGATAGGTCTGCTTGTAAATCATTATAGAACCACTTTTGGCGCGACCCAGCTCTATCGTCTGATATTATTAATATAAGGTGCTTATGCTAGCTTATTGATTTACTTGTAGAACAACTGCCCGTGTTCGTAATAGAAAGAAATGATGTTGCACAAAACTAACATTTCATTTCATATCCTTGATTGCCCTGAATAGCTGATGGAAATAAGTGTTAGCACCAGCTTGAGCTTTTGGTAAGATTTAGTTTGGTTAATTTAGTAACTTTAATTGTCCGTGGGTTTCCTCTGGGTAAAGCCCACAGCCGGGCTAGGAAAATTCACGTGACAATTTGGCGCCCATTAAAAGAAATTCCCTTTTGTTTTAGGCTAATTATTTTCATCAAATTCAGTCGATATCATTACCATTACATATTGATGATAAGAGTTTTGTAATACTTACGTTTAAGTATTAAATTTTGAGCTTGTGCTTTGGCTTTGCACACTTTGATACCATCCAGGTTAAGCTTTAGCTGTTTTACAGTTAGTTTTGTCCAATTTGCTGCACGAAATTCAGAATATCTTGTGAAAACCGTAAATTACATGCTTTGAGTTTCAGTTAGTAAAATTTGTGCTGACATTTTGCCAGAAAATAGTCAGTTGGAAGTGTCAAATTTTGAGCACATTTTGCTACTTTTTATGCTTGTGAGCTAGTCTCTAAAGATTGAGACCTAAGTTATTTTGCATTTTTGAGGATGTTAAAAGGCATTTTTTAATGTTGTTGTATAACTTCGTTAGTTATGAACAAATATTTTAGGCAGAGCTTTTATAAGTACTGCAATTGAGTTTTATGTCATTTTGTTAGGTCAAGTTCGAAAAGCTTTTAAGCTCGTACAGGAACTGTTAAGAAATTTGAGTATTGTTAAGTGTAAAATTTTAACTCAGGATACCTTTTAATTTAATATAGGCATTTAGCCACAAATTCAAAGCCTAAGTTAAAATCCGGTGTATTTTTCGGCTTTAAGAAGGTAGGAAATGGTTTTTGGTAAAATGTATGAACATACAGTGTGTAGTGTACATACTTGATTTTTGAACGTTTTTTCTAGAAAGACTTCAACTTGAAAGCTTGCAATTAGGACAATTTTGTGTAATAATTTATTTTAGTTAGTGGCTTGCTTTCACTGTTATCAATAGCTTTGATCTAAATTTTGTTTATGTGAAATATGTAAGATACTTACACAGAGCTAAAAAAAAGGGTTCATTGTAGTAAAAAAACAATAAATTTAGCATTGTTTATTATAAATAGCAATGATACAATAGTGCCACATCAAATTGTAAGTCTTTTGCCATCATATTTAAATATTTTGAGTTAAACTTATTATACAACGGCGGTTTCAGTACAACTTTAATGTTTAATGCCCGTTGAACTTATTTATGAGGTGTAGATCCAAACAGAGGCGTCGCTTGCAGTAGTTGGAAGTTTGCAGGAACGGCGGAGAAGTGGAAATGTTTGAGTGTCCGGCAGCAGCAAGGTTGATAGTCTCCGGCAAGTGACTTCTCTTGTGTTCCTAATTAGTAAATGATTTTGATTTGTGAAGATATACTTCTTCAGCGCACTGCCAGTGCCTGTGTTCTCATGATTTAACATTGTTTGATTTTCAAAGTTGCAAATTCCTGCAGTCCGGTGTCCAGTTATAGGCATAGCTGGATATCTATTGCTTTTATGGTGGTCTGTTGTTCAAATTTAGCACAGTTTTATAGTGATCTGTAACAAATTCATAAAATTAGAGTTGAATATACATACTAGTTTGGTTAGTTTATAAAATACAGGGAATTTTACAGAGATTTTGCGTTCAGCTTAGAGTATGAGAACGAAAGTTGACTCCTTTTATCATTATTTGGTAGATTACCTGTGTTTATTAGTAGATTTAATTCCATTCCAAGTTCGCATTTTGACAAACTAAATATTGAAGTTCTAAGTAGGTATTTGTTCGAGGTTGATCACACTCGTATCTGGTTTTCCAATTGGTTATTACAGTAATGGCTAAAATATAGATAAATCTAGTAATAAATGCGGCGAAAGATAGTTTTTTTGGCAGGTAAGGTTATAATTCGCAAAATATCTCAGTGACATCATGGTATAATAATATACTTGAGTGACATTTAACTTTTTAAAAGCAAGAGTTACAAGAGTAAATAAATAAGTTCAACAAAGGGTGCGTTCAGAAACATGATATTTTTAGGGTCCAAACTTAAGTCGTAACATGTCAGCGTTTAATAAACGCACGTTTTTTGAAGTTATTGATTAACTTGGTTTATCATTACGGGGTGTTTCAAAACATTCCATTTAATGATGTAATGTCACGATGATGTTTTTTTAGCACCAAGTTTTAAGTTAAATTGAAGTTTTTTGGACAATTTAGGTTCAGTATGGTGCTAGTTTGAAGTTTCGTTTTGGATTTTGGACTTTGAGTTTGGATCGTGGCGTATAAAGGATGTAGACACAAGGTTTTTGGTAGGTTTTGGAGGTGGTGGTTTTCTCTGGACGCAAGATCCCGTGTTTTTATAGCCGTCATCTTGCCGCCAGAGTAAACGCCCTCGCTTACGCCATAACGTTTCGTTCTACGGTTGTTTCGTTTGGAGTGTTGGATATTGTGGTAAAAATATTCAATCAGGACTCTATGTACGGAACGTGGTGAGCAGCAATGTCTGGTTTCACTACAATTTTTTGTTTTGTGTGATGAATGAAAGGGTTCTTGGAACAGGTCTCTGAAAAGCGTGAGGTATGACAGAGGCGTTACAATCTAGCTCCCTTTTAAGTTTGCAGCGATCCTTAATACGGCCAGTAGGTTTTTTGAGAAGTTATCGGGTGCTTACCACACCCGAGCGCCCTGTTGGTGCGTTTTGTGTTTTGGGTCGATAGGGGTCCACACCCAGGAGATTTTGTGAGGTATGGCGGGGCGCGCACTGCATACCACGGACGTTTTGCGTCCTTTTTGTGTACTCCGATGGGTTCTTGCTCTTTTCAGGCGTCGACTGGTACTCGCTGGTGGGTACCTTTTTGTGTACGTGTTGCCGATAAGTCCAAGCCACAGAGGTGTTGGTAAGGCACACGATTTTTTGTGTTCGCGCTGCCGATACAACGACAAATATTTTTGTAGGCGTTGATGCGACACGCGGTATCGCCGCCAATCATGCCTGGCGTGCGTTACTGTTTCTGTACTCAACCAAACGGTTGAGATTTTTGGGCATGTTGCAACCTGAGAGTTGTGTATGGCTTTGGTCGGGTTGTTTTGTGATCCGGAGAGTTGGGGGATAGGTTACTCTCACCAACTCGAAGGGCCGAGATGTTTTTGGTACAAACCGTACCAAAAACATCTCGGCCCTTCGAGTTGGTGAGAGTAACCCGTTTAGCCTTGTGTAATGGAAGAGTTGGCACAGTTAAGATGTGTCCAATTCAACCGTTTGTTGTTGGTTTTTTGAGAATTGGTATTTTGTTGGTTTGGTTTTGCTGTGGTTGTCAACCTGAAGGGTTGAGACAATTATTGGTGTCCTCAACCTGTAGGGTTGCGACATGTTAAGATTCGAATGGAAATTTCGAAATTATGGTATTATCGAGGCCTTCCCATGAGCCCTAGGAGGGAGTGAAAAGACACGATCGTCTGTCCTGTTCGCCAAGCTGACGTCACATCGCGCCACCACGCGCCGGCATGACGAGGGGAGGTGGAAGTCACTCCGGAGCAACGGACACTCACCCACTTCGGCATCGCGCTTGATAGGGATCGGTCGATACACCAATATTCGTAGCTTAGTGTTAGATCTAGGACACCTAATTAAGACCTATCTTGTAATTTTATTCGTAAAAATAAATTTGTTGATTGTTTCGTACGTTTTTTTTCATCTGATTCCTAATATCAGATAGTGGGATAGGAAATTTACGCGAGTGGCATCCGACTAGTTCCTTTTTCGTTTAAAATTTAAAATTGATTTCCGTTAACTTGTTGTGCGTTTGCTGTGCGCTTATTACTTTTTATTTGGTGCATATGAATTTTAACTCGCTTCTTTGCTTTTGCTAAGCCTACAATGGTGTTTTAAGTAATTTTTGTACTTTCGTGAATCGTAATAGTTTTTAAATTACCCACTTTGTATAAAGGCGTGATATGTTTTAAATTTTTTTTCGATTGCTGCTTTTGCTTATCGTTGCTTGCCTAGGAGATTGCGTATCGATATATTCTTGTGCATATCGAATTAGAACTTAGTGCTTGTTTACTATCGCGTCGATTATTGCGTTGGTAAATTTAAATCTTTTCAACCGTTTTTACCGTGAACGTACCCGCGTTATATTTGATTTTTATTAGTGTTGCTTTTTCGATTGCTTATTTAAAATGTCGGAAAAATCATCCAGTCGTAAACGCAAACGTAGTAAGAGTAGAAAGGATAGAGATGATTTGCTACTAGATACGATTTTAGAAAAAATAAGAAAAATCGAGGCTAAATTAGGGTCCACGTCTTCAACGTCGCGCCCGCCGTCGTCGATTCCAAGCGGTTGTTTTGTTTCTGGTTCTGATTCACAGCGGGCAATAACGCCACCACTGCCGCTCCCAGCTGCCGCTGCGCCGCCGTTGGTAGGCGTGACTTTACCCGCAAGCGTGCTGGGTCCGGCGGTCGATGGTAGCATTGGTAGTCCGGCAGCGACAGAAAAGACCCCGATGTCTGCTGCAACCCCACGCGGTGATACACCCTTCGACGAGGTAACGGAGAGGATCGTGGGAACGCTTTCGTCGTTATTACAAGTAAGGCCGAACCATTATTATGTTTCAAATTTCGATCCACAAATTCATGACTTTGATGTTTGGTGTGCTGAGGTAGACCGCGCTCGTGAACGAAATCGTTGGGCTGATAATGAGTGTTTGTCGCGTATTGCTAATTGTTTAAAGGGAGACGCGCGTTCATGGCTCAATGATTGGGTAACTAACGATCGCACCTGGAGTAATTTTAAAGTTGAATTTCGTTCACTCTGCCCACAAAACATCGATGTGGCAACCGTTCTATATAACGTTATGCGTACGGATTCGAAGGATTTTCCAACATACGCGGAATATGCGCGCCGTTCACTGTTGCGCTTAAATATTGTTACCGGTTTGTCGGACGATCTTAAAACGGCTATAGTAATCAGAGGCATTTCAGATTCGCAGATCAAAGCGGCTGCCACAAACGCAAAGCTTAATCCTAAACAAATTGTTGATTTTTTGTCAGTGTTTGCAAAGCCTAGAAACGAGTCCCATGTTTCATCCCACAATCCTGCCCGCAAACCTATGAACTCAAACTCAAGTAAACGCGAGTATAGTAGGCCGGACAATAGACCGAAATGTTTTAGTTGTGGCGGTGTAGGTCACAAGCGTAATAACTGCAATTTTGAAAGTCCGAAAGTAGAAAATGCTTCGACTAATAGCACCAATCGTAGCGTACCTACGGCCGGAACTAGTACAGATTCGAATCATACGAATGCGGCAGCACCACAGACACCGACATCAAATAATAGGTCTCCCATTACCTGTTCTTATTGTCATAAGAATGGTCATAGTGCTGAACGCTGTTTTGCGAAGCAGCGTGTTGAGACCAAATAGGTAAATTCAAGTATTTTATTTATTAGTGTCGATATGGCTACCAGGGTTCCACAAATATAAATCCTGAATCATCAGGCATTTCGAGTACTTCAAGGTGCCTTATGAACTGACAAATGCACCTGATTGTTTAACAATAAAAGATCATTTCGGAAACACTGAAGCCATATATCGAGAGTGGAAAGGTCCTTGTTCACATCGACGTGTTGATTTTGTCCGAAACTGTAGATGAAGGTTTATCCCTGTTGTGTCAGGTGTTAGAGACGTTACCTAAAACAAAAGTTTGTGATTTTCTTGTTACAGAGATTGAATATTTAGGACAAATTATTAGTAGGTCAGGTACGGCCGAGTCCTAGAAAGATCCATCAAATGTTTAACAAGTTGGTCGGTTTTTAGGCCTAGCTGATTACTTTCGCCGATCGATATATTGCGGGCTATTCACAAAATCTTTCAATTGGATACAAGAATATGTCCTTGTAGTCGTGGATGCATTCTTCAAATATATTATGACTTTTAGATTCATTGTATCGACAACATACCGATCAGTTAAAACATGCATTTTGCATGCATGACAAATGCAATGTCGTTGTTTGGCACACCTTTTCTTATAGTTATCTAATGATCGAACACGAATGTTTGAAAGTATGTAATAGTTTGTTTGATAGCTTCCATTAGGTTGTAAAACGCGTTTCATTACGCCTGAAATGCACCACAAAATGGTCAGGTGGAGCATTATTGACGTACGGTACGGTTCAGAACTAGATTACGGTAGAAACAAATTAACAAAGGCGCCAAGTGGTCCGATGCTCTATGGCGAGTCCAACTTATTCTCAATGTGATTAAAAATGTTACAACAAATCTATCACCTCTCAAATGGCTCGTGGGAATAGATGCTAATACTTACCTCTGTAGGTACTGCGCTCTTTAATCTGTGGCACGAAGAGTTGACTCCCAGGACGCGCGCAACGCATTGTGAAAGTGAGTTAACTATTGTTCGCCTAATTTATTTTTGCCTCTTTATTATTGCAGAAGGTCACGGCGGACTACGTAAAACGGTTTTCTGGCCGGGACACTGCATTCGTGAGACGCGTTGCAGTGAATTTGTTCAAGACAGATTACGGTACCTGGTGCTTGTTGGCCGGCAGACTGCACCTATTGGGTTGCAGTGTGGGCTCAGGCCCGGCAGACTGCGCCTATTGGGTTGCAGTGTGGGCTCAGGCTCGGCAGACTGCACCTATTGAGGGGCAGTGTGGGCTCAGGCCTGGCAGACTGCATCAATCAGTTGTATGGCAGTGTGATCACATTTCATCGTATGTACGTGTAATTTGGCCGGCAGACTGCACTCTGGTCAGTGGCAGTGCGACCTTAGGGTCGCGGCAGATGGCAATTAGGTATTTGTAATGCTATGAACGGCTGGCAGTCTCGCAGGTAGACTATGCGACGTATGGTCGCGGCAGACCATGGTATAGATTTGTTTTGAGGCCTGTAGGTATTTGTTAATGAACGTACGTAGAAGTGTGACAGCGGACGTATGAATTGAAGTATGATTGAATTAATGTCATGTATTACATTTGACGAAGAAAGAGTGAGTGCACATGTGAAAGGTTATCTTGCATCATGGTGTTTTAGTGCGCACGAACATTATCATGCAAGATTTTGAAAGAGCTAAGTGAACTTGTACTCTACTTATGCTCAATGGCTGATATTTTTGTTTTTATCCTTTTCAGCCAAGAAGTAATGATGACAACAGTCCTCTAGAAGATGGAGCGGCCGAGGTCGTCTCGCAGTCAGGAACGGCCGTATTATCGAGGCCTTCCCATGAGCCCTAGGAGGGAGTGAAAAGACACGATCGTCTGTCCTGTTCGCCAAGCTGACGTCACATCGCGCCACCACGCGCCGGCATGACGAGGGGAGGTGGAAGTCACTCCGGAGCAACGGACACTCACCCACTTCGGCATCGCGCTTGATAGGGATCGGTCGATACACCAATATTCGTAGCTTAGTGTTAGATCTAGGACACCTAATTAAGACCTATCTTGTAATTTTATTCGTAAAAATAAATTTGTTGATTGTTTCGTACGTTTTTTTTCATCTGATTCCTAATAATGGATTATATTTTGGATTGAGTTTTATTTAGCTTCTCAGGTTTATGAAAGTAAACTTGGAAGTTGGAATCATTCGGATTTTTATTTTGCCCGGTCTAGTAGAGACAAAAATGTTGGAATGCTGATCATCAGTCCTGGCAGTTGGTTTGGTTTTTCCAGCGCAACGATGCAATGTTGGGCTGGTAAAACCAAGGAATGTTTACTGGAATTAGGAATTATGTTGTGGATTTTTCTGATGTGTTCGGATACCACACAGGCACACACGTTAGGTTTTTAGTATTTAGTGTTACGTGGGTTCGAGAATTTGTAGATTCGAAATTTATTGGTTTAGCGGTTCAGGCCGCGTAGCCAAGATGCCGATCGCTTACGCTCCGTAGCGATCGAAACGCAACTGTCACTGTCGCACTAATATGGAAGAGTGATAGAGAGACATAATGCTTTTCGTTGTCGAAGCGATAGCGATTGTAACCTTGGCTAGGCCGGCTGGATAGGGTTCTGCGGCAATCATTTTGGTTGTGATTTTTTTGAGGTGCTCCTATACTAGGTATGGTCGAGGTAGTTTAGTTTGGTTTTGTTTTGCTTTCTTTGTGACATATAATTTAGGATAGTCGCTGAGGACAGCGAGCGTTTTACCCTTGGTAAAACGCAACAGCGGGGAGAGGGGTATTGCGACACTGCACTTTGCATGTATAATTCAGTTTAACGTTTTTAGGATTGTCTCGAATATAGTATAGTTTTGTTTTATGGCAAGGAAGTCATTGATGTAGCAACAAAACAAATGACAACCATTTGGCCAATTAGAAACTAATTAAATCTGATGGTGTTGCTACTTCAAATTAAATTCTAAATTGATGGAATAATATTAATTAAAATTTAAATCAAAAACCTAATAAATAAATACAAAACAGGTTGAAATATGTTTAGATAAATAAATATGATTATTTCGGTATGTTGAACTTACATATAAAATTATTCCATGAATTTCAATAGTTACTGTTATTTTGATTGTTGTCATCCCAGGGATAGTTAGGCTTGAGATAATTTCCTGGTTGGCTTTCGCCCTGGATGGGCATCTTTCACATAGAAGAGTGTAGCGATAAACATCATGCTCTGGTAGCATCGATCCAAGTCTTGGTTAGGCAGCAGCCGCTGCATCCATGAGCTAGGAAGCTCATATAGTAGTTATTTCGCCATCAACATCTGCTGGTGAAACAATGTGGTTGGGTGGGATAGTCAAAGCTGTGAGATGAATCCACTCTAGGAATTTCCAGCTGCTGACTGGGTGTTGTTATTTTGGATTATGGACGTCTGTCCATAATTAGCAAGCATTTTAAGTGTCTGGTGAGCAGTTCGCCATGAGCATTTCGTCCTTCTGCTGGATGGAGGAGATGTCATCTCCATACTGAGGCCTTAGTTCTTCTGCGGTGCTCCGCGGGGTTTGGGTCAGTTGCCTGCTGCTGCATTTGGCTCCGGCGCAGCGGAGGATGTCACCACGGATTTGAACTGGCGGTAACATTTGTTATGAGGTTGGTGTACCTTTTCCTTCCATCCTAGAAACATTCATTCAGATTTAAATTAGAAAATTTAGTACAAACGTATGTGATGGCAAATGATAATTTCGGTACTAACAGATTTAGATAAGTCTGCTTGTAAATCATTATAGAACCACTTTTGGCGCGACCCAGCTCTATCGTCTGACATTATTAATATAAGGTGCTTATGCTAGCTTAATGATTTACTTGTAGAACAACTGCCCGTGTTCGTAATAGAAATAAATGATGTGTCACAAAACTAACATTTCATTTCATATCCTTGATTGCCCTGAATAGCTGATGGAAATAAGTGTTAGCACCTGCTTGAGCTTTTGGTAAGATTTAGTTAGATAGATAGATCTAGGAAAATCACGTGACACTGTACCAATTTTCAAAACTACACGAATTATTTCCGCAGATTTTTCTAATTTGCTTAGGCTACCATACTTTCTTGCAATTAAAATGACCAGAATAGCAAGACCCCTCACAAATGGCTTTTTAGCATTAATTAGCATTAGCATTAGCGTAATTTGTTTGTGATACCAAAATTGTATAACGAAATTAACTACCTAAGGGAAGAAAATAAATGTAGTAGGGCTAAATTTAAAAATGAGTTAAAAAATACGTTATTGGAAAATATACCCTAATATTAAAACTGTACTTACACATGCCTTTACCTGAATTTAGTTGTTAAAATATTTTCAAATGTAATGACCTACTTTCATCTTTTTTGATTTGTCATCATAATCGCCATGCATGTTCGCTTCTCGGATAGTATGTATTTTAAGTTAAGTATTTAGTGCATAGTAGTAGTGTGTTTATGCCGCTCCGAGCTAAAAACTTTTCCGCCAGAGGGCGCCACTTTGTATGCGCAAGGTAGTGACTATTTAGTTCCAAAAATCCCCGCTAGATGGCGCTGCTAGTTAGTTCACACTACTCCCCGCTAGATGGCGCCACTTTGTATGTGAGTTATTGATTCGCTTAAAGGTTCTCTAAGAAATGTATAGATGTCGCTAGTGCAGTCGCCTCGTCAGTGGACGCCGCTAGTTAGTTCCTAAAACATCCGCTCCCCGCCAGAGGGCGACAGTATGTATGCGCAACGTTAGTTCCAAAAATCCCCGCTAGTGGCGCCTTCGTCAGTGGACAGTTAATTTAATGGGAGGGTTCGAGGGAGGGAGGATTCGAGGAAATTACAAAAACTACGCAAACAACGTCGATTCTGGCTTTCACTGGGAGAGATAAAGGGCCGTCACTGTACACAACGTTAAACTAATCTAGAATCTCAACACATGACCCTAAGGTCTCCAATACGATACGCAGCGGTATCTACTTTGGTCTATTCGAATGTTTCAGACGACATGTGCGACGCCATCCATGCGCGCGCGTCGCCTTTCGGCCGGGCACTTGGCATTCTTGTGCGGGCGCGAGATAGAGCAACGCTAGCCACATGGGTGGAAGGGAGACAGAAGAACGTGTCCCATACGAGCGAGGAACTACGGTGACGTCGCGAGGGTCGCGACAAACGGGATGTGCAGACACTTGTAGCGAGAATGTATTTTATTCACTGTTAATAAAGTCGACCCTAGTTTAAATAGAGATAAGCTAGTATTGTAAAGGTTTTTCGCTAAAAACGGGCGAGGAGAAGGACACTCAGATTCCAGACACCACAGAAGACGGCGCGCCCATTAAATTAACTCTTGCTATGAAATATCGCCAAGTGTCATCTAATTGTTAGTTAATGATTAATTCTGTATAAAATCAAATCTAGAATCAGTGGTTCCGGTCGGGCGATATAACCCAGTTAAGTACCTAGCACTAGGTCAAGATATTATGAGTATCTAAAGGTGACATTCTATAATTATACCTAATGAGTTCGACTCTCATTAGTGTTACCTAATAAATATGGCTAAATACATTTATAGACTCAGGGATTCGAGTTCACACAGATGATTGGTTGTACTGTACTTAAATGTATTGTCGATGAAAATTCTGATATTGTATTTGGTAGTTGAATATTACCGATTAATCATGTTAAACCGTCATTCGCAATTATGCTGTGTATACTGTCTTGGAAATTACGAGTAGATTGTTCGTTGTTATTGTTAGACAAACTGAATAATAAATAAATAAATAAAATAAAATAAAAAATAAAAATGATTTATTCAGTAACTTAATAGCTTAACAATGTGCAGGTTGGTGTCTCTTTTTAAGTATACAAGATACCTGTGTCAAGAGACACCGCTCTTCCTTACTGGTTTGCTAAGTAACAAAACAAAACAATCAGTTAAAAGAAACAAAAATATAACTAAAATTAAAATATTCAAATTAAAATTAAAATTAACAATACATAAGTTAACCTAACAGGAACCATAAATTTAGTATATTATGAGTAACAGAAAAGTACTAAATATCTAACTATAGGCCACTTGTGTGTGTGTGTGTGTGTGTGTTTGCCTGTGTGTATGTGTGTGTGTGTGTATGTGTGTGTGTGTGTTACATTATTGTAACTAATAAATCTTCTATTTCTGTGTAGTTTTTAGTTTTTAGCCAGTTTAATATTTTACTTTTACATTCTTTCGATGTAGAAGGATATAAATCAATGGCATTATCTATAAGATTATATAATTTTGCAGATTGAGCAACGTATTGTCTTCTAGCATATACAGACTTTGTTTTTGGAATGGAGATAACATTTCGTTTCCTTTTCCTTGTGGACCTTGTTGAAGTATCCTCCCGACTATACCTAGTATTTTTATGTCTCCGCAAAGTCACATTCCACACATACAGTTTTCTCACCGATAGGAGGTCACTATCTTCATACAGCTTATCGGTTGGGAACCTATACGGTTTACAATACATGACTTTGAGTAAAGCTCGTTGAGCTCTTTCTAATTTAAGGAATTTGGTTTTAGTGGCTCCACCCCAGACTGGAATGCAATATGTAAGAACCGATTGTGCTAAAGAAATGTAAATTTGGTGGAGGAGTTTTTTGGTGGCAATATGTCTTAAATTTTTGAATGTCCATATGAGTTTACGAGTACGTGACATGATCAGCTCTGTGTGCATATGCCATGTTAGTCGCTGATCTATCATAATGCCGAGGTATTTAACATAGTCAACTTTAGTGATAGTTGAACAAAAGCAGTTCGTTTGATTTAAATCGTTACAATTGTGAATCCTGATTGTATACATGTGGTCTGGTTGTGTCCTGTTGTATTTTGAGAAACATATATAGTTTGATTTATCCGTGTTTAGGGTGAGAAGGTTTGCCTGAAACCAGCGGGCAATTTTGGCTAGTCCAAGTTCCGCATACCTACGCACATCATCCCAGGTATCGCCATAGAACACAACCGCTGTGTCATCAGCGTAAGCAATGATGGACCCTTGCTCGATAGGCAGATTGCAAAGTTGGTTCATGTATATTAGAAAGAGCGTGGGACCTAATACGCTCCCCTGGGGAACTCCATATGTTACATCACATTCATCACTTACATGTTTCTCTATTTTGACTCTTTGCCTGCGATTTTGAAGGTAATCTCTTAACAAGAATAGAGGAGTTCCTCTGATGCCGATGCTTACCAGAGTATTTATAAGAGTGGGTACAGATACAGTGTCGAAGGCCTTTTTTAGATCTAGAAATGCAGTAAGGCACTTTTTATTTTTATCAACTATTTCTACTATTTTCGAAGACAGAGATATAATTGCATCCTCGGTAGAGCAACCTTTTCTAAAACCAAATTGATTGGAGGATAAGATATTAAACTTATTTATATAGTTTATAAGCCGGGTGTTAATAAGTTTTTCTAAATTTTTTGATAAAGCCGGTAAGACAGATATAGGCCTATAGTTCGACATCAAGTTTCTGTTCCCACTCTTATATACCGGAGTGATAATAGCTTGCTTCAGAGAATCCGGGAATATCCCGTGTTTAAAACATAGGTTTGACAGGTGTGTGATGATGGGGACAATGGTTGCGCTGGCAAGTTTGAGAAATTTAGTGGGGATGTTATCCCAACCAGGGGCGCTATTTGACTTAAGGTTTGAAAGAATAAGATAGACCTCATTGGGATTGGTGTCAAAAAGTACAAAGGAATTAACAGAGGTATTTATGTAATTGCGTTTTGCCAACATCAGAAAAATATTGATTTATAGAATTAACAGATTCCTGGGGGCAGGTTCCATAGCTCTCGAGCAATTGCAAGCTGTCAGTTTTAGTTTGTTTCCTATATGTAATTTTATTTATTTCTTTCCACAATTTTTTTGAATTTTTACTTACTTTACTTAGATTATCTTTGTCGTATTTACGTTTTAGTTTTTTAATTAACCCATTGCAATAATTTCTGTATCTTCTGTAAGTAATTTTAAGTGTGATATTATCAGGGTCATTACGGAGCTTCCTTTGCATATTGTTTCTATTTCGGATACATCGTAGGATTCCCAATGTGATCCAAGGCTTAATAATACGGTTTTTGCTCGGAATTATGGTGGTAGTTGTATTTACTTCAAGACAGTGTTTTAATTTGTTTACGATGGCATCAGTAAGATAATTTGGGTTAGTCATACTTAATAGGAAAGCTAGGTTGTCTTTTGATAGGCTAGTCACATGTTGTTGGCAAGGGAATACTGGAGCTACCCATATTAAGTAAAACCATAGCGTGGTCCGTAATTGTCGTGTCCAGAATAAGAATATCAAGCTTTGAGTTTTCAATGCCAGACTTAATCATTATGTGGTCAAGACACGACATGCCTCTTGTGGGCAATATATGGCCTGGGAGTATGCCATGCATAGCCAACATATTTAGATAGTTGAGCCTGTTAGTGCTTTCGTACGTCTGGTCAATAGGTTTAACTACGAGGTTTATGTTTTGTGTCTCCAGTAATTATGATATTTTTGCATGATTTGATGCACTGTAGGTGTTGGTTTAGGGAATCTATAAATTTGTCGGCGTTGTTATTCGACGGTGATCTGTAAATGCCAAGTATTTTTTTATCTGCCAGGGTTATTTCAAGGCACGACGCTTGTGTGAGTTTAATTTCTTTAACATTTACTTTAAGGGTGTTCTTCACGTAGGCAATAACTCCGTCGTTTTGATTTAAGTGATGTGTGGTAAAGAATGTTTGATAATTATTTAAGTAGGGTATAGGTTTTTCGTTGTTTAATCTACATTCACTTAAAATAATAATATCGATATTAAATTTTAACTGTGATAGAGTGACTGATAGGTTGTCAAAATTGCATAAAATACTTCGAATGTTTTGAGTTATGATGGTGAGGTCCGAGACGTTAAAATTAATATGTTGGGTAACTTCATCATATTTGCATTCAGCCAACTGTGCAATAAGGAGGTTATCTATTTGATTGACTGTTAGGAGGGTGTCATCCATTATGAAATGTATATTAAATTTGTCGACATGGGTACCAAGCTCACGGGTTTGTAAGATAGTATGTGTATGGTAAGGATAAGATTTTATATTCCGTCGTTTTAGAATGTGTGCGTGAGTGTGTCTGATTGTGGTGTGTGGTTTATTATGTATTATTGTGAAAAGGTGTATGTTGCAAGTGTAAGTGGCTGTTTTACATGTACTACTTTTATAATACAACAATAATATTTCTGTAGATTGAAATAGCGGAACTATGTACCAGTTAATTAGTATTAAGGCGCAGAAGGTACAGCTTAGTATAATACAACCATAGTGATTATAAGGAAAAGTCACTGTATATAGTCAGGTTTCCAAAAATAAACTCTGGACTTGCGCTTCATTTTGTATGTGTATTACGCGTGAGGTTGCAGTCTTTCTTACGTATACTTTACCAAACGAAGTCCAGCAGTAGACGTATCCTTTGGATTTCGCCAAATCCCGCGCCAAGAACCTCAGCCGGGCTGCCTTGGAGGTGAGTTGTTCGGCTACATATATGGGGGTATACTCCTCCTTGGTGTGACCAAGATGCTTTGCACATAGTTTGTCGCTCGGGTTGCTCATATTGTGCTGTTTACATTTTTGTAGTATGTCCGATTTTGTTATGGCCGATACCATTTCCACAACGATAGGCGTGTTTTTCTTGTCCTCTTGTTTAGCGCGCACCCGATGTATGTCCGCTATGTCCGAGGGGGAGATCTGGCAGCCAATCGATGTCGAAAGTTCTAATACCATGCTGACGAGGTCCCCGCGGGTCTCTTTTTCAAGTTTAGGAACATTTTTTATTTCTAAATTATTTTTACGGCTGTCCCTCTGCAGGTCCTCGACCTTCTCTTCCAGCAAATTGATGTATTCTTTGTCTTTTTTCCTCTCCATCTATTAACGGTCCTTGGTTAAATAAGACAGCATCCTTTTAAAAACAGTGATTTGTATTTTCATTATACTGATACATTATTTTTTCTTTAAAATGTCAACCGTATCGACTCATGAGTTCAGCTCCGATCGTCTAATGGCCGCCTCCGCACCCTACCGCCATTTTCTGGTAAAAACTCAACTACTACCCTTTTAATTTTACAATTTGATTTTATGAGTTTTGGGAGGATGCTAACAGTCGGCCATTCTGCAGTCGGAATGTCCTCATTCCGATATGTCTCGGCCATTCTAAATAATTAGGGTATGGCCCCCATACCCAAATTAATCGAATTCACATCACATTTATAACAAAACAATGAAAGGAAAAAAATATTATGGTAGGTATATAACGTTACTTCTTTGTTTGATTTATGTTTTAGTAATACATTATTTTCAAGATATAGGTAGGTATACGATAAATACACATTAAAACAATAAACTAATATTCACTCAAAATTCGAAGTAGCATAGTAACATAACAATTAACTTTCTTATATACCTACTCTTTCTTTACTTATATATTTTTATTCTTCAAGGTATAGGTTAAGGTACACTAGGTATTTTAGTCACCGTATCACTGTTCTAATTAATCAAATATGTATTTATTTATTTAGAAATTTAAGTCAGGCAACAAGGCCCATATTACCAATACCTTATAGACCAACATATATGCATTTTATAAACTTAAAAATGGAACACTATTTAGGCGACAAAACGGCGTGGCTCCGATGAATCGTCTGGTCTTGTGTCGGATTCGGCAGTTTGCTCCGGAACCTCCGAAACACGACAATTTTCGGCCAGAAGTCGGCGAACTCGATGGTCCCCTGCAGCAGTCGCGGCACGCGCACCACTAAAAAAATAAAATAATATAAGTAAACGTAATTTCCGACTACCCAGTAACGTTCATGATTTCTTGTGGGTCCTGGGTAACATCCAATTACCCAGCAACGTCCACAGTTCAAACCAACCACACACAAATGGCTTATTAGTAGAGTCTTCTACAGCATGAAAGAGTTTGACGATTATGATAATAGTGTCTGCATGTATTTATTTTGTTATTTAATTATAGGTTAGTCATAATTATATTGTACGTCCGTAATGGATAAACTGTTGGTTCTTAATAACATCTTTGTACACAGTTAAACAATAAATCGTATCTTATCTTATCTTATCCTTGCGCGTCCTGGGTAATTTCCGACTACCCAGCGACGGCCACAGTTCCTTGCTCGTCCTGGGTAATTTCCGATTACCCAGCGACGGCCACAGTTCCTTGTACGTCCTGGATAATTTCCGATTACCCAGCGACGTTCACAATTCCTTGCGAGTCCTGAGCAATTGCCGATTACTCAGCGACACCCGCGGTCTCATGTGCGTCCCGAGTAGGGCTTGCATTCCGGAATTCCGGAATTTCGAAATTCCGGAATCTCGGACAAATTTTCCGATATTACAACTCCGGAATTGAGACCACTGAATATCGAAAATTCCGGAATTGGATTTAAGTACTTTTATTAGATTTTAATACGTATACTACTGAACATTTCCAAGAAAACTACACTATGCTGGTGTTATTAGCCGTCACTGATAAAAGTCTGAAGTCTAGCAGCATGCATTAACATGCCCCGTTAACGTAACCATATTTTTTTTACTTTTGATACTTGCTTAAGCAAAGCCATATATTTTATTTGCCCAGAATCCTACCAACGCGAAACTTTTGATTTGAAATTTATAAACATTTGGATATTTTATTCTCAATTCAGAAAGAAGTCTCCTCGATGGAATTTTCGGATCCTGTAGAAGCTTATATTCTGAATTAGGAATTTAGGAACTAGTAAGGAAAAACAAAACTTAAAAAGCGTAATCTCAATAAGGCTTGCGTTTTTGGCACTAGTCGGCAATGCATAAAGGTAATATGTACCTATAGCTGAATACCTACTTTAACGCATAGAAAACAAACTTTACTCAGAAACGAGTAATCGTCATAACACAATAAATGACCTTACCGAGATCGGAACCCCGGGACCTTCATCTTCATAAACAGGGCCACTTCCTACTAGGCTACGAAGCCGTTATATTTAGACATTATATAAAATTGGGCATGTAACCGATTTCTAGCATCCGTAGTTTCCCCAAATAAATACACCGTATCATTGAAGTGAATAAATGTGACCATAGTAATAAGGTGCAAAGACGGCACTATACTCAATTTATTGATATTTTTCGATTAATAATAATTCAGATTAAATTCCTCTAAAACAATACTTTCTTTAATAAACGTAAAGTATCAGTATTTCATATTTTTTGTTGTTTTTGATACAAAAATAACATAAACCCTAATTCCGGAACCAGTTCCGGAATTCCGGAATTGGGACCCAATATCGAAAATCAGTTCCGGAATTGGAAACCCTCCGATATTGCAAACCCTAGTCCCGAGAACTTTCCGCTTTCCCGGGGACGGCCACTGTCTCTTGTATCTGCAACTGTTAAAATAAGCATGAACATCTGTTACTTATACTTATGCCAGATTTTTCCATCAATCAATTCTTAATAATAATAGTCAACAAGAGCATAACATAAAGACGAGCAAGCCGTAAGTTGGAACGGCTATGGCTGTCGTAGAAAGAAACCCGAAAACTTCAAAGAGCATATGCTCATCATTAAATAGGCGATAAGTGGCAAATAAAAACATTAAAATACATGTACCGCCAATAGCCTGCGGTCCCGCACCATCGTAACGCAGTCCAATGATCAAACTGCTCCTGAAACTTGGCGGACTTCATTAAATTCAATAAATCTCACTCCAGTGACAAACTGAACAACGGCACGCACACATTGAATTTATAAAGAAAACAGCAATACAATTGTGTAACCGTACACCTGTCAAATGCAAATCTTGAACATCTCACGCTGCAGCCCGACTTACAGCGAAGGACCAGTACCACAAATACGTTTGGACCCGCAACGAACGCTTCTTACGCGTCGCGGACATGTACTTTAGGAAAGGCGATAATTCGGACTATAATTGGACTCGGGACACTCAAACTTCAAATCATCTGAATTTATTTTAAAATTATGTTCAACCATTTTCCACGTCTTATTTTATTTCCTGTATACTTAACATTAAAATCTTTACAAATTTCAAATCACATGTTGTCATAAAACGTCATTTTGTAGGAATGTATGTAGTTATTGTTATTATGACATCATTGTAGGTAGATACTTACAGAGATATGATTACATGAAGAAGTGTTCAGTAGTGTGTTCTTAGATGATTTGGGGATAACTTTAGACTTGCCAGGAACTTGCCAGCGTCCTTACCTTAAGGCGATATGATTCGACTCATCAACGAATCTGAGGGGGTGAGGTGCGCGGCAAACCGTGAAGCCCCGCCCGCGCGTCCCGCGACCCGCTCGCCGAGCTCGTGAGCACGCGCCGCGCACGGTAAACATAGCAGACGGGTCACAGTATAATGATCTTACGATGGCAGTATTTTAACTAGACCGGGAAATGGTCACGTTTTAGTGTTTTTATTGTATATGTACGTATGTATTTTTTGCATTACGTATTTCTGATCATTTCATGTAGAATTATTATTTTTATATAGACATGTGTACTTATTATTGATCAGTAAGAACGTTTTAATTTCATGGCAGCGTGTTCGAGTTAAAGTACCTAAAGGAAAGTAACAATTTTAAAGGAGACGGTCAATTATGGGTTCTATTTATAAAGGTTATTACGCTAATCATATGGTTTCGTCTTGGCAACATTTTACATGAAAATGTTTTTGGTGGGTCTCATTATCACAATTTCCAATACTTTTGTTGCCTAACTTAATAAATTATTGTTTACAATACCTATCGACTTTATACCTACTTTAATGATCACATAATTTTAACGAAACAATGTTTTCAACATAGATTTATAAGGCATAGATTGAGTGTTCGTACATCCCTAGTGAAGCCATTTCAAGTGCGACGTCACGTCGCACTCGTGTCACCGTATTCGATCGGCCCTGGCAGTACTCAAGGTCACGTCGGTTTGTGTACACTTCCCGTTTAAAAATCAAAAACACAGGAAAAATGGTTGTTTGTGCATTGAATGGGTGTCATAACGCATCATATCATAAAAACAAACCGACTTACATTACATTTCACAGGTAAGTATAGAGTTTAAAGTGATATTTTTACGTAATCGTAACTACAAAAATCCAATGTTTCGTCAGCCGCCATTTGTTATAAATGTTGCCAGTGTAGTGAATATTTTATCCTCAAAATGGGACATGACGTTTACATTCTAAAATGAATACGCTTAATTGAAGTTCCTTGTGTTTTTTATTTTATTTAATTATATAAAAATTATATATTTTTAAATATTTCATAATTTTATTTCAAATTATGTAGTAATTTCATGCACATTTTAAATAAAAAATTGTAAAAATGGATCAATTTTTTTATTTAAACCTTATTTCACAAAGGACTTTAATGCAAAAAATCCTTAAACAAACATAAAAAGCTTTTGCTATTAAATCTACACACAAATTATTAATAACCAAGTGTTAAGGATATTGTTAAATCCCCACTTTGAGGGAAATATTATATACTGGCAACACGTTTTTGTATATCTGTGTGTGTTGCTGAGCGTAAAACACGAGCCTCCCACGCACACATCGATCGTGTTTCGGCTTCACTTTTGGCAGGTTAGCCGTATGGGGACTATCTGTCTATGCGTTATTAGTTTAAGGTTTTCAAGAAAATAATTCAATTAAGTGCGAGTCAAACTCGCGCACCGATGGTACCTACATTTTATTAAGTACATTAGGTATATAATTTTTTTTTTGATTAAGTTGTAACTGAGTCATCATCATCATCTCAGCCATAAGACGTCCACTGCTGAACATAGGCCTTCCCCTTGGACCTCCATTCCGGTCGGAAGCGGCCCGCATCCAGCGTCTTCCGACAGCCTTAACATGGTCGTCTGTCCATCTTGTGGGTGGACGTCCTACGCTGCGCTTGCTAGTCCGTGGTCTCCACTCGAGCACTTTTCGACCCCATCGGCCATCTTCTCTGCGCGCAATGTGGCCTGCCCATATATATATATATATATATATATATATATATAACATCCCCATACTGTATCAATCCAAATAAATAATTTCTGATTTTCAAAGGAGTCAAAGAGCACGAAGGAATATAATCATTTTGCAGATCGGACGTAGGTATATCAGTAAAGGTGAAATACTGTAAATATATCATACTTACATACTCACAATTATATTATCTAAGAATATAATATTATTTACCTACATTGGAATTGGTTGCTGGCCTAGTGAAAATACTGAAATATTTTAACTGTTGATGTAGGAAAGCTAGGCGCTTTCAAGCACCTCGTAAAGTATTAGATGCTTCTGTTATCAGAAAGTGTGTTTTTATAGCACTTAGTGACTTTTTCTTACGTTTCATATGCTTTGTTTCCCATTGTTTGTAAATGGTAAAATCACGTGACCGCGCGGAACACACTGACGCAGGTCCGTCCTCTACAAGCGCTGCCGCGCGACTAAAGAGGGCGTAAGTGCGTTCGCGAGTGATGGCGCTTGCGGATTTAGTAGGTATTGAAACATAGAAATTATTTTAATGATGTTACCGAGACAATGTGATCCAAATCATCTAGATTATCTTATTACCTATACATTTATGTAAAAAACAAGTCAAAAAAGTTTGTATTGTAGCTCTGAGATTGATTTATTGTTAAAAAAAGGCGTAACTTTGGAATTTTTTTCTATCGAGCAAAGTTTATGTAATCATGTTTTTGAGATCCAAAACATATCTGCCAGATCCTTAAGTATAAGATATATTTTTTTCACAATTTTAAAACATTGTTTCTTATATTTCCGATGGATTCAAAAAACTGGTTCGCTTAGCTCCTACGGGAAAAGCACGCCTTAACAACTTCAAGCAACATAATTATAATTAAGTTTCCAATAAGCAAAATAAAATCCTTGATTTAGTACTCACTAGGCACTACTTCTGACTTTGAAGTCAGTCCAGCTGAGGGTATAAGTACCAAGTAAAATTGATCTCTATTAGCCACACATTAGGTATTACAAATTGGATTCCAAACAAATAAGTCATCTCAATCCTCGTAAAACAATCTTGACCCACTTTCATGCAACTGATTACAACAATATTATAATTTGTGTCTTTAATAAATCGAGTAAGAGAAAGTATCTCATCATATGATGGTTCACCAAAGATTGGATTGGGATACTTAAAGAAATACAGGAAATCACTGTTAGAATTCCTTACAAAAGTATAACTCTTTAAAAGAAATATCCACCAGCGTATTTTTTTTTTAAAAGGTAACTAGGTAGTGACAAATTGATTGTGCACTGTTATGATTCATATAATTATTAACATGCTTGAAAACTAATTGCAAGTTAGTTCCAGATACTTGGTGCTTTGATACGAATACACGTAGTTGCTCAGGGACATATCCGATTTCGATGGCAAATGGAATGCCTATTGCATCTAATCAGCCTCAGATATGTAATTTATTTGCTGCACAGTTTTCATTTCAGAGGATGTAACGTGTGAACTACCTAAGTGACACGAATCCAGAATGATTTTAGGATCTGTATTTATTGACTGTGATTCCATACTTAAAAAACATTGGACATCCATTCAAGGATCTGGATCGAATCTGAAACTGTTACTATCTAAGGTGTATCTAGCTTAATTACGCCATTGCAGATTATTTATTTATAAGTAATGACTCATTAAATTCTGGCCAATTTCCAAAAGTTGCCAACTTTTACAAAGTTGTTCCAATTCATAAATATTATGATAATACACTAGTTTCCAATTACAAATCAATTTCAATCCTGTCAAAAGTGTTTGAGTCTCTGGTATGATCATTCATCGAGTTACACTTTAGGCAAATTATAACTGATCACCAGCACAAGGTTGCCAGAGCTAGGCTATCGATGATCAGACGTATAAAACACCGTTTATAGCAAGGCTCATACCATAGGTACTTTACTTATCACAAAATTGACTCATTAAGATATTTATGGTCTCTTCTCCAGTGGTTAAAATCATTTTGAGATGGAGAAAATCTTCTTTTTTGTAGGTAAATGCCATAGTTGATAAATGCGAGACATTAGTTCCGGAGTTCTGCAGGGATCTCACATTGGTGCAATCGTATTTAATATTTTTATTATTAATATTCCAAAAAAGTTTTGTATATTTCTGCCCGCGTCTATACGCCGACGATTTATATTTAGTTTGCTAGACAAATTCCTACACCTGGTTACGTGGAACTTTAGTAAAGCGGCCTATACAGAGTAAATCAATAGTATACCTACGCTGAGAACTCCACGCAGTCGAATATCATAAAATGTTTACATATGAAATTTACAACAAATTCGAACTGTATACATTCGTTCTACAACAGCGCTAGAGAGTACTTTAGTGAATTTGACCACATCAAAAACCTTGGAGTTATATTTGACAAAAAGATGAGCTTTTCTACCATGCATTGAGGTTGTGGCAATTTTTAAAAATATTTCTATATATAATACTAAATTACAGGCCTTTTGATAGCATAAGGCCTTAAGGCCTGGTAAACAATTTCTAACAACAAGTAGGATTATATCCTTTTCTTATAACTGTTTCGTTTGTAACATCTTAGAACACTGTCGCACGGCCTAGCGGCCTCACTATGCATCGCATTGCAAAGAGAAAGAGAGGGAGAGAGTGCAGAGGAGATTTCTTTGGTATATGAATGAATGAAATCAATCCACTCCAGAGATGTCCAATTGTCCATTCCATATAAGTACATTTAAAATAAAATAACATAATAAAAACATGAAATTCAAATAAATTTCAATACTAAGTTTTTTAAACATGTAAATTAATTAATATACATATCTAGTCCCACACAACTAGCTAGCCATTACACATCTTATTCAGTGAGAGTACGACACTTCCAAATAAATAGTCTCGATAAACAATAAGAGACTTGCTAAGTCTCCAATGTTTTTTTTTATATTAACTTTTTAATGATTACTTACACATAGCCATATTCATAAAAGTAAGAGCATAGAGCATAGAGCTCTCTCCTGGCAACCCTGTGCGGTAGACGTCAAAATAAAATCGGTCCCCGTTAATTCTATATTTTGTTGATAAAAGTGCTAATCAAGTTGTTTTTCCTGTCTCATTCAATGATAATAACTTATAACTAATGTTTTTAAAACTATTTGCAAACATGTGAAAGTGTTATTTGCTGAAACAAATCGGACTTCGAAACAGTGAAATCACATCGGTCATAAGCGCCGCGGTTTCGGCTGGCGCCTAAGCTCTTTTTGAACATTTGCATAAACATTAACCTATAATGACGAAAATGCTGGGCTCGGGTCCTAAGCGAACCCCGCTAAATACTCCGACACCGGAGCAACAAGACAGTGTTGTCGCAGGTACGCCCAGTACACAATCTCAGACTGGCACGACCTCCAACCTGTCAACCTTGGACAATGAACAAATGAGTTCTAGATTTAAACGTAAGCGTGAAGACAATGCAGAGTTCATAGACGAGATAAGGAGCCTGCTAGCGTCACAGTCCGCTAAATCTGACACAAAGTTTGCGGGCCTGCAGTCCGCTATGGACGAGATTAAGGCCCAAAACGCAGAAATTAAAGCGTCAATCGAATTCACCTCGAAACAATATGATGATCTCAAGATAAAACTCGACAAGCTTGAAATTGAACGAAAAGAAGAGCGGGCCTACATTCAGCAACTGGAAACTAAAGTGGAGACCTTAGAGCGGTATCTGAACATCACTAAACTGGAAATAAAAAATATCCCTAAGAAAAAAGACGAAACTAAAGACGACATTCGGAACTTAGTGACAGCAACAGCCAAAGTGATAGACATGCCAGTACAATATCATGAAATAAAGGATGTGTTTCGTTCTGGACGGCGGGACGATCCGGCCTCAACAATAGTGGTTGATTTTACTAGTGCTATCACCAAAGACAACATGTTAAAAAAAGCAAGAAAATTCAACATTAAAAACAAGCTCAGCACAAGCCACCTGGACAAGGAGGGACCGGCCCGTCCTATTTATGTAGCCGAAAAACTAACTCCTCATGGGCAACACATGTACTACTTGGCAAGATCATTCGCTCGGGAGCACAAGTTCAAGCATTGCTGGACCTCACATGGCAGAGTATTCCTACGCAGAGAAGATGGAGGCCGTGTCTATCCAGTTGGAAGTGAAGCTGACCTGCGTAATGTGCCTACCGGTTGACTAGATCTGAAATATGTTTCTGGAAATAATTTGTTGCCTTGTAAGATAACTTGCATACCATGCAACCAGTTAGTGTTAAGTAAATTTTCTTTAATATATATAAAACTAGACATAAGTCCAACACAAAATAAAAACACACACATTAACATTAAAATAAGTTCACAAATAAATATCTATACATACTTACACAAACCCATAAACAACACACAAGTAAAACCTGGGGATTATAACTACTGTGGAAACCAAATAAATAAAAAAAAGCACCACTTTATTTGCACAAAAATGTATTATATATATTTTATTTTAAGTACCTAGATGGCATGTAACAATCAAAATATTATTTCGGATATTGATAGTGTAACTGTTGCCTCCGCATATAGCTGTGCCACAGAAGAATGTAATCTATTACTAAGTAAATCTAGTTTAAACTTGAACATTGTTAGTCAAAACATCCGTAGTGTATACAAAAACTTGGATGGTTTTATAGCACAAGTAAGTCGCTTTACATTTGATATAGATGTTATAATTTTAACTGAATGCTGGCTAAGTGATCATAAACTGGTACCTACATTGGATAATTATGTTTCATATTTCTCTTCTAAACGTTTAAACCAAAATGATGGTATTGTGATATATGTGAAACAAAACATTAAAAGCTCTGTTATAGAATTTGAGCCAATTGGGGCTAATTTAATGTTACTCAAAATTTTACCTGATATTTATATATTGGCAGTATACCGCTCTCCATCTATTCAATCTATTGATGGATTTCTTTGCTCCTTGGAACAGATTATTCGGCCCATTTCTCATGAAAATAATGTAATGATTGTCGGTGACATAAATATTGATATTAAACCAAATAGCACTGACAAGAACAAAGCACCATATCTTAACCTATGTGCAGAGCTCGGTATGCTAGCAGGTCATTCCTACCCAACACGGTTGTCAAATTGCCTAGACCATGTTATAATAAAGACGGCTGTGCCCGCTTCTATTTTTGTCATAGATTCTACTGTAACTGACCATGCGTTAGTACTCCTAAATCTTTCCCTGCGTCTTCCTGAATCTACAAATATTCAATTCTATAATAAAATTAAATACCAAGATGCAGTTGAATATCTTCATAATATTGACTACTCATTTATCACAAGTACAGCCGATGTTAACCAAGCATTTGCTCAGTTTGTTGACACATTATCTACGGCTATAAAAATTAACTCTAAATCTTGCCCGGTACCTTGTAGGAAGAGAACACTTAAACCTTGGCTAACGCCAGGTCTTTTACGGTGCATTCGCCATAGAGACCGTCTTCACAAAAAAAGTCAAAATGATCCAAATAATGAAGTTCTACTCATTTCATACAAGCGATATCGTAATTATTGTAACTCTCTTCTAAGAAAACTGAGACAAGAACATGATAGGACGTTGTTGCAGTGTGCTAAGTCAAATAAGGAAACATGGACGGCCATTAAATCAATAGTTAACTACAAAAAACTGCCAAGCTCAGCTCATGAATTAATTAGCTCAGGAAACAAGGCTTCTGGTGATATTGAACTTGTCAGTGATTACTTTTCTAAGATTGGTCAACAGTTGGCTGAAGCAATAACAAATAATAGTGCAAATTTAACTAGACACAGTGTTGCAATGCCAAGAGCTTTACAATCCATAGTTTTATTGCCACCGGAGGAAGCTGAAATAGAATCCTTAATACTTAGTCTTAAAACTGACTGTGCTACTGGTTGGGATCTTATACCAGCAAAACTGCTTAAACTTGCAAAAAATGTAATTGTTAATCCTCTCACAAAACTTATTAAAATGTGTTTTTTACAGGGGGTCTTCCCTGCGGCACTTAAACGATCCTTAATTACACCTGTTCATAAAGGAGGAAGCAAAGACAATGTTGCTAACTACAGGCCAATCTCAGTTTTGTCATCATTGTCAAAAATCCTTGAAAAAG
This sequence comes from Cydia splendana, assembly GCF_910591565.1. Taxonomy (NCBI): domain Eukaryota; kingdom Metazoa; phylum Arthropoda; class Insecta; order Lepidoptera; family Tortricidae; genus Cydia; species Cydia splendana. The sequence goes on from NW_026946914.1 coordinate 122,522, forward strand.
CTCTAAATAACCGACTTGTCAAATACTTGGAACACCACAAAATTTTAGCAAATTGTCAATTTGGATTCAGGCCAGGCAAGAGCACGGAAGACGCCGTCAGTGCTTTGACAGATCACGTTACTACCCTACTAGATACAAAAAAAAAATGCCTGGGCGTTTTCCTTGATCTTGCCAAGGCATTTGACACTGTCTCGATTCCAGAGCTTATCCGCAAGCTGGAGTGTATTGGCATAAGGGAAAGGGCTCACATGATTTTCAGTGACTTCCTGGTCAATCGTACACAAAAAGTTAAAATAGGAAACACTGTTAGTAAGGATGCCCCTGTCATTTATGGTGTGCCCCAGGGCAGTATACTGGGACCCAGTTTGTTTCTGATTTACATAAATGACCTGTGTCAATTATCGCTTACAAAAGGTAAAATCTTCACTTATGCTGATGACACCTCTATAATTTTCCATGGAGATACATGGGAGGAAGTGTATAGTAATGCTGAGATAGGACTCCATAAAATCAGTAGCTGGTTACAAAGAAATCTACTTACCCTAAACTTAAGTAAGACAACATATTTACAATTTTCTTTAAATAAATCATTTATGCAAAATAGAGAACTTAAGGTTCACACATGTAGTTTTCAGACAGGAACTGATTGTACTTGTACTGTCATTGCTAAATCTGATTGCATTAAGTATCTAGGAGTACTGCTTGATGATAGACTGAGTTGGCAGCCACATTTAGAACTAACCTCAACACGAATAAGAAAACTAGTTTATATTTTTAAGAAATTAAGATCTGTATCTGAACTAGATTTATTAAAAACTGTGTATGTTGCTTTGGCGCAGCCAGTCATTGGTTATTGCAATGTTGTATGGGGTGGCGCTTGTAAAACCCATATGATAAAATTAGAAAGAGCTCAGAGATCCCTGTTGAAGGTCATGACATGTAGACCATATAGATATCCAACGACTCTATTATATAAACAATGTCAATTGCTATCTGTCAGACAACTATATTTATTACTGTTAACGTTAAAACAGCATAAGCTTACCCCCTATGATCAAAATAAAATTACAAGTAAGCGAACAATGACAAATGTATGTGCACCATATAAATGCAGACTGGCTACTGCCAGACGGCAACAGGGTTTTATGAGCATCTTTATATATAATAAGATTAACAAAACTCTAAATATCTATCCCCTAACTAAATATGAGTGTAAGAGAAAACTTAAGTCTTGGTTGCTGTCATTAGATTATGATCAAACTGAAAGCATCCTACATTAATATACTCATATACACACACACACACACACATACACACACAAACACACACACACACACACACACACACACACACAATAAATAAATAAATATATATATATATAATGTAATTGCTATGTAATCTTACTAGAATGGCATTGTTTTCTGGTATCAAAACAAGCCCTATAAATAAAATAAATAAATAAATATAATTAATTTCTTTAAATATAAAATTAAAAACATAAATTTAGTAGTTAATAATAAGATTTGATAATCTTCATTCTGTTTCTATTGTCTGGGAGAGGACACTGACTTCTGTAACACAGGTCTTTACCTAGCTCAGAAGTCAGGGACTTCAACACCTACCTGTAACTTGTTTTTGTCAATAAAAATATTTTTATTTTTTTATTTTTTATTTTTATAGAATAATGATTGCTGATAACAGTGATAACCGGATGCCAAAAACTTTACACAAACCAAACCATCAAACAAAATTAGATTTAGTGTCCCATGTTACTTAGCCTAGAAAGACAATAGACCCTCTGTCTTCAATACTTAGTAAAACCTTTCTAGGCGCTACTAATTCTCCCTGTATCTCCCTGTTCAGACTGTGTAGATTGCTCAACAATCACAGCCACTGCTGTGGTATTCTTTTTGACTCATCGCCCAGTTCCAAAAAACATTAAATTTGAACCTACCTATAATATTCACTAGCGACCCGCCCCGGCCAACGCACCTCCACGGCCGGCCTCGCACGGGCCAACAAACTATACATACACAAACCTTCTTCAAGAACCACTCCATCGACAAGCGAAAACCACACGAAAATACGCACAGCAGTTCCCGAGTTCATCGCGAACACACAAACACAGAAACAGACAGAAGCGGAGGGGAACTCCGCTTAACTTAGTGATAGTCGTCCATTTAGCTTTGTAATTTCAAGTTTGCTGGTTTTTTTTTTATTAGTTATGCATCACTGAATGTTTCCACTGAGTGTTGGTAGACCTAAATAAATAAAATGCAACTGCTTGTACAGTCAACGGCGTTTTGAGTTTAAAACTTACATATTTTCACTAGAATCGCTTTGCGTGGAAATACTCTTCCAGTGAGTCGTCAATTTTAGATTTTCTAAACAGGACTTCGTTAAAACGTTCTGCATAACTGTCGTCAACTGTTTAAATCTGATGGTGTTTGGTAAATGCTAGACTATGATATGAAGTATGTCATAATGATAAATATTAAAGTGCACCTGTGAACGGGTTCCAGTAGGTGTTCTACATGACATTAAAGCTCTCCAAAGAGCCTTCACGTGTTGGATCCATGTCCCCACGCAAGCCCATCACAAGGCGGGACTTATAGGCCCGTGAAATCCAAAATGGAGATACAAATAATATATCTAAATATGTAATAATAATTAATGTTACAATTAGATGACATGTAAAATTATTTAAGCATACGTACTTACATTATTGACTTGTAAAATTACTGTATTTTATCAATAGATTAAGTACTTCTAATATGTATGTGTCTGTACGACGTACTTGTACTTTACTGGTCGAACTCTCGTCGCCATTGGTGTTATAATCGCTTTTACGTAAGACTGTACTGTTGGTATACGAAGGCGTAAGTATATCGCGTCCATTACCCGAGGACATTAATATAATATCTTCATATAATAAGTAAACTTTATTGATTGTCGATTCGTGAATAAAAATCGGTTCGGTGAAAACTATAGAAACGAGTAGTAACTGTAAATATATATCAGTACTTATACAGCAACGGTATATACATTATTTTATTTATTTCGACCCAATATACATAAGAAATCATGTCTCCAGTTATTAAACTAAACAAGCTCAAATCAATAATACATAATGATTTACAAAAAAAATTACTTACACCCACATATTTTATTTATTTGATGTGATGTAATAATCAGTAGTGATTGTCAGACACTCATTAAGTAACTAATATTGTAAATAATAATGTAATCCCCCACGTTTAAATGGTCTAATACTGCTTTTCTTTTTTTTGTTAAAATAGTTTCCCCCATAAACAAATCTCCAGTTGCAAACATACTCTTCATTATTATTATTTTTTATTCAAGTCCCCGCTCGCTCGTTGTACTATTTTGAATCAATGAATCATTTTACTGTCTGTCACACTAAATATTAGTGTGTACCCCACAGTGCAGCTAAACGCCGGTAAAACGTCGATCAAGTTAATTACAAGAAAATGTCCATTCTTACACAATGTATAAATATACACAATAAACACGCTATAATAGTGTACGATTAAACACTATGGTGAACATACAAACGAACCCTTGGCAAATTTTCCCCATTCCGATATGTTATTAAACACAACGGCCGCTATTAACTCGAATAAATTGGTATAAACAAAAAAACTACCTCAAATGATCCAAATTATCCATTGAAATAATTAATTATGTGATCAAATGCATTTCAAAACTAGCGAAAAACATCTATTGTGCGGTAGCAACAATATAGCTCAGTATATCCCCGAATGGTGTCAAACTACATAAATAATGCCGTACTTACACCTAATTGGCTATTTGAACATAGTCGTTTTAAATTATTCCCCTGTGTGCTTAAAGATTAGGATTTTACCGTTCTGTCATCAGATTCTATCAAGTACTTACCTATGTAAGTGCGAAAATGAGAAACAAATCACACAATACGACGATATAACGATCAGTTGTAATAGCGGCTTTAGTACTACTAAAGCTAGCAGATCCAAGATCAGCTACAGTCCTTAATGATGATCGGTTAATGGGTATTCGTAATCGTCATCAGCTTTTAAACATAATACGTACCTAGTTTAAAAATATTCACCTGGCCGTTCAGTAAATGAACAATCAATCAAATAGGAATTTTGTTACTATATAAAACTTGACTTTACTGTTCCATCAGTAAATGGTATACTTTAAATAATGTATGACTTGCAGTGTGACATACTTCGATGTTATTTTAATGTTCATAGTTGATAATAAGTGCTTACAAATATACATTTAGGTATTTTCATTCCATCGAAATAAACATAAACTTAATTTTCAACTGCCTATGTGTTAGATCAAATGCGTAATTGATTTTACTTTATTCTAAACTTTCTTTTGTTATCCACGTACCTGTATTTTTCGTAGATAGAACATCACCATTTCAATTAATTGTAGTGATGCAACCTTTTTCACTTGTAATGGTGTCCGGTATTTAAATAAAAGAAATCATCATACCTGTGGGTTTTCCAACGTTCTTACCACTTCTGACTATTAACGGTCCTTGGTTAAATAAGACAGCATCCTTTTAAAAACAGTGATTTGTATTTTCATTATACTGATACATTATTTTTTCTTTAAAATGTCAACCGTATCGACTCATGAGTTCAGCTCCGATCGTCTAATGGCCGCCTCCGCACCCTACCGCCATTTTCTGGTAAAAACTCAACTACTACCCTTTTAATTTTACAATTTGATTTTATGAGTTTTGGGAGGATGCTAACACATCTCCAAATTTTCTACTTTTTTCTCGAGTTCCTTAGTCTGGGCTGTGAGGAACGCAACCGAGTTTTCTATGTTTTTATTCGATTCTTTAACTTCCAGAAGGGTGGAATTGATCTTTTTGAGTTCATTTCCTTGCGAAAGCCTAAGGTCGCTAAACATCTGTCTAATTTTCTCCTTAAAATTATCCAATTCTGTTCCCGGACTGTCCCGGGTCCTTTTGTTGTTTCTTTGTGTGACAAAGTTTGGCGGTGTACGTTTTACCTCACTGTTGCTGTGTTCGCTCTGCTCCTTGTCCGAGAGCGAGTCTTCATCCATATGCAAGTCTCCGAATTCCTTTCGCGAGTCGGAATGTTGTTTGTTAGCCATCGCTATACAGGTAACGAGTACTAGGGCGATATGTGTCAGAAGAGGTGTGATGACGCGCGAGTTAGAGCGTCAGCGGGTGACGTCACAGTGTCCGGTTGGGGCGTGCGTGTACAGACCGGTTTCGCTTGCGTTGCGCAGCCGCGTTCAAGTACCAGGGCAGCAGAGGAGCGTAGAGGTGGAGACCGGTGTTTTGCGCACTTCCGTTTATATTATGCACTCCTAGTATCCCAGCTGATTTAATTTACTTTAATTTTTATTATATTTTGAAAAATAATAAAGAAATGGGGGTCAAGACACGTTTACACCTTGTGGCGGTCCGGGGGGAATAAGCATCGATGTATCCATAGTCTAATAAAACATGGTCTTCCATTCCCAAAGTGACACGGGGCTACGTCACAACAACATGGCCGCTATATATAGCGCTATCGCATATTATCATATAGCGCTGTCGCATGATGACGTAAGCCCGTGTCAGTTAGGTGACCTAGAAAAGACGGGAATGGAGTACCAGGCGGAGTATATTATTATACCATGGATGTATCTAGACATTACAATTTAGATTATTGAGGGTCGAGCCAAAGGTTTTCCTGGGTTTTTCCTTGGTTCGACGAGTACATACATATTGTTCCCAGGGGGATATGTGCGTTGGTAATTGTTATTGTATTTAATAAAGACTTCATCAAATTCTGGTAATGGTTCGAGCAATAAAAGGCATAGGTTGCACTTCATATTTGTATTATAAACAGTGCAGAGATTACTTATTGAGTTTATATCCAAGCACGAATAATTGACTTCTAGGAAACTAATGCCTTGTGGAATTTTTTTCATAGGAACGCACAATACCCCACGAATTTGCGATAATAAATTCAAGTATATAAATCGCCATGCGCATTTTTTTCTACAGACACCCCAAAGTAGTTCAGACCCCTGTCATAGGACAGTAATTACATCTAGTTTCTCTCTTTATGATCCAACGATTTAGAATGGTACATTTAATAAATCCCCAAATACCATCTCACCTGGTGCAGTGGCGCAGAATCTAGATTTTGTGTCTAAATTAAATTACGCAAAAAAAAAGACACAACTAGAAAAATTAATTTTACCTTAAAAATCAAACACAACGTAGGAAACCATAAATGTTATTATAATAATTGACGATCACTATAATATTTACATATTTAAGAAGGGTCTGAGAGGGGTATTAGGCTACATAGAGTGCTAATAGACTTCAGTTGAAAACCATTATTAGTCTGAGCTTTGTTATAAGGTTAAATAACGGATGGTGCTCGGTAAAAGTTTACCATGACGTGAATACGTTTTATTAGAAACTGAATAGTTTTTGTATAAATCGAGTGACTGTGCTTGTTTAACAAACTTCATTATTCTTCCTTTTGCTAACGTCTAGACCTCGTAATGATTTTCTGCATAATGAAACTGGTACTCAACTAAAACTATTTATAACCGCTAACAATTATACAACCAACCCACATAACGCAAAAGCACGGTGTCCAAACGCAATACTCCAATCGTTTAAAGTATATAGATCCTTTAAAGTATATATTGGGTATTTTGGATAGTTAATACTGATTGCCTTAATGGAGCTGAAATCAAGCTTTTTGTTGAAAGTGTTTTTATGAATGAGCTTGAATTCAGCTCCATTAAGGCAATCAATATTAACTATCCAGAATTCCCAATATATAGCTACTAAGGTCAGTAGAAATATATATTTTCGAGTAAGGAAACAAAAAAAAATACAAAGGAAATGAGGGTGTTTCAATAAATACACTTGTTTACATTAAGTACCTAGATGTCTATCTATCCTTTGATGTCTAATTAACTACACGATGTAACTAGACGCACTAGCTGATCTAGTTAACATAAATAATGATTGACACAGCTGATTAATCGATAATATTTTCATAAACTTTAAAACCTCAATTATTATGTACCAATGTTAATTAAAATAAATACATGTAAGTAACTATAATGTATGCATTCAGTAAATTAATTTTAAATAAAAACAAAACATTCTCACGAGAAATCCGAAACAACAAACAAAAAACTTAACAGAGTCAAGTTTCGTAGTGGGCCATTAATCAGAAAAAGCGATTCGCTGAAACCAAAGAGAATGGAATGTGTATAGAGAATTACTGTCGGTGAATTTTGTAGTCGCGAAGGTTATGCTGCCATCTGTTGACGCAGTATTGAAACTAAAGATGAAAATGTATAAAAATATCCATAAAACTTATATATTTACATATAGACATAAATGATTTTTATTAATTTTGGATCGTCATGTGCTTTGATCCGTGTTTTTTTTACATTGATGTGAGTTAGAATTGTTTAATATCAAGGGAGTGGCGCCATCTGTTAGAGAGTAACTTTGTCTTGATTTCCGAGGCAAGGGGTTTCTTTTGACTTTACTTGTCTTATGGGAAGCACATCTCTTTGCTAAAACTACTCAAGATTGGTACTCGAGTTTAAAGGAAATAAATAACAAAGATCTTATATTGAAGTGCGCCTAACGCGTCAAATGCGTCAAACGCGTTTCGTTAATGTCTTTTATGGTTATAAATACCCCCACGCCAAGCTGGGAACTGGTTATTCTATTTTTGTCCGTCGGATTGTCACGATCTCTGGCTCGCCCGTAGACGTTAAAACAAAGGTGTTATTTTGACGATTGGATGTTTGACCTTACGTAGCTACTATGCTGCTTTTTGTCAGACTGTTCAATTGTTAGTTCAGTGTAAATAATTACGTGTGTTTTGGTGTTTTTTTTGTGTTTTAGAGCCAGATTAGTGTCTGATTGCACGGTCAATCAACCGGAAACGCCTAACCTAGCGGTGATAAACAGGCTTTTCCGGGAATCCAGTAGAGTGTTAGGTCCAGGTCGCGAGAGGGGCCTGGCGTCAACCTTTTTACCTACACAGGTGACGATTATACCTCTTACGTTCTCTTCAAGGTCTGACAGAGGGATGTGAGGATCTCACGTGTGGATCATTAAGAGTAATCTTTACTCACTGAAATCTGTTGGTAATTGAAGAAGCGTGGTCTTGTTATATATATTTATATATTCACATTTTATATTTGGAATAGGGCGCCTTATTCGTCAGTACCCTTGGCTACGGCCTACACTGCGGAGGGAGGCAATCACACAGATACTAGGGTTTGCAATACCTCGGTTTTGTCGGCCGAACGTTTACAGCTTAAATTAGGGTCCCTCTTACACACACTCCTCCTTGTAAAGATAGAGGTTCGCCTCTAGATTTACACATTAGAATAGGGACATTGGGGTAGAGTTAGGGTAGAGTCATTATTTGGGAGTTAGGGTTATTTATTATTTCTTTCTTTATTATTATTTATTCTCTCACATATATTTTGGTTACACACAGTGTTAAAATCATTAGAGTGTTAACTGTTTTAAAATACAGAATAAAATTAAAGTTTAGTTGTAGTAGCATATGGATGGGTTACTGAGGCTCGTACATTAGATATGATTTAAAGGTAATACATTATTATATTGGGTGAGATAGGGGAACAAAGTTATTTGAGGACATACTAAATAATTTTGTTATAGGGAGCTAGTGACAGGCGAAGCAGTTCACTAGTGACAATTTGAGCTTTTCTATATCGGGGTAACTAAGGGTATTAAATCATGTTTAATAGACGATTGCTTCAGTATTCCATACATTTATAGTAAGAATATCCAGATGAGTTTCTTGGCGTTTCTTCTTGTCTGAAAATAGGTTCCGAAACGCAGATAAAAGTAAATATTACATAGTGCTTAGAAATACCTATTCAAAACAAAACAAAATAAAATAGGTATTATTTAGTTTAGAGACCCGTCTTCATCCGAGGCGTGACAGTAGATAAAGTATGTTTGTACGTATTAATATTTGCATCATTTACATATAAATATTTTCCTTTAGCTAGCTAGGTTAGCGAATGGATATAAAAGGAAAATATAATTACAAACAACAAGGGCTTATACTACTGTTCATGGTAACTGGTCACGGTAGGGCTCGGTAGGAGATAAAATCTAAAAAAATATAATTTATTATTTATTCTTCATATGATTTTGTTTTTCATACGATAGTGTTATAATATATAAATTACAGTAGCAATATTTAAAATTACATAGGGTATTTTAGGGGTAATATTTTGAATCCAAATCTAATCAGTCTGCACATAAAAGACAATGGGTACTAAGGTTCACAATGTATTAATTTCACTAGACGATCACATGGCCAAATTAATCTATTTTTCTTAATTTATAATCAATTCTGGTTGAGTTCTATTAAAGTAGATTAGTTAGTAGAGGGTTAAGGTACATTTTTGGTGCCGTAGTGACCAGGATTATATATATAAATAGTTTGTTTCATAAAGTAGCCTCTTTGGCTACATTTTTGCTGCCGTAAGAAAACTGGAATGTGAGTTGATTTGATTTGGATTTAATTAAATATAAAATAAAATATTTCTATATACTAGTATCTAACTACAATATCAATTTCTCCTCCTCGTGGCTTCATTGTATTGACGTAGCTTGCATGTTAGGGATTTACGTCACCTGAAACAAACATAAAAATACATTAGTATAAATAGACAAATAAAACTAGCTAAAAATACAATGCGTTATACGAGTCCAAAAGAAAATAGGGGGCGATAGTTAAATTTTAACAATCAAATATAGGCATATTTGTATATGTACGGACATATACATATATGTATTAAAACTAAACTATCAACACAGTGTAGAAAACCAGTGAAAGTTAAGTGTTTAAATAAGTGATAAATAAGTGTTATTTTATAAAAAGAAAATAAGTGTTAAATAAGTGTTTTTATTAAGTGTTTTAAATAAGTGAAAATTAGTGTTAACACAGTGTCAAAAAGTGAGTTAATTAATTAAAAATCTATTAAAATGGAGAGGTCTACAAGACAGCGAAAGGCCGCAGCTAAGTCTAAATCTACACGTCAAAGCATACAACAAACTACGCCGTCAATCAAGAGAAGTACTGTTGAGCGGGTAAATCAAAAAGCACGAGTACCTCGTAGAAGCATAAAGAAGAAACCAGATGTTAGACGTGGATTGTTCTATCATTTGCTAAAACAGACCGAACAGAAAATGACAGCAGGGCTTAGTCAACTACGAAACGAGCTTGCAACGGCAATTAGTCCTGTACAAGTGGAAGCTATAGAGACTGCAGATACAACATCGGAGCAACTCATGGAAGAGACAGAGCATATTGAACCAGTTTCAGGCAGTGAAAAGGAGCTCTCTACTGAAGAGAAGAAAACAATCATATACAATATTAAAAACACTAATATGGAACGTCCCAAGTTCGGCAAAACTAAATCGCATCCAGTGACATTTCTAGAAGACCTAGAAATGTATCTTAAAAGGGTCGTATCTGATGGAAATGAAATAGAATCGGTTCTCGAATGTTTAGAGGGAACAGTTCGTGATTGGGCCAGATTGTATAAAGACAGGTGGACCAGTGTAGCAGAATTCAAAGCCGACTTTTTCAAATCCTACTGGGGGACACATGAACAAAATGAATTACGCAGGAATATTGTTCACGGAGTTTGGGATAAAACAAAAGTAAATAGTATGCATGATTATTTTGTGCAAATGGTTGGACAAGCAAAAATGTTGACATATGTTATCTCGGAGAATCAATTAGTTACTGATATAATGAGGCACTTTCCTCGTTATATACAACAAGCGTTTGCGTCATCAAAAATTATTACTATCTTTGAAGCTGCCGAGTTTCTACGCGCGATGGACGACGTAAACAAACAAGAGCCGCGAGCAGTACCATCAACGTCCGGGGCCTCGAAACCATCCAATCAGACTATGAGAAAAAACCAGACACAATATCAAAATTGGCGGAAACCAGAAGCAACGACAGCTGTTATAGAGCAAGAAATAGTTATCGACGATTCGGAAAACTAATATCTGCTGATAAAAACGTCCCCGGGTCAGCTACAGAAACAGATGATAGGGTTAAAATTCTAAAAATGATGTATAGAATGAATTGGTTGCCAGGCCAATTGTTAGGAAAAAATAATAATGGGTTGCGAGCGCCGATAGAACTAGAAATAGTCAATGGTGAACAAGGAGTGGGATTAGGTTACAGTAATTTAGAAAAGATCCAGTTAATAGGGTTACATGATTTAATTAATGTTTTAAAATTAAAAAGTGAATTGGTAGAATTTGATGTAGATGACGAATTTATCGCGTCCGTGTTTGAGGAAGAAAAAGAAATTCCGGAATCAAGTTCGTTTAAGAGTGAAGTAATTATACGTATGCGAGACTTTCTTATAAGAGCTTTGCTAGATACAGGTAGCGATGTGACGGCTATGTCTGAGGAATTTTGGGAGGTTGTAAAAAATAAATATCCTGAAATTCCAGTAATGCCGATCAAGCCTTTTAATATCAAATCAGCGTCAGGGCACAAAAGTAAAGACATTAAAATTACAGCATTACTACCTATCGGTATAAATGATTTACAGATGGAAATCGGGTTTGTAGTAATACCTAATCTAAGTTTTCCAGTGATATTAGGATTTGACTGGATTAAGGAAAATGTAGTATCGATTGACCTAAGAAAAGAGAAATGTGGAGTCAATGTCGAATATAAAGGTGAAACTACTTGGATACCGTTTCATGATCGATATAATGGATGGCAAGATCAATGCAGTATAGAGTCGTCAAATCAATCTCAAACGCAAGTGACATGTAAAGTCGGAATACCGTTAGTAGAAAGTGAGAAAAAAGCTTTACATTCGGTATTGACAAAACATAAAACATTATTTGATTCAAAATTAGGCAGGGCTAATTGCTATCAACATGTGATAAAAATGGAATCACGCGCACCTGTAGTAAAGAGAACGTACCCCGTGCCATATGCGTATCGCGAGAAAATAGAATTAAAATTACGCGAATTAGAAGAACAGGGAATTATTAGTCGTTCACAAACTGAATACTGTAGTCCGTTAACATTTACATTAAAGAAAGACGGAACAATAAGAGTCTTATTAGATGCGCGTGAAATCAATAAGAACATGATATCTGAAACCGAAAAACCAACTTTACAATTGGACGTATTAAACTCATTTCACGGAGCGAAATTTATAAGCGTAATTGATTTGAATAATGCGTACTTTCAAATACCACTATCGGAAGAAAGTAAAAAATATACAGGTTTCAGTTTTAATGGGAAATCTTACGTGTATAACGTGTTGCCGCAAGGACTCAAAACATCTGTGGGAAGTTTTAGTCGTGCTATGGATTGCATACTTGGTCATGACGTTCGCGAATTTTGTGTCAATTACTTGGACGATTTAGCCATAATTACTACCGGTACCTTGCAACAACATTTGGAACACTTAGATATAGTGTTGGGAAAATTAGGAAAAGCGGGCCTAACTTGCAATTTAGAAAAATGCAAATTTCTATGTAAAGAGGTGCACATGCTAGGATATATAGCATCAGTAGATGGAATAAAAACCGATCCGGATAAAATTAAAGCGATACAGGAATTTCCAGCTCCAAGAAAAATAAAACAATTAAGAGCTTTCTTGGGACTGTGTAACTTTTATAGAAGATTTATCCCTAATTATAGCGAAAATGTACAATCATTGTGTCATTTATTGAAAAAAGGAGTGACGTGGCAGTGGGGTGTCAATGAACAAAAAGCTTTTGAGACAATAAAAAGGACTTTCGTAGATGTTATTCAATTACAACATCCTGATTTTAGCAAACCTTATTATTTGCAAACAGATTCCTCAGGTATCGGCTTATCAGGCATACTTTATCAACTTGATGATAATGGGGAAATGAGAGTTCTTGGGTTTCATAGTAAATCTCTAAGAGGGGCTCAATTAAATTATTCGACGACTGAAAAAGAATTTTATGCCGTTATTAACTGTTTAGAAAAGTTCGAAACTTATTTGAGAGGTTCAAAGGTTATTATTCAAACGGATCATAAGGCTTTACTATTTGTCAAAAATTGGAAATTATATAATGCGCGAGTAATACGTTGGATCAATTACTTAGAGCAGTTTAAATATGAAATTGAACACATAAAAGGCAAAGATAATATAGGAGCGGATGTGTTATCTAGATACCCACCTCAAACTGATCTTTTGCAGGAAGATAAAGTACGGCTGCCCGAGATTCTTTATACTGAAACAGAAATAAATAAAGAATTGATAAGTAAATTAAAAAAGGTTAAAGAATTACAAAAACAAGATCCCGAAATTGACGAAATAATTCAAGGTCTAGAAAATGGTGATATTAGTGATAGAATCGGTCGAATAATTCAAAGATGCTCATTACAGGATGGTGTATTGTACTTCACATCCGATAATAGTCCAAATAAAGTTATATTTTTGCCAAGAATGTTAGTATCGGATATAATAAAACAAATACACTTAGAAATGGGTCATCAAGGGGCTTACAAGGTCATAAAATACATAAAAGATAGATTTTATTGGAGGGGTATTACGCAAGATGTTAAAAAACTAATAAGAACTTGTCATACTTGTCAAATGGTGAAAAATGATAATATCAAACACTAGGGCTTCCAAATACCGGACTTCTTTCAATACCGGTATTAATACCGAAACTGTCTTCATCAATACCGGGATCCCGGGATCCCGGTATTGACTAAGAATCGCTTAAAAAATTTGAGGTTTATTAAAAAAAGGCTCACTGTAACACCAGATATGTATGTCCTTAGCTTAGGATATTAAACAATAATCGCCATCTGCAATAATTATCATTTCACCCTCCAGGTTGGCAATCATGCGCGACTTTAAAGAGCCATTAGCACTGAAACTGGTTTATAACGCCTTGGTTAGAAGTAAGTTGGAGGGATCGTCGGTCGTGTGGCACCGACACGAGTCAACATATGCCTTGTTACTCGAAAAGGTTCAAAAAGCTTTTTTAAGATTCTTGTACAAGAAATTGTACGGGTATTACCCGTTTCTGTACCCAACCAAATACTTGTTAGGGACCCTCGGTTATAACTCGTTAGAGGTCAGGCGAAACTTTTCTTTATTGACTACGGCTTTGCGGGTCCTGCGCAGCGAGTCAGACTGCCCAGAGGTGGTCTGCCGTCTGGTACGACTGTTTGTCCCTGACGTTCCCAGGATAGCTCTCAGGCGCCGCCGACGCGACTTATTGGCAGTGCCGGCGGCTCGCACTGTGTCGCGTAAGAACTCGCCACTTCTTCGTGCTCTCACACTGTTAAATGCGCTCCTGACATCAGCTACTGACTGCGATATGTTTGCGTGGCGATGTACGGCGGTGTGCAGTGAATGTCTGAGGTATTGTGAGAGGATGGATGATAGTCGTTGTTCAACTGTAATAATTTAGTCAACCTTATAAATGTATCAAGTACTGTAATCTAAATGTAACTAACTTTCATGACGTATTATTTATACACTGTAATGCCATGTAAACGTGTTCTCAATAAACAAATAAATCATTTTATCCGCCTTGTTGACTTCACCAGTCACAATTTTAGTTCAACCTTATAAACCAGCCAATATATATTCAAATTTGCCACCAAAAATTCGTTTGCCATACTACAATTAATTTCTTTCTACTTTTTGATATAATTTTAAGAATTAATTATATTAATATCATATCCTGAACATCAGAACTCATCACGAAATATTTATCTAACGCATATGCACAGATCTTGGTTCAATTAAATGATCTTCTTTAATTAAATGGACAAGTAATCTTCTTGATACAGCCGAATTTGATCATTTTAATGGATTTTAAATGTTATAATCGGCACATTTTCCTTGTTTTTGAAAATACCGGGATCCCGGTATTGCATTAAAAAATACCGGTATTGAAAAATGCGTTTAAACAGACGGGATCCCGGTATTTCGGGATCCCGGGATCCCGGTATTGGAAGCCCTATCAAACACGTAGGACCGTGTAAGTCAATAGTGAGTAATGATATCGGAGATTTAGTCATGGCGGATCTTTATGGGCCTTTACCATCAGGACAGTTCGGAATGAGCTATATTTTGGTAGTTCAAGATTCATTTAGTAAATTCATCAAACTATTTGCGTTACGGAAGGCTACAGCGTTATCTGTGGTAGTTAGTATGAAAAAATTCTTTAAAATCATTCATCCAAAAGCAATTTTAACAGATAATGGTTCGCAGTTTATTAGTGATCAATGGAGGCGTTTTATGAAAGAAAAGGGGGTCAAAACTATATATACAACAGTTAGAAATCCTCGTCCAAATACTACAGAACGCGTGAATAGACAACTTGGAGTATTATTCAGGACTTACTGTGAAAAACGACATCAAAGTTGGGTGAAAATATTACCAAAGATAGAAACTCTATATAACAATACGTTTCATGATAGTACAGGGTTCACTCCATGTGAAATAATGTATGGTCAGCCTACGCAATTAACATTTGATAAGGAAATTATTAGTCATATAAAGAAAAACATAGCGGACATTAGGCAAAAGGTTAGAGAAAATTTAAAGAAAGCAGCTGAGACAAGGCAGGCAAAGTTTAATCAAAATTATAGACTGATTCAATTTCAAATAGGGGATTGGGTTAAAATAAAAAAGTTAAATAAATCAAATGCTCAGCAAAAGATAACAAAAAGGTTCGAAGAAATTTATGAGGGACCTTATGTAATTGCAGCAATTCCCTATCCAAACGTATATATTTTAGTAGATCCATATACAAATATATACCGAGGTAAATACAATACAATACATTTGTCAAGATATTATAAAGGCGAATTGAGTAAAAATAGCTGATCCGGTGAACGTTGATTAAAATGTAATGTTTAACTGACATTTGTTAATGACTGTATTTTTATTGTTATGTTAATTAGATAAACAGAACTAATTGTTATGTTTTAATGTTGATAAAAAGGTTTGACTAGAAAATAACTGTTAAAAAATATTAAAAAGTTTAAAAAAAAAAGGTTAAATATTATAAGGATAGATGTATTAGACATTGAGTAATATTTTTGAATTTTTCTAATATATAACATAGAGAGATTAATGACGTGTTTAAATGTACTTACCAAGTTTAGAATAGTAGCACAGAAGTTCTATTAAGGCGAGTCGAGTGCGAAGGCGCTGAATGTTGTATTGTAGCTGAAATCATTAAGAATTTTATTTTATTAAATGAAAAAAAAATGTATACATAAGCATTATTGTTATAAAGGTTTTTAATAAAAAAAATGTCTAATTAGAATAAATAATTTTTGAAACTACGTAATATTGTTATAGAGATTTTTAATAGCTATTAAGAAAAAAAACAAAGTGTCAAGTTAGAATAAAGAATTTTTAGAAATAAAGAAAAAAAAATTGTAAAAATAAGTAGGTAGGTTAGAATAGGGTCTTCCATCCACATCCGGCATAACAGTAGTCCGTATGTGTGAAAGTAACACTATTCACATATACAAGTCGCTTCATTCATATACACGTAGAATAGGCAACTAACTTTGGTTTTGATTTTGTAATAACTTTGATTTTGTGTAATGGTAATTCTCATAAAAAAGAAATATGTTAATTTACAATAACCCTTTAAGCATGTATATTAAAGGGTTGGGCTACCTAATGTTACCCGAAGGCACAAATAGCGGTAGTGGATTTTCACAAAAAAAAATATTTTTTATTATTATTATAAAAAAAAAATTAATTAAAATATATAATCAAAATATCTTTTAAATAAAAGAGAGATGAAAAGTAAATATCTTGAATTCATTAAATCATTTTGAAAAATATATAAATTATAAATAGTATCGTTTTTGGTATGTTAATAATAAGTAAGCATTTTAATTACCTTAAAATAAAATGAAGGAACAGCATTCAGCGACACTCGGTCTTTTGTCATGTGGAACATCTGGAAAACGGGAAGTATTCAGTTTAGACAGAGAACATAGATGTTTTGTAAGTATTTTGGTAGACATCAATTTCAGTAGATGAAAATTATCAATAACATATTAAATAAGACATACATTTATATTACTTTTAATAAAAAAAACAGTTGTTGTAAAAAAAAAATTCATTAGAAAATAATTACAGTAAATGTTTGATTATTGCGATATAGTTCATTATAATTATTTTATTTAAATAAAATTGAAAAATGTTAGGTTAGGTAAAGCAAACTTACTTAGAAAATGTTGTCTCATAATTAGGAAGACTAATTACATATAATCATCTTACACGAACGCCTTACGTATCCTGAAATCATATTATGTAAAAATTTAAAAATCTTAAAATCAAAACAATAGTTCTAAAAATAGCTGAAAGACATCGTGAGACGCATTCAGCCACTTATAAAAGATCGGGAAAAAAAAGGTTAGCAGGTACTCCTTTAACTGTGTGTGACGACGCTTTCTTATCGTGTTAGTGTAAACAAAGTTTTTAAACGAGATAAATAATATGGTGTACACTAATGAGTTCAATTTACCAATCATATCTATATGTTATGGGTAATTAAAATGGCAGTAGGATAATATAACATATTAAATATAAATTAGCATTACGTAATATATACTATGTACTGAAAGAACTGACCGTGTTCTACCAAGTTGACATTCCTAGAAAAACATTGTTCTTTAGATTAAAACAAAAATGTATGATAGTAGAAAGAACCGAGTATTACTTACATAAAATGTTGAATCAAATAGGATCACCCACGTCGTCTAACAGTCCGGACTCATTTATGAGGGCCTGAAAAATAATAATCAAATAAACATTATTAAGTTTCTATGGAATCTGAAAGTAAAATAAATGTACTTCAAATTAAAACAACTTACGTTGAAATCCAGCGGAGGTTCTTCGTTTTCAACTACTTGCTCCGGGATATCAAAAAGTATATTTTGCAAACTTGGTGAAGGCTGTAAAATAAATAAACATAGATAAATGCAATAAGCATGTTTATACAGCAATAACATTATTGATTTGTTAATCATACTTACTTCAATAGCAATAACAGCGTGGTGTGGAGACCCCGGAGCTGCTTGAATTATTTGTATAACGTATCTGAATCGTTGTCCGTTGACGACTAGTTTTTCCTATAACAAAAAAAAAATGTTTTTGTTTTAGCGTTAAACAGTATTGTAATAAAAATTAACAGATTATTAAAATAAAATATTTCTCAAAATATACATATAATATAATAATGATGTAAATAGTTATATAATTATTTAATATAAATATAATTAAATAAATGTATACAAACAAAATTATATACCCTTAATCTGCGGAGACGGTCCTTGAAATTCCTGATTTTCTTGTTAAGCATTTTAAAATTATAGTGAGGTTCGTCTTTCATACACAGTATTAAAAGATCTAGACGGGCAAGTTCGGTTAGAAATTCATCACCATGATATAAATTATTGATGTCCCAAATTATTGGGAATTGCAATATCTTGTAGTCAATTTCTTTAAGTCGCATTTTTGAATAGTGTACACTTCACAAACACAAGTTAACACTTCAAATGAGGGTTTTTCGTTGCGTATAACAAATTGACAATTTGTAACCTATGGTTTATCCCAGGGGGCGCCACTGTGGACGCCATAGACAAAGCAAGCAAAGCAAGGGGAGTACTTATAGTATTCACTGATGTTGCTAGTAGGGGTTGCAAATATTCGAAACTTTCAGGTATTCGAATATTCGACTTTTTCTGGCGAGATATTCGAATATTCGAATAATTATTCGAATATTAAAAAAAATAAGAAAAGGAAAAAAAATCGGTTTATTATCGTTTTATTCAAAAGCTTTTTCCACATATTGCTAAAACTAATGATATTTTGCAGAAATCCACTTAAGTAATTGACTAGATTTTATCATCCTACTCTGAGATGCCCACGTTTATAAAAACAAGTAAAACGCTATAATTAGGCGTTTTCAATATTTCTAGATTAGATAGAAACTTTTATTATAAATGGGTCGTTGCGTGAATTAATATAACTTTAACCATCCAAACACGTACGTAAAAGAAAAAAATAGTAGGGTTTTCTGATTTAAATATTTTAAATTAACTTCTAGTCACTCAGAGGCCTGTAAAATGGCCTTTAATAACATTGTATTTTAAATCTTTATTGACTGTATTTGTCTTGGCAAGTTTAGTTTTGATTCTTAATGGTCGGTTTATGATATAAATTATATAATAGGTATTGGAATATTTAAGGGAAAATGTTGACCGACTACTGGGTGGATTATTCGTTAGCTAAATGTACATGGCTAGATTACCTAGTTGGGCAGGTTTAGTATGATCAAATTTGCAAGTTGCGATAAAGTGCAAGGTTTAGACTAAAGGTACGCTTGTACTCAATAAACAGAATGAGAATTTAACTTAAAACTTGCGTAACGTTGCTTGTACCTAGAAAAAGCATCAGCCGCACCGTAAAAAAAACATACTTTTTGATTTCGTTTTCTTTGAAGGTTTAACTGTATTCACGAAGCCTATCGAGAGGAATACAGTAAAAACATTATTTCCTTCGCATTTGGTTACCTACCGTTCCTCATTCACTGTAAATACCCGGAAAAACACACAGAAACTGTAACTATAGCGGATGAAAATAGATTTTTTCTGGTAATAAAAAATATTCGAATATTCGAAACCTGAGCGACCGAATATTCGAATATCAAAACAGGTCGAATATTCGACATATTCGAATATTCGAATATTCGAATTGCAAGCCCTAGTTGCTAGCAAACAAATTAATTGAAATATAATAATTTAAAATATTTTAAACTTGGATTTAAGTAAATATCAATATTCACTGTCATAAAAACATGTTGAAGTCATAAAATTTAGAAAGTTGGATTTGAAGTCATCGGTCGTATAAACAAAGAACCGTTTAAAACAATATAATTACACAGAAGGGTCATATTGAATGCACATGTTGGAGTTTGTAACAAAAAATCAGCCAACGGCTCGAAGGGATCTTTACCTGCTGTTGAAATGCGTGGTGTTTTGAGTACAAAGTTAGAGATAAAGTGTTATTTAATTAATTTAGATAGTAAAAATACACAAGTATCGAATAAATATATCATGAATAGTGATTTAGATTGAATACTGATTATTCAGCAAAGGTGGTTGACTAGGTAGAATGCCGAATAGTTGCAAATATTTTTGGCATGTCTAGTATTTATAGTGTAAATGTACAAAGAATTAACATGTTTAGAAATAGGTTATATAAAATATTAATACAATGGTATTATTGAATATTAAATAAATACTTTAACATAAAATTTGTTACATTATCATCAAATATAATAACTATTTATTAAAAACATGAAATTCAATATTTATCTTACTCTGCATATCAAGAGAACAAAAATATATTTGGGGTTAATACTTTAAAAATAATACTATATAATAAATAGTTCACGCGAGAGTTAGCGATAAAATAATACATGTGGTATATACATAATGCAGAAACATTGGCATAAATATACAAAATTAACGAGTTCAGTTGTATACATAAATAATTAGATAAAATATAGAAATAAAAAGTAAGAAATACATTCAAACTTACCAATTATTCAACGACAAAATTCACTATAGCACTACACTTCACAATAACACCCAATTGCACTACATCGGGTAAAATTTAAAACTGTTCAATGACAACGGACAGATAGACGCGCGATGCATCTCTCCATTATCATTTTCGAGGCGCATCTTTGCGGGGTTGCCATAATAAAATAATGAGTTATTGTATTGCCATAGTAAGATGTAATAACGCAACGTTAACTAACATGGTATTAACGTTATTTCAACTGAATTTTTTTAACTTCAATATAAATAGTTTTGCAAATACAATTTTTTGGTATTGTTTATAATAAATAGGAGGGAGCTTGGGGTTATGTCAGAAATATTGTTTTTTCATAAATAAAAATTAAGTTTTATTTGATGCATTTTATTTTGATTGCAAATCATTGACGTTGGCTATCTGTAGAAATGGCTTAGTAAGAATTGAATGAACTGGCAATTGAAAGGCAATGAAAGATTATTAACTTATTTAATTATAATAATAGATTGATGGATATCTGGAGATTTTGCAAGAAGTGTGTGAAATTTTGTATTTTTGTATGAATGATTTTTACGGTTAGGCAAATGTCAGATTGCAGTCAACCAGGATTTGTTGGTATTTTGTTGCGAATAATACACAAAATAGTCAACAAATTCTTATCAGTAGGCTAAAATCGTATGACGATTCGACCCATTTCAAAGGGTAGTTTTTGTTGACTATACACTCCACAAGAAGCTAAGCCCATGACTAATTACACACCTCATCGTGAATAAGATCTTTGATATCAAAACACGATGATGACATGTCAACGAACATGCATTATCACATTATTATATGCGAAAGAGTTATTGGTGCATTATTTTTAAATATATTTTATAGAGCTTTTTGAGATATGGTTTTATATAAAAAATGGATTTATCTTATTATTTATTAAATATAAAGATGTATTAAAATGTCTACAAGTAAGACTTATTTTCATATGTTATAATGGTGAAGTGTTTATAGTACTGTAGGTAGTTATAAAATATTTTTTTTATATTATTATTTTTTATTTTCATGTATAAATATTTTTATTAGGATCTATTTACAAACATTACATAGTAGTTTTGATTTAAACCTATGTTATGTTTGTGAAGGTAATATTTTGATACAAGTATCAGGATATTATCATGGTATTTTAGGTTTCTTTAACACTTTATTGTTAATATGGGAGTAAGTTTGAAGTCAAATATCTTGTTCATGTATGTGACATTTTCCAAGAAAACTTGATTGGGAGGGATGATTTGGTAATGGAATTCGGATTGAATTTTGATTAATGGAGAATGAGTATCCCAGTACTTATACCAAATGTTTTTTCTACTTTGTGAAGGGAGGTTTTATTGGTTCATTTATTAACCGGACAATGTGGTTAAGTCGAAGGATAGAAAGATCCATAGACTAGGATGAAACCATAAAATCGAGCTACTAGAGTTTATTGGATTCACGACCCAATACCCTAGATTGGTAGGAAAATCGTGACGAAAAGATTGTGAGGTAGGACGTAAAGACAAACACTATCTCAGGAGTATAGGTTTATTCTGATATATGATACTTATGCTAGGGTATATATAGGGTACATGTGAGAGAGTGTGCGTGTCATATATGGTGCACACTACACCTCCCTTCCAAAAGTAAAATAAAATATTATAAGATTACAAAATAATATTTTTTTTTATATATATCTAGTAATAATATGAAAAGAGTGAATAGTTAGAGTTACACTGTTTTACAATTTATGACAAAAAATATGCAAAAAACAAGATATAAAATCTAAGAGAAATCAATATTTATTGTAGGTAAGTACCTACCTAACCTTTTTTTATTTAAATTTTTAGATTGGTTGTACAAAGAAAAAAAAAATAACAAAAAAAAGATACCTTAGTCATAAAACAAAGCAGAATAATAACATAATTATAAAATAATTGACAAACTAATAATCAAAGTTAATAAACACAAGTGTAGCACGCTTTGATGACGAAACGAAAATATAAAGTAGGTACACTACACAGTTATATGCTAGTCATAGGAAAAAAAATAAAAAAACAAAGATTTATAAAAAAAACACAAAAAAACACATTCGAACATTATTAAAATCTAAAAATATGTACAAATATAATCGAAAAGCACAAGTTATATTTCCTAACTAACAAAATGATAACTACATGATTTTTTAAAACTAATTACACAAAAAAGATAAAAAATAAAAAAAAATACAATAAACACAAAAAACTACACTAGATATATTGAAATAAATTCAAAAGTTAAAAGAATAGGTATTACAACTAATTTCTAATTTCGTAGTGTATTCGTCAATACAATACGTTTCTTCGTCATTCCAAGTGTTACTTACATACATAGGTAACAATTTCGTTACTCGTCATTGGTACCTTATAATATCATTCCTTATTATTATTTTTTACATTATCAGTTCCTTGCAAGTTATTTCATTATGACGTCATTCGTTTAACTATATTTTCTTTGTTTTTAATTTTATTTATTCATTTATAGTGGCATCTTTTATGCTTCACTGAAATCAAAGATCAAGGGTACGCAACGCTTTTACATACGTGGTCGGCCGACCTTACTATATAATATATTTATTTATTAGCTCAGGATACAAGGAAATTTATTTTTAAACGCGCACACATACTATTTATTTATTCATACAGGCAGTTCTTTTAACACATCCATACACAATATCATTCCGCGTGTCCAAGGAGTCTCCACGATTGATACTCGACCGAATCATGGTCAGACGCCAAGGATTCCGTGCCTGCCTTGTATCCTGGCGTACCCTTGCTATACCGTATCGCTCAAGGCCGCCTCTCGGGCCACCGAAGATGCGATAGGCATGTTCAATTTATATTTAAGTATTTTGTTTCATATTTCCCTCTCATACACAAACATTACACATTCAAAACCAACCACATAACACAACACCTTGAAAACTTCAACATATAAGAATTTCAACAACTCTTAGTTGATCAGGCTAATCGTTCTTCGAAATACTTATACATATCAGCCTTCCCAAACACTACTTAAAACGCGATCCAATTATGCAATTCCATCTCAACTATTATCGTTCAAAAACCAAACTACATACCTATTATTATTATTTTAACTCAAAACTATTCCATTCTTTTCTTTACATACCTATTATACTTACAATTTTTAAACATTTATAAAACACAATCCATAAAATCCAACTTTAAAGCAATTCTAAACATTCCTATGCCAACAAATAAACTTTTCATCAACGATCACGATCCTACATTTGTTTTTTAAATCTTTTTTTTTATCATGTTTTTATTCTCATTTATCAATATTGTCATCATTTAATTTCACTTTATTCTTAAATCCATCATGCCCGTATTATATGTCAACTCCGGTACAAATTAAATTACACAAAAAAAGTCTTAAAAGTCACCATAATCCTTAATTTAAAACATCACTAATCTAGTATAATTTGATATATAGTTAAAAGAAGGTATTGCGGTATATTTTTGCATTTGTTATTGAAAAAAAAAGTTAAGTTTTATTAAGTATAATTTATAATACAATTACATTGAATTTAAGATATCTAAAACAGTGCAGAAAGACTATGAAATTTGAGATGAAATGACAGACTTCGCGTGCCATTCCATATATGGAGTACACGCGCCGCCGTCATGTGGGCTATAGGTATTCAAGAAGGATGAAGTAATCGTGTCATTCATGTACTGATAATACTTAAGCAAATGTGAAAAAAAAAATATGAATGATCATCTGAAAGCAAATTGAGGCAAGGAAAAATAATAATTCTAGGAAAAAAAAATTGCACCAAAATTAACTTAAGACTGAAAATTTATTATTATTCTCGGTATATAATGACCGCCCTTTTATCCATATTGTGTTTCGTCATCTAGCGGCATTATCATAAATGAAATGTTATCAATAGTTCATACACTTAATTAGAAAATGAATGCCTTAAAAATGTACGATTAAAACCTTTAAAAATAGAAGTCACTTCAATTATTATTGTCTGTTTTTCACTTTTTTTTTACAATTTTTTTTTTTGACTACCACTGTGATCCGCTGGACCTCGTGCCTTGGCTTAGGGCACCCGTAGCTGCAGACCACGCCCCGATCCACCGACACGAACAATGTCCAGCAGCAAACATATTGTCACAAAATTTAGAAGTCCCAGTTTTTTGTTTATTTTTATTGCGTCCATTTTTATTTATGTCACATTTACGGTCACTTATTTTATTTTTGGTAATTATTTTCTTTATTTCACTCTCCGATATTCATTGGAATATTATTACGCAGTATTACACACTATATTGTATTGATAATTGTTCTATTTACTTAGTCGAATGTGAAGTCGAACTTATCACATTATTTCTACCACTTATAGAGTTCCGCTAAATCACTAAAAGTTCACCATAACTGTTCATAGTCCGACAGGTTTAATCTTTTATTTCTCTTCTCGGCCTTCACTGGCTGGCGCGGCGCACCGCCAGAGCAGCACAAGGCCGCACTGGCAGGATCGCCATGTGAGGTAGGACGTAAAGACAAACACTATCTCAGGAGTATAGGTTTATTCTGATATATGATACTTATGCTAGGGTATATATAGGGTACATGTGAGAGAGTGTGCGTGTCATATATGGTGCACACTACAAGATAATCATAATACATTATTAAAATTCAATGATCTGAGTTTTATATTTAATCAATCACAATCAATGAGTATTGGTTTAAACACACATCATACACCACACGTTTAGTATACAAGGGGGAAAAAAGGGGATAATACCAACAAATTAAGGATATAATTTTCATTTTTATTCGAATAGGGTCCGAGAATTCTACATGTATGTGTATGCACATACATTGCAAATTCTCGAGGGGGCGACTGTAACTAGACGCACTAGCTGATCTAGTTAACATAAATAATGATTGACACAGCTGATTAATCGATAATATTTTCATAAACTTTAAAACCTCAATTATTATGTACCAATGTTAATTAAAATAAATACATGTAAGTAACTATAATGTATGCATTCAGTAAATTAATTTTAAATAAAAACAAAACATTCTCACGAGAAATCCGAAACAACAAACAAAAAACTTAACAGAGTCAAGTTTCGTAGTGGGCCATTAATCAGAAAAAGTGATTCGCTGAAACCAAAGAGAATGGAATGTGTATAGAGAATTACTGTCGGTGAATTTTGTAGTCGCGAAGGTTATGCTGCCATCTGTTGACGCAGTATTGAAACTAAAGATGAAAATGTATAAAAATATCCATAAAACTTATATATTTACATATAGACATAAATGATTTTTATTAATTTTGGATCGTCATGTGCTTTGATCCGTGTTTTTTTTACATTGATGTGAGTTAGAATTGTTTAATATCAAGGGAGTGGCGCCATCTGTTAGAGAGTAACTTTGTCTTGATTTCCGAGGCAAGGGGTTTCTTTTGACTTTACTTGTCTTATGGGAAGCACATCTCTTTGCTAAAACTACTCAAGATTGGTACTCGAGTTTAAAGGAAATAAATAACAAAGATCTTATATTGAAGTGCGCCTAACGCGTCAAATGCGTCAAACGCGTTTCGTTAATGTCTTTTATGGTTATAAATACCCCCACGCCAAGCTGGGAACTGGTTATTCTATTTTTGTCCGTCGGATTGTCACGATCTCTGGCTCGCCCGTAGACGTTAAAACAAAGGTGTTATTTTGACGATTGGATGTTTGACCTTACGTAGCTACTATGCTGCTTTTTGTCAGACTGTTCAATTGTTAGTTCAGTGTAAATAATTACGTGTGTTTTGGTGTTTTTTTTGTGTTTTAGAGCCAGATTAGTGTCTGATTGCACGGTCAATCAACCGGAAACGCCTAACCTAGCGGTGATAAACAGGCTTTTCCGGGAATCCAGTAGAGTGTTAGGTCCAGGTCGCGAGAGGGGCCTGGCGTCAACCTTTTTATCTACACAGGTGACGATTATACCTCTTACGTTCTCTTCAAGGTCTGACAGAGGGATGTGAGGATCTCACGTGTGGATCATTAAGAGTAATCTTTACTCATTGAAATCTGTTGGTAATTGAAGAAGCGTGGTCTTGTTATATATATTTATATATTCACATTTTATATTTGGAATAGGGCGCCTTATTCGTCAGTACCCTTGGCTACGGCCTACACTGCGGAGGGAGGCAATCACACAGACACTAGGGTTTGCAATACCTCGGTTTTGTCGGCCGAACGTTTACAGCTTAAATTAGGGTCCCTCTTACACACACTCCTCCTTGTAAAGATAGAGGTTCGCCTCTAGATTTACACATTAGAATAGGGACATTGGGGTAGAGTTAGGGTAGAGTCATTATTTGGGAGTTAGGGTTATTTATTATTTCTTTCTTTATTATTATTTATTCTCTCACATATATTTTGGTTACACACAGTGTTAAAATCATTAGAGTGTTAACTGTTTTAAAATACAGAATAAAATTAAAGTTTAGTTGTAGTAGCATATGGATGGGTTACTGAGGCTCGTACATTAGATATGATTTAAAGGTAATACATTATTATATTGGGTGAGATAGGGGAACAAAGTTATTTGAGGACATACTAAATAATTTTGTTATAGGGAGCTAGTGACAGGCGAAGCAGTTCACTAGTGACAATTTGAGCTTTTCTATATCGGGGTAACTAAGGGTATTAAATCATGTTTAATAGACGATTGCTTCAGTATTCCATACATTTATAGTAAGAATATCCAGATGAGTTTCTTGGCGTTTCTTCTTGTCTGAAAATAGGTTCCGAAACGCAGATAAAAGTAAATATTACATAGTGCTTAGAAATACCTATTCAAAACAAAACAAAATAAAATAGGTATTATTTAGTTTAGAGACCCGTCTTCATCCGAGGCGTGACAGTAGATAAAGTATGTTTGTACGTATTAATATTTGCATCATTTACATATAAATATTTTCCTTTAGCTAGCTAGGTTAGCGAATGGATATAAAAGGAAAATATAATTACAAACAACAAGGGCTTATACTACTGTTCATGGTAACTGGTCACGGTAGGGCTCGGTAGGAGATAAATTCTAAAAAAATATAATTTATTATTTATTCTTCATATGATTTTGTTTTTCATACGATAGTGTTATAATATATAAATTACAGTAGCAATATTTAAAATTACATAGGGTATTTTAGGGGTAATATTTTGAATCCAAATCTAATCAGTCTGCACATAAAAGACGATGGGTACTAAGGTTCACAATGTATTAATTTCACTAGACGATCACATGGCCAAATTAATCTATTTTTCTTAATTTATAATCAATTCTGGTTGAGTTCTATTAAAGTAGATTAGTTAGTAGAGGGTTAAGGTACAACGATCAGGGACCAAAAATAAGTAAATAACACGAATTTAAGTCATCTAATGAATAACCAGTTGCTAAAAAAGTTGTAACATAAGAAAAAAAATTAAGGTAACATGAAGTAAACAAAGAAACTTATTTAAATCTTATCTATCAGGGGTATTTAGACGGATTGAGTACAAACATTGTCGCGTTTCCAGTGCAGTACGATTTTGAATACCTAACTAGATGGCTACGTCATCAATAGTTTTATTATACTGATGATAGATGGGCGCATGCATTAATTAACATCTTTTCTACATCGAAGTTAATGCTTATTTGACCGTAATAAATGTTACTTTGTATCTGCAGATGTGTAACTGGGTAATTCTTATTCTTATGCATTTTTTGTGTAACACGTAAGAATAGCATGTATTTTTGTGAAAATAAGTAAACTCTATATCAATATACTTAGCAATTTACCTCTAGTTTTAGGTCAACCTAAATGTATTGTCCTAAAAGTACTAGAAACATATTTAAAAAAAATTACAAGTGCGAAATGTCACGGACCGTGTAGTGTGACTTACCCAGATTTTGTGATATTAGATTTTTTTCTGAAAACATATGAAGTGGTATTGCAATAATTTATATCATATATAAAACACTAATCCTTGTTCTACAACACTGTTTAAAAATTGTATGGATTTATAACGATTTTATATAATTTTAAACAACATATATTTTGTGATTAATTTTCGCGTCACCACCGCGCGTGGTAATATAAACATGCGGTACTCGGTAGAAAATTATCTTTACTACTGACAGCCTTATTAAAGTTTTTTTAGAACAGCAACACTGTGTTGTAGTCAGGTTTACAAATGGCTGAAGGGAGAAGTTTTGTCGAATATTATTTATTTGTGTTCATTTGAAAAAACGGTCAACCTTAACGCGACACCGCCGTTTTAGAGTTTTAAAAGTAAGTTGCAGTTTTACGTTATTGTTTGTAACATATGATATAGCTCATACATTGAAGATTAAGCTAATTATTTAACATTTGCAAAATCAAAGGAAATGTTTATGTAATATCGAACATGTTCCAAATTATCACGACCGTGGCCTCAAAAATCTGTCACCGCCACGGACTTTTGAGTCCACGTTCGTGACATATAGACACGTGGTCGTGTCATTCTTAATTCGTTTGATTAATTTAGAGGCACATGCACTTTTCCGAAATGCATTTTTATTAGCTACAGATCATTTGCTATTATTTCCCGACTGCCAAAGCAACAAAAATGGTTTTCGCTTGTATGTATGTATGATGTGTATCAAATTTTTTGTCACGCTCTACAGCCTTTATAGTTTGACGGATTTCAACGTCTGAGCTGTCATTAGGTTTGTCGTAGTCATTGAAGTGACTTAGGCTATGTTAAAATAACTATATAAATCAAAGTAGCCGAGTTGGCTACCAAAATGACGAAATGTCACGACTGAGGGACACTTTGTCACAACCGTGTTTATGTACTCATTTTATTTACCTTTCTTGGGGGTATCAAGCTTGACCATATGATTAAAAAAAAATCTTTTTGTATGTACTTTTGATATATGTAATATGTGAAAAATAAAAACGTTTCTGAAAAAAAAATTTTTTGAACACAATTTAAGAATCACCCAACTATGCTGACAAGTAAATATATCTAACGAATTAAGTATGGTAGTTTTTATAATGAGATAATAATCTAAGTATATTGTTGTTCCTTTTGAGATTATGGATAGGTACAATAATTCTGGTTGGATCAATATTGTTGTACAAAAGTAGACATTGCGGTAACTGTATCCCTTGAACATTGATAGAAAAAAAAAACAGCGAACAGTTGGTATTTCCTTTATTTATTTATTTTGTTTCTAGAATAAAATATATGTAACCTGTTAATCTAACGTATCTTAAGTAGATAAACTAAAGAAAAAAAAAGAATATGTATAGTTTGTCACAGGACTGTCTCATTTCAGTCATAGACAGAGAGAATCATACTATCTTTGTCTTACACTAGTACTAGCACCCAAAGGAAAGGGATGAGTGTAGTTTTCCTGGTTCTCGCTGCCTGGCAGGTTGGTTTGACCAAATATATATTATAGTACATTATTCAGTAGATGATATAGGCAGTATGGGCCTTCATGAAATTGTAAACCATGCGTAAATGTGTTCCGGGCAGTATGAGCCCTCATGAAATTGTAAATCATACGTAAATGTGTTGTGGGCAGTATGGGCCTTCATGAAATTGTAAACCATGCGTAAATGTGTTATTGGCAGTATGGGCCTTCATGAAATTGTAAATCATACGTAAATGTGTTGTGGGCAGTATGGGCCCTGATGAAATGGTAAACCATGCGTAAATATGTTGTGGGCAGTACGGGCCTTCATGAAATTGTAAACCGTGTGTAAGTATGTATGTATATAGGCAGTACGGGCCTTCATGAAGTTGTTAACTGTGCGTAATATGCTATATAGTTACCTACACCAACGTGAAAGAGCACGATTTAGGCAGTATATAATAAAATGTAAGTCATACGTATATTGTATGGTATGTTGACTGCGTGGTCCATAGGTTACTTTTGGTTGCAGGTCGCCCCAAATATACTCCAAACATGGCAAATTTACTTCCACCGCCCGAGAAACTTGATTTCGAAGGTGACAATGCCACAATCGCGTTGCGTTGGGAAAGGTGGAAAAGGTTGTTACAGATCTACCTGGATGCGACTCAAATTAAAGGTGCAGAGAAGAAGCGAGCTACTTTGTTACTTTTGGGTGGATCTGAGCTGCAAGAAATTATTTATAATGTGCCAGGAACATACGTTGAAGCTTCTGAAAGTAACGATGTTTTTAAAATTGCCATTGAGAAACTGGATGGATACTTCCTTCCTAAGAAAAATAAAATTTACGAAAGGCACCTGTTTCGCCACATCAAACAAGAGGACGGTGAAATGTTTGAGAAATTTGTAGTTAGGTTGCGAAATCAAGCTAGCAAATGCGATTTTAAGTGTTCAGATGAAAACTTGATTGATCAAATTGTAAATAAATGTTCTTCTTCAGAGCTAAGGAAAAAAATATTGACGTTAGGAGATAGTGTCACTCTAGATAAAATAATTGCAGAAGCTAATACACTAGAAGCGGTAGGGTATCAGCTAGAAGGATATGGACAAAACAAAAATGCGATAACTAACAGTTCCGACGTTAATGCGATTTTGAATCATTCAAGCAAACCGAGTTCGAATAAACCAAGAACGCAAAAATGTGGAAGGTGTGGCTATAATGCGCATACTTCAAATCAGGAATGCCCGGCAAAAAATAAAGAATGTCACGCTTGTGAAAAAGTGGGACATTTTAGCGCGTTGTGAAGGAGTATTTATTTATTTATTTATTTATTTTTATTACATACATGGAAAACCAACAGCTATAAACATTTCCAAAAACTAAAATAGATTCACAGAGCCAATTACAGGTTCTCACTTATAAAATTTAAGTAGGTAAATAAAGAAGAAATATAATCACAAATCAGTTACACACACAAGTTAAGCAACAGCACAAGCCAAGGTTCCTGTGTACAACTAGCTGCAAAACTGCATAGGCACATTAGGAATGGAAAACATTCATAAAGTGGCCATGCACTTCCACCGCCGACTGCACAAAACTTCAAGAAAAAACCGAAATACAGAAAATACAAATATATATACAAGTGCACCCATGTAGTACTCGTATACTTCAGTAAGCCAAGCCCGAACCCGCGCTAGAAGTATCACCCATAAAAAATGCAATTAATTTATTTCTTATTACCGATATGCTATCACTAAATACATCGAAGTCTAAATTCAGTAAAACTTTATTTAAACTCATGCCTGCCCTGCACAAGAAACTGTTTTTTCTATATTTCGTGGAAGCCTGATTAATACTAATGGGACGAAAATGCCTTAACCTTCTTAAGGGAACAGTGAAATAAATTTTACTGAGTAAACTACCTCAAAAACGAAAGATGGAAACTAACATAGAGGAAGATAGGAATATTAAAAGAAGCAGGGGTGAAAAGAGAGTAATTTCTACTGAAGACGAAGCTAAACCCGAAAGTGTCCATTACATTTTTAAACAAGTGCGAGTCGGACTCGCGTTCCAAGGGTTCCGTATATTACACAATTTTTAACAATCAGTGCCGGATTAAGATATGTTGATGCCCTAAGGTTTTCTAGGTGCCCCCTCTCCCTCGGGTCATCAAGATTACATTATTTTTTTGGTAAATTGAGAGAAGTTCATTGCCGCGTTACAGCTGAGAATGGAAATCAGTCACATCATTTTATCACGAAAAATTTTTTTTTTTTTTTTTTTATTTATTTTAACAAAAGTACATACACAATTACAATGATATAGTTTCGCCAAACTGCTTGACAGTTTGTTGGCGAAATACAGCACTCTTTACTTATAAAACTATAACTTATATTATATCTATGTATTAAGGTCTAATTTGGGTATTCGCAATGTTTTTACAACACTTTGTATTTTAACTTAACCTATTTTCTTTGAAAAAGGATTTCATTAACCATAATTTAACTTTATTTTTAAACGTGTTTACACTTTTACACTCATCTTCAGATGTTAATTTATTGAAAATGCGAGGTATAAGGTACTTTCTCGTCCTTTGCCCGTAGTAATTACTCGACATCGGTTCTAAGTACTTTTTACGAGGTTTTAATCTAAGATTGCGATTGTAAGTTTTAGTTAACTTAAATACAGGACATCTGTACTGATCTATAGCTAATAAGTATTTAAACTTGGCATGAACAGGTAATATATTGCATTGTTTAAAAAGTATATGATAGTTTCCGTTACATTCTTGTTTCGTTTTTTTATTCACAATCGTTTTAATCAATCTCAGTTGTAAATCGTAAATCCTATTGAGATATGTTTTAAAAGTACGGCCGTATGCAATAAGACCGTAGCTGAGTATTGAGTCTGCTAATGCATGATATAATATGTGTAGTATAGGTCTACTTAATACACGCTTTAGGTTTTTGAGTTTACATAGTATAGCTCTGAGCTTATTACATACGCCGTCGATATGACACTTCCAGTTAAAATTATGGTCTATCGTAAGTCCTAGATACTTATAACTGTTTACAAATTCCAGAGGATTACAGTTACATAATGCTAGCCCATTGTGTAAACATTCGTAGGTGTGTCCAATAATTTTAATACTTTCTTCTGGAATTTTAATTTTTGGAGAGTTTATAAGCATGCACTTCGTTTTGGTCACATTAAGTATGATGCCATTGTCGTGGGCCCATTTTAATATATTATTTATGTCGGATTGCATTTTCTGTTCTATAGCAGCTACGTCCCTGTCGGCGCACACCAGGCACGTATCGTCCGCGTACATATACGTGGAACAGTGTTCCACCACGTTACTAATACTGTTTACGTGCATGGTGTACCCGACCGGGCCGTACACAGAGCCAGTTGGTACCCCGTAAACAATATTTGCCTCCTCTCCTGTGTCCCCATTGATCATTGTACGTAATGTTCTGTTTTCCAGGTAGCTACGGAACCACTGATTCATTGGACCACGGATCCCACACTCTTGCATTGCATTGAGTAGCATTTCGTGGTCCAAAGTATCAAAAGCTTTTTTGAAGTCTAGAAACAGTACTACCACAAACAATCGACTATTTAATTTATCATTAATTTCATCAGCGAACTGCACCAGAGCGGACGATGTACTTTTACCCTTTCTAAAACCGTGCTGAGTAGGGGATATTATGCTATGTTTGTCTAGAAATGAATGAATCCTCTTAATAATTACTTTTTCAACTATTTTATTTACAACCGATAATATAGCTATAGGGCGGTAGTTGGAATACTCCATGTGGCTCCCTTGTTTGTATATAGGTCGAATAATGGCTTTTTTTAGCGTATCTGGGTACACACCCTGTTTAATGCACATATTCACAAAGTTCGCCAACACAGGACTTATATCTTTCTTTATATACTTCAGATCTTGCACTCTAATGCCGTCAACGCCCGGCGATTTACGCGTGTTTAATTTATCAATGGTTTTTTCGATCTCGTAAGGCGTTACCTTTTCATATCGCAATGATACGGTACTCTCGGTTACATACGTTGAACGATCTAAGAATTTATAATCACAGTTATGTTTAATTGCGCTTATTTCGTCTGTAAATATTTTCGCGAAATTTGTGCATATGTTCCGTACATTGTCAGTTTTTCCTAAATACTTCAATACAACACTATCCAAACTTTCTTTTTTATCCCCTACCCAGCTATTTATAGTTGCCCATATTTTTCTATAGTCGCCCTTACATTCTAAAATTTGTTTTTTTCTATACTTATTTCTAGCCACATTTATTAATTTATTAGTTCGATTTCTATGCCTAGTATATTCCAGCCTTAAACACACACTTTTTGGACAAGCCTTCCACCTTCTGAACAATTCATCTCTACGGCTTATCATTGTTTTTAATTTATTGTCAATCCACGGTTGAGTTTCACGCGATTTTTTCACTACTGAACTGGTTTTACACACACTATAAATTTTATTAAACACACTACACAGCTTATCGTATAACATTACCGGACATTCTGTTGCTAATAAATCGCTCCAGTCTATTCTACTTAACTCCAACCGCACGGCTTTATTATTCAATACACATACCTTATTGTTTTGATTTGATGTTTCATTCACTGAGCTACACTTGTCGTCGATCAGGTTTACCCCTACCATGTAGTGGTCCGATATCTTGCAGGTGAGCATGTGTGCCGCAGCGCGGTCCCGGCTACGCACCCACACATGGTCAATGCAGGACTTAGATAACACTCCGGCAACTACCTCTTCTCTCGTACACTCATTAATAGCGCACTGCAGCCCGTGACCACACAAGGTGTTTTTGTACCTTTCGACGATGCCGTCACTGCTCAATGTGTTTATATTCGTGTCCCCAATAACTACAATGTCGTGGTAGTCTGGAATTTTTTTTAATAATGCATTTAATTCTTCTATAAAGGTCACCTTATTAGTGTTTGGTGGCCTATATATAGCTATAATATTGACTTCTCCCGTTTTGTTTCTATTCGGACTAGTTTTTTTAATCTGACAACATAGTACCTCCATTGCTGTTGTTTGCACACTGGTAATTTCACTAATTTCCGGACATAAACTGCTTTTTACGTACATAAGTAGGCCTCCTCCTCTTCTTTCCTCCCTCGTGAATGCAATCATTTCGTATCCGTCGAGCTTATAAAAAGATAGTTCCTGTTGTTTTATGTTTATTTCGCTAAAGATGATTATGTCTATCATGTACTGAGAGCCTTTCAATAATACAAGTACCTCGCTAAAATTCTTTCGCAGAGACCTGATATTTAAGTGTATTATTTGTATTTCCTGTTTTGTATCCTGTATATATTTAGTCCATGTTTCTATTTTAGTAAATTTTCCATATTCTATGTTACAATTGACGCTTACTGTAGGATCGTTGAATTTTGATAAAGTGACGAAAACAACCTAGTGTGTGCGCGCGCTTATCGCAATATGCTGACTCCTTTAGTCGCTAAGTCTGTTTATATCGGCCTCAGAGCGAATGTTTATTATTTTCGAATCTTCGTTTTTTCTAACTAATATTTTCAGGTTCTGCACCCAGACATATTTATATTTTTCTTTTAATAATGTTTTTGCGTTCCATAGTAATTGTCTCATATGCCTGGGTAGGCATTCATTTATGTAAACGCGGTTATTGTTTTCATTTTTTTGAATTTCCTTGTTAGTGATTAGGGTTTTTCTTTTTGCAATCCATTCATCTCTGGCTGCCTTGGTGCGCAGCGTAACGACCACAGGTCTCTGTTTACCTGTGTCTTTTTTTTCCCTGCCTACCCTCTTTGCACTTTCGATATATTCAGGGTTCATATTTAGTTTATTCCCGATAGTTTTAACCACTTCTATTGTAATTTCCTGCTGAGTTTCTTCCAGTCCAATAATTTCAATATTTTTCTCGATTTCTTTTATCTCAAGTAGCGCCACCCTCTCTTCTAGCGCCTCATTTACTTTTTGCAAATACACATTTTTCTTTTCTAATGCACTAATTTTCTTATCCGCGCCTTCCTTGAACTGTAAAAGCTCCTGATACTGTTCTGCGTAAAAGTCCACTGAATTATTCAAGTCCTGGATTTGTTTTTTCAAATCGTATAGTATTTCCAGCTTGGCGTTTACTTGTGCTAATACTGCTTCAGCAGATGTTTTACTCAGATCTTGTATATTTAATTTCGGTGACTGTGTCTTTGTGTTATCCTGATTTTGGTAGCATCCATCACACAATTCGCTTCTTTGCTGGAATTGTTTTATGTTAATGCATTTTTTGTGGTAAATGCCCTCACAGGAACCCTTACATCTAATCACATCACCCTTCTCTGTTGATAGGAAAAGTTTACATTTTTTACACTGCACCATTATTACTGCACTGCAATCCTTGCAAATCTGTTGTAAGTAACAAACACACGTCCGTAACGCAGAGTGCGCGCGCGAAAACTTAACAGTGCCGCAGCAGTAATGTTGCAACAGAGTACCTAATGCTGTTGCAGTCGCCACCCGAATGTCACCTTTATCATAGCTTAGAAAGTAATAGAAACGCGAGCGAAGCGAGCGCGGAAATTTTTCGATATAAAAACGCAATATGATAGACAGTTGTAAATTTTTACTTTTAGTATGGAAATCAGTCACATCATTTTATCACGGAAGTTGACAGTACTGCAGCAGTAACGTTGCAACAGAGTAATGTTGCTGCAGTCGCCACCCGAATGTCACCTTTATCATACCTTATAAAGTTATTGAAAACGCGAGCGAAGCGAGCGCGAAAATTTTTCGATATACAAACGCAATTTTACTTTTAGTCCCAACCAGGCGCGAATCCAGGATTTCATACAGAGAAGGGATGGGACAGTTTTCTATCAGCCTAGCTTCGCATAGGGCTCGATATTTCTTAGGCTTCGATATTCGAGGTTGTTTTCATGCATAAAATATGCAAGAAAGCAGAGCTTGGAATTGAATTGGCGAAGTGTGAGAAAGGCAGTAGGCCTAGCTGCGAAAGAGGAAAGCTTGGATTTGGATCCACGCCCAAGTGTAATTAAGGCAGAAGGCCTCGCATAAGACCTAACGCCGAACCGCAAAAGAGTGGGTTGAAATCGAATCTATACGTGTAATCACGACTCTTCTACTGCTACCGATTGTTTCCCAAAGAATTACGCGCCATTATTTTTGCAAATTAGCTTTTGGACAGCTAAAAAAAATCGTGTGGTAAAAACGATGTGTCTGTCCCTAATTTTAAAATTTGTTCACCTTTTTCAACCTGGCATTTTGGTGCCCCTCCTGAACGTGGTGCCCTAAGCACGTGCTTGTTTTGCTTATTGGTTACAAAGTCTTTATTAATTCAACCATTAAAGTCGACGAGTATAAAAAACTTTAAGCTAGCTCTCAATTTAACATTTTTTTAATTTGACCTTACAATTACTCGTAAGTAGGTAAGACCGTTAAATATTTAAAATGATTATCTTATCAGAAAATGATCACCAATTACTCTAAGAAAACTACTACTCTAAGTAATCCGGCACTGTTAACAATGTATTTTTTATGTGAAACGTGAGTGAACTCTCTTTAAAAAATCCGTAGGGGTCGGATTAAAAACTGTAATTAAGTCCGACTCACGCTTGACTGTACATTTCTAATAGGTTTTCCTGTCATTTATAGGTATAGACCTATTTTATGTATTTTTTTCAAAATTTTAGACCTAGTAGTTTCGGAGATAAGGGGGGGAATGGTCATTTTTTGCCTATTTTCTTGAATAACTTCTAAACTGTTGATTCGAAAATTATAAAAAAAAAATATTTGAAATCCTTACAATAAGCTCTTTCATTTGATATGTAACATGATATAGTTTGAAATTATTTTTTTTTCATTTTTTCATTTACCCCCCAAAAACTGGCCCCCATGTTTAAAATTCATTTGTTTACGTTACATGTCCGTATTCGGGTCACAAACTTACATATGTGTACCAAATTTCAACTTGATTGGTCCAGTAGTTCCGGAGAAAATCGGCTGTGACAGACGGACAGACAGACAGACAGACAGACAGACAGACAGACAGACAGACAGACGCACGAGTGATCCTATAAGGGTTCCGTTTTTTCCTTTTGAGGTACGGAACCCTAAAAATGGTATGTTGTGAGACACGTTTGTGTCATGAGTGATTAAAAAAAAAACACAAACGGAATAAAAAAAAAACACGAGAAATAATGAGTAAAAAAAAAACATAGCAATCGAATATGTTAAGTAATGTACTTTATATGTATTGATGCATAAAAATTATTGTATATTGTTGTATAATTATTTAATATAAACTTATATATTTAGATGGATTTATTGGATTTGAAATAATTATGTGAAGATATAGATTAATTCAATAAGTAATAAGAAAAAATTATATAGACAGACAAAGAAATTGTATTAAATGGGTAATGAACGATTAATAATTTTCTTACTGAATGCCCGATGATTTGACATGCCGAGTGTAAGATTAGATGACAGACGCGATTAGTATGACTGTGCATGCACAATGTCAGGATGGGCGAGTGTAAGATTCATTAAAATTACTAATTATTAGAAACAAATTTAATGAAATAAAGAGTTGAATAATCATTGGTAATCTATAATTTAATAAATTTAAAAGTAACGTGATTGATAGTTGACCTTTGTAAATAGAAGGTAGTTGGAAGAAAGAATAAAAGACGACTGGCATGGCGGTTAACGGGCATTCGGTTACGGGCAGAGGTGAAGGGAGGATGATTGTGAAGTGAGGTGATTGGAGATTGAACTGTAACGGAATATTGTGATCAGGAAATATATTGCTGTTATGAAAGAAGGAATTTTTATTACAAATGTCAATACAGATTCAAAATACAATGCAATTAAAGGCTTTCTTACAGGCCTCTGAGCGACTACAAGTTAATTTAAATCGGAAAATACCTGCTAAAAAAATTCTCTTACATACCTAGGTGTTTGGATCATTTGGATGGTTAAAGTTATATTATTTCACGCAACGACGCATTTATAATAAAAGTTTTATCTAGAAATATTGAATACGTCTTATTTTTGCGTTTTACTCGTTTTTATAAATGTGGGCATCTCATAGTAGGATGATAAAATCTAGTCAGTTATGTGGATTTCTGCAAAATACCTGCAAGTCGACATTCTGTTGTCAACTGTCATGGCGTGCGGGCGGGTCGCAGAGCACATGACTGACCAACTGAGTTTTATTTATCACCTTGTAATACAACGGAACCTAAACGTCACAATGGCGACGAGGATAAAGAACGTAAGAAAAAGAAAAAAAAACCGATGTAGTTGCTAAATAACCGACAAAAAGTAAGGCTACAAATATAATGACTACCAAAAAATACTTTGGTACCCTAAATAAAAAAATCATGCTTACCAAAAAAAATTACTGAACACCAAAAAAATAAGGCCTAAAAATACAAAAGTACCACCACTTTAATAACCACTGCACTTCAAATTGTATTTAAATACCAAATATATTGAATGATCACCAAAAATCATTAATGATCACCAAATCTTGAAGACCAAGTTAATGCGATATTTTCACCTAAATAAACCACTATGATTACCAAAAAATGTATACATATTACCAAATAAAGTAAACTGATGCCAAAATTACTAGCCCCTCCCGCTCAACCCCCCGTAGCCCGCACCGCATACCTACCTAACCTAATCTTCTTTTCTAGTAGCATTTCGTTATGCTACTAGAAAAGTAAGTTAAACTGCTATCAGTTACGTGGGTTAGGTTAGGTTAGCACTGCGACCCTTACAGAAACGAAATGGTACTAGAAAAGTAGGTTAGGTTAAGTTTCAACTGCTACCCATACAGATACGAAACGCTACTAGAAAAGTGAGTTAGGTTAGGTTTGAACT
Source organism: Cydia splendana (assembly GCF_910591565.1). Lineage (NCBI taxonomy): Eukaryota > Metazoa > Arthropoda > Insecta > Lepidoptera > Tortricidae > Cydia > Cydia splendana. Next base: position 162,634 of record NW_026946914.1, read on the forward strand.
GCGACCCTTACAGAAAAGAAATGCTACTAGAAAAGTGGGTTAGGTTAGGTTTGAACTGCGACCCATACAGAAACGAAATGCTACTAGAAAAGTGGGTTAGGTTAGGTTTGAACTGCGACCCTTGCAGAAAAGAAATGCTACTAGAAAAGCGGGTTAGGTTAGGTTTGAACTGCGACCCTTACAGAAACAAAATGATACTAGAAAAGTGGGTTAGGTTAGGTTAGAACTGCGACTGTTACAGAAATAAAATGCTACTAGAAAAAGGTGACGAAGTGGATTAATTATTTTTTTTTTTTTTTTTAATGTGGTTTTGTGATCATTTATTATTTTTGCGTTTACAATAATTATTTAGAGACATTTGCTTTAATAGGATAGCAAGAATTAAAAATTTGGTTATCATTTTACATTAAAATGGAGTTCTAATTTTGGTGGTCATTTACTATTTTTGGGTTTACAATGATTATTTTGATGTCATTTTCTTTAATAGGATAGCAAGATGTAAACATTTGGTTATCATTTCACATTAAAATGGGGTTTGAAGTTTGGTAATCATTGACTATTTTTGGGTTAATAATGATTAGTTTGGTGTCATTTCCTTTATAAGGATAGTAAAATGTAATAAAATTGGTAATCATTTCACATTAAAATGGTGTTATAATTTTGGTGATCATTCATGATTTTAGGGTGGTAAAATAGATTTTTTTGGTATTAAATTTTACTAAATCTGGTGATCAGTTCAATAGCAGCCAAAAAGTAATCAGTTTGAAATTATTATTTTCAATAAAAGGGAGGGAGACGAATGACCCAAATAACACAGGTATGATTGACTCATTGTGGGTTTAATTTATAGCTCTGAGCACATAAATATCTTTATAAGGTACACTTCTGGTATTTAAACTATATTATGGTCGAGAAAAGAACTATTTTTACGCTAATAGTATTACTATAGGGCACATTTCAACGTCTTATTCAGTTTAAATACTATTTTATGCTTATACCTTTCCAAAAAACGGGTCGATGAACAGAAGTTAAGCCAAACACGGTAAAATAAGTTATTATAAAATAGAACTAAAACTTTAATAGCGACTGTGAATTTAAGGAAGCGTGTAAAACCATAAATAAGCGACACGTATAATAAATAAACTGTCGCGCATATTGCTGTGTAGTGCTGAATATGTCTGTTCACCGGTAATTTACTACAGGTAACTAAGTATACCAACGTGGTGCTATCTGCGTTAATCGTTGTTGAAACAGTATCTAGGTGCGCTGTAGACGTTGTTACATAAAGTCTACGATAACATTAAGATTAAACCACGTGCCAAGTTCAAGGTGGGTCAACATGTGAGAATTAGTAAATATAAATCCACTTTCGCGAAAGGCTACACCGGCAATTGGACAACGGAGATATTTACAATAACTAAAGTGCAGACTACTAATCCAGTGACATATTTACTTGAAGACGCCAATCACCAACCCATTTCGGGATGTTTCTATGAACAAGAGTTGCAGAAAAGAAAACTAAACACAATGACATTTATCTAGTGGAAAAAGTTTTGAAACGTCGTGGAAATAAAGTGTATGTAAAATGGCATGGCTTAAATGAAAAAAGTTGGATAGATAAAGATAACATTGTGTAACTATTTTCTTTTTCTCAATAAATATTTATCTACTCTAAATCAATGAGGTTTCATTCAATAAAACATCCATATATTCAGTAATATTATATATTTATTATTAATTATGAAGTATACGTGTACAATAAAATATATTCATAAAATTAAACAATGAAAAGGACAAAAATGCTCCGTCACCTTTATATGTACCAGGATTCTTACATACATTCATAATCACCGGAAGCTATTATGTTTGGACCTACCACACAAAAGATCACATTGATTAAATAATTAAAAGATTTCGCATTGAACACTGCACGTGAAAAAAGTTCCGCTGTAACACCGCCTAATAAGGCAATCCAGTCTTGATAGTTGATTTGAGCGTCTCCCACTGTCTCTTCGACTTCATCGTTTAAATCATCCCACATTACAATTAACCGGTAAACATGACAATCGTCATGGTGACCTTCGACATATAATTGTTTCAACAATCTCGCTACTTCCGCTCTAAATGTGTGAAATGGCATGGGGAGACGCCATTTATTAATCAGTGTATTCTTCTGGAACGCTTTCATCCACTCGTTTTTACATTCTTGATAAAAAGATTCCATTTCATCGCTGGAATCGCTCTCGTGGCCGTTGTCCCCATCGTCTTGTGTTTTTGCTGTTGCCATCGGTTTTGGTGGTTGCGCTTGTGAAGTGGAACTGCTACAGCCACCGTCACAGCCGCCGCCGCCTGTGGTCGTGGACAACCAGCACTGGCAGCACCAAGTGGTGATGGTACTGTTAATGTCAGCTGGGGAAGATGTAAGAAAAATATAGTTATTGTTTATATTAAAAGTAAGCAAAAAGTGTTCCCAATTGAGAATTTTAAAATTACAAAGACAGAACAGAGTTGATATACTAAAAAAAAATTGTATGATACTACTATACTTAAAAAGAAACTTACATTTGGTATGTGATGAAGCTTGCGGATCCATTTTTGTAGAATATTATTTCAACACGATGTGACACTCTAGTGGGAAAGCGTAAAGATGACTGTTTACTATGGCTGAACATTTTATTTTATTTTATTTTATTTCCACACTTACAACTATTTTTACAGGTAAACCTAAGACAATAGTGTAACTATTAATAAAAATATCTAAAGTATGTCATTTCGTCTATAACATAATATATACAATGCTGCTATTGTGAATTCATTCAAAGAACATGAGAATATGTCAATATTTTCCGCTATTCTATTGAGGATCCGCACAGTGCGCGTCAGTGGCGCCAGCCCTAGCAGGTTGGTGCGCCCGCGCGGCTCGGCCAGCAGTCGCGGCCGACACCGGCGCCACACATACCTATCGGGTACATAGACACACACGTAACTCAATACCTGACTATTGTACAATTTGCCCCTGAGTAGCTTAAAAATATATGTTACCAGGCATAGTTCCCTGCGCACCCGCAGCTCGTTGTACCCTACCATGCCAAGCACAAATAAAGTCGGATACATTAAGGGGTAGAAAGGGTATACACCGTATTTCCGCCAGTACAAAAAACGAATAAACTTGTTCTGGATACGCTCCACCATTAAGTTATATTTCGCTTCATGGGGTGCCCAGATCACTGCGTTGCACTCAAGCCTACTGCGGACTAATGCATTGTATAAGGCGATAATAGCGCCAATATTTGTAAAACCATGGGACCGCCGAAGCACAAAACCCAACATTCTATAGGCTTTCTTACAGATATTGACGATATGATCCCTAAACCTCAGATCAGCAGTAAATTTAACTCCCAAATCTTTAACTTCTGTCACTCTATTTAAAATCTCCGAGTCAATTTGGTAGTCATGTACAATGGGGCCTCGCGCTCGAGTGAAAGTAATAGTCACGCATTTGGACGTATTAAAATACAACTTATTAGCTTTACTCCATGAAACTACACTATCTATGTCACTCTGTAATTTAGCACAATCCGAAATATTTTTAATAGGTAAATATATCTTTAGATCATCCGCAAAAAGCAGGCAAGCCGAATTTTTGATAACCTGAGGCAAGTCATTGACCATTACGATAAATTCCAACGGACCAAGGTTACTTCCTTGACTTACGCCAGATCTCACAGTATAAGACTCAGACCTGAATCCCGCGTACTCAACATACTGTCGTCTATCACTCATGTAACTCGCAAAAAAAATTGAGTAAATGAGGGGTAAAGCCGACGCCAGCTAATTTTCTTAGCAGCATATCATTATCAATGACATCAAACGCTTTACGAAAATCAAAATAAGCGGCGTCAACCTGCCCCCCACTATCCCCTTTCGGTATAATTTGGGCCACGTAACTAAGCAAGTTGCTAGTTGTACTACAACCCGGCCGAAAACCGTGCTGCGCATCGGACAGCTGACCCCGCAATTGGTTATAAATAATATTATGCAACGCGGATTCAAATGCTTTAGCGGGGGTAGACAAGACTGCGACCGGCCTGTATCCCTCAACCCCTATACTTCCCCCTCCTTTCGAAACTGGAACTACACGGGTTGTTTTCCACAAGTCTGGAAAAGTTTCCTTCTCTAAGCATATATTGTAAACGTGCAGTAGCGGTTCGCCTAACACATAACGACAATCTCTAAATATAAACGCGGGGATGCCGTCAGGTCCGGCCGACCGCTTCGGTTTAAGGTTTGCAAGTGCACGCATAACATCAGCCAGATGTAACTTTTCAACGTGTATGCGCGCCGAGTTTGTAACGTAAATAAAATAAGAATTTTAACTAAAACAGTTGCGGGATAAGATTGTAAATTTGGAAGAGACGTTACACTAAATACTTACAGATACTTACTAAATTAAGCCGGACAAATCTCTGGAGAGCAACGGACCTTTGGTTCAAGGACCGTCCTATGCTGCGCTGGATATAACTGGAAAGGATGCTTTTGGCAGAAGTGAAAACAAGATGGTCAATTAATACTTGTATTGCAGACCCGCGCACATGGCAGCCTTCGATACCGCTTTGTATAAACTAAGTAGTTGTTTTTATATTACTAAATTTACGGGGCCCCCTATAACGCGCAGTTCGGCTTCCGAGCCGGCCTGTCGACTGAAAGTGCGATCATTTGTCTAAAGAACACTGTTGAGTACTATACTCGGCGTAATACACCTATTTATGCGTGTTTTCTAGATCTCTCTAAGGCATTTGACCTTGTAAATTACGATTTACTTTGGCAAAAGCTTGACGAGACAAACTTTCCTAGGGAGTTAACACGCATATTTAGATACTGGTACGCGAGCCAGAGAAATAGTGTTCGATGGGGAAACGTTTTGTCAGATGAGTACGGATTAGATTGTGGCGTCAGGCAAGGCGGACTAAGTTCGCCAAAATTATTTAATCTGTATGTTAACGAGCTTATCGGTGGGCTCAGCAGCACGCATGTCGGATGCCACGTGAACAGGGTAGCATTCAACAACATCAGCTATGCAGATGACATGGTGCTGTTGAGCCCATCGGTTGGCGGACTGCGAACCCTAATCAATATTTGTGAGTCATATGCTTTAAAACATAATTTAAAATATAATGTGTCGAAAAGCGAATACATGGTTTTCAAGGCGGGAACCAAGTGCCCATCTCATGTCCCACCCATTCGCCTGAATGGAGAGCAGCTTAGGAGAGTCAATTCGTTTAAGTACCTTGGGCACTTGGTAACCGATGACTTACGCGACGATGCGGATATCGAGAGGGAGTGGAGGGCTCTGGCGATCAGAGCCAACATGATAGCTCGCAGGTTCAGTCGGTGTACAGCGCAAGTTAAAATTACGCTATTCCGTGCGTACTGTACATCGCTGTATACCTGCAGCTCATGGTCGAAATACACGCAGCGCTCGATCAATAAATTACGGGTGCAATACAATGACGCTTTCAGGGTGCTGTTGCGACTGCCGCGGCATTGCAGCGCATCTGGCATGTTCGCGGATGCGCACGTTGACGGTTTTCATGCGACGCTGCGCAGGCGCTGCGCCGCGACGCTCCGCAGAGTCCGCGACAGCCGCCACAGCCTCCTGAGCGTAGTAGCGGGGAGGTGGGACAGTGGCCTAGTCAGGCACTGGTCCTCTCTTCACTTAGGTTTAGGTACTAATATAGTTGTTTATTAAGTATGTTCTTGTTACTAACACACTATGGACACTTATTAGTCTGAAATAAATGCATTTTATTTTTATTTTATTTTATTTTATTTTTATTTTATTTTTTATAACTAATTACTAAGGAACGTTCGGACGTTGGATACGCGCGCAATCATGGCCATGAAAGATAATGAGAACGACTCACGAGTGTCCCGAGGATCGGCGCTCCACGCCGACGATGCCTCGCGCAGGGAAGGCGATGGCGCAGTCGCAGGGCCCGCGTCTTGCGGCCCTACGCGTCTGGTGTGGTGCACGCCGGCGGGGGTGTCATGGCGGCCGTTATGCGTTTCGTGCCCTCAGGCACGGACGGCAAGGTGGAAGCTTCGCGGCGCGGAGGGGGCGGTGTCGGGCCGCTACCTGGACCCGCGCCGTGTCCCGCGAGAAGCGCGTTGATGTAGATGGGCCCCTTCTGGCCCGTGGGGGCAGAAGATGGCGCACGTTGTCGGCCGTAGCTCCGACGCTCCGGTCTGCGATCTCTTGCTGGCCGACGAAATCCGGGTTGCCTCTCTTAGGCCCCGCCCGTCGCCGTCGCGGGCTGCATCGCCCCGTCCATAAGAACCGCACTTTCCCACGATTTTACTCGATTATCTTTTCCACCGCGGAACGTCTGCCACTCGATCCGATCATCGGGGGCGAAGTTCCCCTTTTTTTCTTTTGACACTTCACTCCTTCATTCGTCTATCCCGGTCGTTCCGTTTTACTCGATTCCCATCACTGTGTCTATGGTCGGTCTGGAACGGGCGGTCATAGGCCAATGTAAGGTTTTGTTGCATAAATGATGAATCAATAATTATCGAGAATACATTAATTTATATCTTAAACATTTTCGAAGCGTTCTCGACAATGGTATCTGCGTGTGAGGCCTCCATTATAATACCGGTTCTAATCGTAAATGTTAAGACAGAAAAGCGCATCCCTACCTCGGTGACTTTGACAAGTGTCAAACCTACGAACGTCGGGATTACGTGGAGGGGTTACTATGCTCAGTGAATGATATCTTATGTTTGTGGAGTGTTTAAGGCGAAAGCAGAAACTACAATGATGAGGACAAGCGCACTTTCTTGGTTGGTGTTGGTGATATGTTGTTTAAGGTTCCAATCGCAACTCGGAGACAAGCTTGCATGAGAAAGCCTGCCCCGGGTCAGATGTTGTTTGGCTTACATTGTACACCTTTGACTTCCTTCGTATTTGTGACACATACCTGTGAAGTATGTGTTACAAGTTGAACGTGCATTCCGCCTCCGTCACCGCTGCGGTTACGTTAAGTTTAGCCGGAGTGTCACTATACACGCTTTGAAAGAACTTTGCAAACTCACTTGCACCCCTTTTTCCACCGATAACTACCCCATCCTTAGACAGCTTTTGAGTATTGCCATGTTTAGTTTTTGATTTAACATAGTTCCAAAAAGCTTTAGGGTCCTCTTTTAAATGTGCTTGAACATGCTCTTTTATAACCAAAAATATAGTAGAGGGGAGCGGGGCATAGGGGAGTGGGGTGTAGGGGCAGTACGTAAGAGGCGAGCCGTAGGAAATTGGCGTCGATACACGCGATATTCGGATAATACCCAGTCTGACTAAGATATGGCTCACATATAGTCGAGAAATTGGGACCAGTTCTACCGTGACAGGGTGGCCTAGAGGTTCAGACAATGACATTAGCCCGGTTAGCTAAAGACGCGCCGGTTCGAATCCGACCTTCGCCACTGGAGGCCACCCTGTCACTTTTTGTTTTTTTTTTACAAAGTAGCGCGGCTGTTATCTTCGGCGTGAGCGTGAGTCTCTTGTCTAATCGCATGACGTCATCGGGGTGCTACGGGTGCGCTCCGTGGTTTGCTATTTTAGCGGCATTGAGCAATCGGTGCAAGTGTACTCGGTGCCGCGCCGATCGAACGAAGGGGCATGGAGCAAAATGTTGTAACCGTCATGAGTATCTCACGGCGCTTACGACGTTTTAAGGTCGCGACATGGGTGACGCGAATGTGCACGTGCCGCCGCATTCCACTATGCGCAGGTGGCTTGCACCTGTGCGACCTTGAGCGCGCACGTGGCCGGCCGGCCGACCCCGATGCAAAAATACTCGAACGAAGGGGCATGGATCAAAACGTTGTAAGGGCCATGAATTTTTCACGGCGCTTACACGTTTAGGTCGCGACGTTCACGCCCCGCTTCCGTACCGACGTAAGCACCACGAATTTTTCACAGCGCTTACGACGTTTTAATGTCGCGACGTGACCTGGGTGTCGTCGGGCCTCCGCCCGATGCACTCGCTCACCGAACTGGCGCCATCTAGGAAGGTGGTGGTAGGTATTTTTTTAAAGATCCGCCCTCTAGCGGGGGCTGGCGGGGATTTTTGGAACTTACTTGCGCATACAAAGTGGCGCCTCCTACGGACGTTTTTGGTACTAACCAGTGGCGCCACCTAGCGGGGAGTAGTGCGAACTAAGTGGCGCCCTCTGGTGGCACAGTTTTGGTCCAGCTCTCTCATATTTACCCTACTAACGTGCCATCCATCCCTTGCTGCGTAAGCTTCACCTAAATTGCATTTTGTTTTTCGAACGTTGTCTATCCAACGTTTTTCATTTTTGCTTCTTTTTTTCCCAGGATTAGTTTTTTTAACACCCTTGCGTGACCTTTTTTTGTCCACTTGGGTTGATTCATCACTCGATGCAATCTCGTTTGAAGAATCTATAGAATCAGATGATGAATCCAAACGAAGTCGCTTGTGTTTGAGATGGCCTAACTTTTTTTCGTTTCTTTTAATGAAATTTTTAACAGAGAATTTTTTCTTTAACTTGTCACAAAAATGAAATGATGATAACTTTATGGTTGATATGATGTATAGATATTAATGACTGGCTATGACAACAATAAAACAACGCCACCAAAGAGAAGAAGGAAGCAGCGCAACAGAAAGCAAAAAATAAAAATAAATGCAACTAGTGTGTACTGTCACAATAATAAAATTCAATAAAACAACAATAATAATAATATCGCCTGCGTGCCTCAACTGAACTAGAGTTCTACAGCTAAAATTAATTAAAATTCAATAAAATAAACAATTAGTAAAAATAAATATATCACAGTATAAAATCCGTAACACTTGTGGTGCCTACTGTACGTAAGATGCAAAACAACACAGAGTATCAGAAAGTGCGTTGAGTTGTATCTCTGTTGCTCCGCCTTGTCGTTGAGAAGTAATTCCAGTTCTCTGCATTCGCTGATTTATGTGTTGTGTAAGTATTGTGTTTGTTATTTTGTGTTCTGTGTTATTTTCTTATTAACATGTATTTTCTTGTGTGTGAATGCTTTTTTACCTCACGCTTTCTTTTCTATTGTTTACCTAAAATTGTACTTTCCTAGCGATAATGTGGTATAAAACATGTATTACTCTCGGCAGCAAAGTTTGCTCGCTTCTCGTGACTCTGCAACGGTCAAGATTCCACTTTTTTAATCTCTCTATACACTACTAATTTTGGAATATTTCGCATGTTTTGACCTCGATATAAGCACGAGAGGTAAAGAGAACAAGTTTACGAGTACACTTACTCTGTTGTCTCTGTTACTATTTTCCCTGCACTTATTTAATTACTTACGCTATCAACAAAATTAAAGCAATAAACATTTTACTTTAATATTCTGTTTTTTTATTCCATTATTGATAACATTAACCTTTTCCACATAATGTTAGGTCTACTTGGGCGGTTTACAAGTACATTTTTTGTTTATTTTCTTGTAAACAATTAAAGTTATTTGTTACAAGAAGCCAAACAAAAATGGACTTGTAAACCGACCAAGTAGACCTAATATTATGTGGGACGAAAGTACACGTATGGATGCATATGTAGTTGTGCACGCACACATACATACTTAGTTTCGGGGGACAATCAGAGATGGCGATTTCAAATGAGTTTCCATAAAATGCTTCAAGAGGGCTCTCTTTACCTATATACTTACTTTACTCTTTGACTCGAACTACCCGGAAGGTGGCGCTGCGAGCGCTCTCATCTTCTAACGCACTTTCCGATTTTAAAGATGGCCGGCTGTCACCTAAATATATCACCTAAGCGTTTATTACCTGGGGAGATACTATGGGGACGTAAATAATCAAGAATATTTAAATCTAAATAACAATTTATTTAATTAACTCTAATTCTAACATACACTATCTCGTTTAATGTTTAAATATAAGGTTCAATTTTTATATATAAGTAAGTCGTAGGTATTAAGTTTAGATTAAGTTTGAGCCTAGTAATTAAGTTTATAGCATAGAGTAGTAAAGTAAGATTTTATTTAATAAGTTAAGGCGTTAATCCTATTTTAGTTAAGACTAATTCTAAAAATTATACTAGGACAAGAGTGGGTTCGAAGCCTAGATTCTGGGTCTGTCTACTAGAGAGTTGGCCGGTCTTCCAGTACAATACCCCACGTCCCTCGGATGTGCGTAGCGTGGTGGAGATTGACTTAAGGCCACGAGTCGAGGCGAAGCCAAGGTCAAGGTCAACCAAGGTCAAGGTCATCCAAGGTCAACACGGAGGCAGCTCACGACGGTAGCTGAGCCATCGGAGGTAGCGCTTAAGGCTTCATCAAGCCCAAGGTCATGGTGGCATAAATGCCAACCCCGTAGGAAGTTCCTGGAACGCGTCCAATAGTAAAATTAGGCCTGTGTTCAATATTCGCCCTGGACTGGTAACCATCACACGCTAGCACTAACAAGGGTGGGTATTTATTTACAATGAAGCAATCATTTAGTGTGATGGGCAGTCCAGGTACATGAAAAAGCGGTGCGGTGAAACGAGCATCAGATACTGGCATAATCATACTACAGTATGGCAGACAAGGTACGAATTTAATTAAAATAGCGGTTTGAAAATAAATTGCGCAAGCAAACCCGCAGGTAACGCTAGTATTAGGTTGTAGCAATATCAGATACTCGTAACATTACAAGAGGAAAGCGGTGCAGCACAGTAAGAGAGTGATTATATTTATTAAGCGAACCTTTCCTTATAAACAACGCCTACATGTGTTGCGAATTAAGCAGATATCTTTTATTTTCTAAAAACAAGCGCTCTAGCACATCTTAGGTATTATCTATAAGCAAAAGCAATACGCAATTAAATCGGGCAAAATCATCTTGCGAAGAAAAAGCGGAAAAGAAAGAAATAGAAATGTAAGGATAGAAGAAACAACAGCCCTTTTATGCAGGAGAAAAGCTTATGGTCTAAAATTATGAAATTAGTATTATTTCTACAGCACTACTGATTCACATTAATCAATAGTACAAATGTTTCCCACTATTAAACATGAAGAAATTTAAATGAAATGTATGGATAGCCTCGAATATTAACACGTGTACAATCTAGACAAAGAAAGTCCAAAGGTTACAGCTAGCGGTATTTCTCGGTTGCTAAGTTACATCAATTGGCTAAAACAACTTAGGCAAGTTAAAATGATTAATGCAACACTTACCCAATATGGGAATCACTGATTTTAATGTACTTAATTAAAATTCAAATTAAATATTTAACACGTCCGCGCAGTAGCGATCGCTCCGCGAACAGGATTTAATATAAAGAGACGCAGCCTGTGCGTAGTAATGCTGAGAGCGGAATGCCGCGAGCCGCGGCGCCCGCGAGCGCGGGGACTCCCGCGGTGCGCGACGGAAGGGCGGGGTGACCAGCGGCCGGGACCGGTCGGCCGTACGTATATATAAAATACCTATCACAGCGTAGGATATCTGTCTGTGCGTTGAAGAAAGAATAGTTATTTTATTATTATACGTATGAGAGTATAAATAAAAATTAATAGTAGGTTACAAAATATAAGTATTTGTTTACTATAAATACAAATACTTTTATTATTCGATGAGCGTAAGTAGTTATAAAATAAAGATATCTAGGGCAACAAATAACTTTGCGAGCGTTAACTATTTAACATTCACGTTATACGTGACACGGCACCCATCTAATGGACTTCGCACGTTTTATGATCGACTTTTCACTTTTGCTCGCAAATCCCGCACTCGAGCATCGTACGCACTGAATTTAACGGCAAAATGAAATAATGATGACCCGATGACTACTTTGACGAGATGATTATGTTGACCCGATGAAATGCCGATGCGACGCGTGCGTCGTGTTACGTAACCCGCCGTTTTTTCTTCGACTACCGCACACGACCCGCGTTGATTCCTTGAAATCTTGATAAATATGGATAAATATGATAAATATGAATATGAATTCTTTTACTGCGACCGCTCCGGTGCTTCTCCTGCGTAGACGAGCGTCGATGACCTTCGGCGTTGTCTCTAACCTTGAAATACCGCGACGATATGTTACCTTCTTTTTACTTCTTGATTCTTCTTTTTCGTGCTGATGACTTCTGTTTATCGTGCTGATTCACTCCCCATCATGGGATCACCAAAATGATGCGGACAAATGCAGTCCCACATGGTTCCGCCTAAAATGAGTAGGCCACAAGCGGGCAGTCCTAGATCCCCGATTGGGCAACCATAATGATGACTGTGACGATTACACAATAAACAGTACGACGCAACTACCCGCTAGCTTCACTCCGTGGAGAAGTGTCATGGCCATGGTATAATAATATACTCCGCCTGGTACTCCATTCCCGTCTTTTCTAGGTCACCTAACTGACACGGGCTTACGTCATCATGCGACAGCGCTATATGATAATATGCGATAGCGCTATATATAGCGGCCATGTTGTTGTGACGTAGCCCCGTGTCACTCTGGGAATGGCAGACCATGTTTTATTAGACTATGGTCATGGCGAGTGGGTGGCTGGCGGAGTGCACAAGTGATAACAGTTGTTTCATTTGATCACCCAGTACACAACGGAGCCTGGACGTCACAGATGGCGACGAGGGTACAGAGGGTAATATTACAAAAAATTACGGAAAGGAAAGGTAACGGTGGCGGAAAAAAAAAAACAAATCTAAGGTATGGAAATCCTAACCTAATAGCTACCGTATTTGTCCATTTCCTCCCGAGCTGCCGATTGTATTCAGGTCATACAAAATTTTGGGCGAGGTGATATTCTGTGTAACGAGTGACGTACGGTTGTACCTAATACGAAAATATTAAAACTGCAACGATTTTGTTAGGCGGTACTTACGTAAGTAGGTTATGAAATTCCAAACTCACGTAAGAGGAGTATTAAAGAAACTAATGCAGAATTTAAATATTACTGTAAAAACGTAGATCTAGTACCTATACCTAATTTTACAGTTTTGTTTACAATCAATGTTAATAAAAACAATTATGTATATGCACAGTTGGTTTTGTCGACTGTTTACATAAGAACAGTGGTTAACTTTACAACTATTATTGAGTAAATAATTGATGGTACGTAGCTCGGGAGGAATGTTTACTAAGCAAAGAAGAAATATACGCGTGCTTATTACACTAACTCTTTGACAATGGCTACTGTGCGTGAGCCTAGTTACCAAATGTAAATCCAAAAGTGTAATCAATGCAAGATAGATCAATCATTGGGGTCACTACAAAAAATAATGTACTCATGTTACATTATTCCTATGATGTGGCACCGACGTATTAGCCATGAATTTTTCCATGAAATGACAGAAACGAATATGCCGATGGTTTGCGTGTTACAAATACAGATGGTACATGGTTTATTTTCTGACTCAAAATCGTGTATTAGAATTCATATGATATAAAGGGTAAATAATCAAACTACCTTCGCGGAAATCATGATTATTATGAGTTGTGTATTTACCGTTCATACTTAAAATATACCGACCTACTTAGTCATGTAATTAAATACTAAGATATTTTTACATGAGCGAACGTATAGAGAAACCTGCATATCAAGTCGGTATAGTTGTATACATTTTATGGACCTTATGTCCTAAAAGAAATATTGTTCGGTTAAAATAACCAGGTATAATCAATTGAAATGCTATTTATAGCACGATATGGGTATGAATAGATGTTAACTTGGTGTCGACTTAACATGTATTTATATAATTTATATATACATAGGTATGTGCTGTTTATGATAATAAACAATGCTAGCAGGTAACGCACCAGCTAAATTATCAAGGACCTTTACGATGTCAAGTGAGTCAAGAACTATAGATAGCGTACTTAGACTGATGAATGCCAAGGGCTTTGTTATTGTTTTACTGTAGGAGTAGACACGTAAACTCAGCATCAAATGAATTGAGTAGTGAGTCGGAGTCGGACTAACAAGAAAAATAAATTGCAAGAAGTAAACTGTACATCACATCTATGCTGCAGTTGGTATAAGAAATAATTAGTAGGTTGAAACTTTCAACCGGTACTAGCAAAACAAATAATTAGTAGGTTGAAATGTTCAACCGGTACTAGGAAAACAAATAATTAGTAGGTTGAAACTTTCAACCGGTACTAGCAAAACAAATAATTAGTAGGTTGAAACTTTCAACCGGTACTAGCAAAACAAATAATTAGTAGGTTGAAACTTTCAACCGGTACTAGCAAAACAAATAATTAGTAGGTTGAAACTTTCAACCGGTACTAGCAAAACAAATAATTAGTAGGTTGAAACTTTCAACCGGTACTAGCCAAACAAATAATTAGTAGGTTGAAATGTTCAACTGGTACTAGCAAAACAAATAATTAGTAGGTTGAAACTTTCAACTGATACTAGCAAAACAAATAGTTAGTAGGTTGAAACTTTCAACCGGTACTAGCAAAACTAATAATTAGTAGGTTGAAACTTTCAACCGGTACTAGCAAAACAAATAATTAGTAGGTTGAAATGTTCAACCGGTACTAGCACAACAAATAATTAGTAGGTTGAAACTTTCAACAGGTACTAGCAAAACAAATAATTAGTAGGTTGAAACTTTCAACCGGTACTAGCAAAACAAATAATTAGTAGGTTGAAACTTTCAACCGGTACTAGCAAAACAAATAATTAGTAGGTTGAAATGTTCAACTGGTACTAGCAAAACAAATAATTAGTAGGTTGAAACTTTCAACTGGTACTAGCAAAACAAATAGTTAGTGGGTTGAAACTTTCAACCGGTACTAGCAAAACTAATAATTAGTAGGTTGAAACTTTCAACCGGTACTAGCAAAACAGTAATTAGTAGGTTGAAATGTTCAACCGGTACTAGCAAAACAAATAATTAGTAGGTTGAAATGTTCAACTGGTACTAGCAAAACAAATAATTAGTAGGTTGATTGTTCAACTGGTACTAGCAAAACAAATAATTAGTAGGTTGATTGTTCAACTGTTGCTAGAAAAACAAATTATTAGTAGGTTGGAACTTTCAACTGGTACTAGCAAAACAAATAATTAGTGGGTTGGAACTTTCAACTGGTACTAGCAAAACAAATAAGTAGTAGGTTGGAACTTTCAACTGGTACTAGCAAAATAAATAAGTAGTGGGTTGAATGTTCAACTAGTACTAGCAAAACAAAAGAAATGATAAGCGAAATCATAACACTTACCTACGATACAAACAGAGAATAATTAGTTAGTTGAATGTTCAACTGGTACTAACAAACCAAAAGAGTCAAATGTACCTAGTAACTAGTCTAGTAGACGCGATAGTGGTGGTTGGCACTAACGATAGGACCTTTTGTTATAGGTCGTCCAAATTAGTACAACATAGTACTTAAAAGTAAACTGACGCGATATAGTGTTGGTTGGTACTAACGATAGTATCTTGTTTTAGGTCATTCAAAATGTCCTAGATACCACCATTAGACGGATTCTTTAGCCCACCAAAACTTAATAGGGAGGCAAAATAGTCATAAACTGACATTATGTTAGTATAGAGTGACCTCCTATTATGTAATGTATTTACTGAATTCGAAATTATATAATAAGCAGTTTAGTGCCTCTGCCTACTGTTCCAGTTAACTTAAGGCGTAGGTATAGATGGATGGCCTCGGGAATAGGCATATCTACTAATGTAGATTCAGAGTAGATTTCAATTATAAAAAAAAATAAAAATACGCCAGTTGGAAACATTTTCTGTAAAGTATTACAATTTAACCTTCTTCTAACCTATACCCGTATCATAAATTAACTGCATTTTGCAAGATGTTCGTATGGGTAAGAACCGAATGTATCAGCTTAAATAAAAACGGACAAAGTATATATAAAAATATATTATACGACGACTTAGACGGTATTCCGGTTAAAGATTGTTGTAGCAATCCTGTTGGAACAGTTAGAAGACAGGTTAAATTATAGTTTAAGAGAAACAAGCAGGTGACCAGGATAAGAGTAATAATGCATTCTGCGTAAGTAGCCGTGTAAATTGTGGAACACAGAGGCATGCCTAAACTGCCCAAATAAAACCTATAAATAGATGAGGATATACAATTCTTCAAAATCGTATATGACCCAGATTTCATATAATAAATCCCAATTCCAATCTATTTTAGAGCCGGAATACATGATTCTATAGAATAATAATCAGGGCAAAGCTCAATTACAAACCCAAGTACAACAGGTACGTAAATAGACGCGGGGCCTACATCATGTCATGTAGTACCTAAAGTCAATGCTGTAAAAACTGAAGTGGCGATGCGGGGAGCCTTACACGGTGAGGAAGCACTGCTTACTTAACTAAACTACGAAACTATACCCAAGGCAACCATGACTAAGGTACTAACAGAAAAAACTCTAGTGACCAGCAGTTAACCTAATGTCTTGTAAATAGACATACGACTTTTGTCGGTTAACAGTGTAGATGACGAAGTCCCTTTTTAACTACCTAGGTAGTAGGTACACCTACTCAGATGAAGATGAGTGATGTGTGTGATGTGATGACTAATTATAATTAAGTGTAATTAAAAAGGCACTTTACCGGAAAATATATTTCCTTATTTCAGTCACATGCATAAACTTACAATAATTAAGGATGCCAAAACTCTTAGGTATG
This sequence comes from Cydia splendana, assembly GCF_910591565.1. Classification (NCBI taxonomy): domain Eukaryota; kingdom Metazoa; phylum Arthropoda; class Insecta; order Lepidoptera; family Tortricidae; genus Cydia; species Cydia splendana. Next base: position 179,340 of record NW_026946914.1, read on the forward strand.
CGGTTGAGACAATACATACATTAGAAATTATACATTGTCTCAGAACCGATACATTAAATCAAAACAGAAACAAATAACTAAATACTGTGTGTAGGTACCTACACATTATAAAATAAAAACAATAAGTATTCGAATTAACCGTGATTTTGATCGCTCTCAATGACAGTTTGCCTGATGTTTAATTTGTTGAGGCTAACTAATTAAGTAAAACTAGTAGATTAAAGTTGTAGCTTGAACCACTTTGTGACATAGCTATGTCACCAGCGCGCCATGTCACCGCAGCGACGCGCCCTGTACGGAATCCGGCCACACCGACACGACGGCGCGGTGCGGGGCGCGACGGAGGGGAGCACCAACCGGCAGCTATATAACCGCGCGCAGCACTCAGTACAGGACCCATTCCGTCTCCGCCGCTTCTCGGCAACACACCTCTCCTAGTCCCTTCCTGTGGTCGCGGCCGGGGTGACCTATGTGCGCCTAGGCCAGGCTGTTCCCTTCCATCACGGGCTGGAGCGGTCACCGCCCGCCAGTGAATCCTCATACGCAAGGCCTGTAGCGGACACCGCCGGCCGGCGTAGCCCCTGCCCTCAATCTAACCTTCCCGCCGACCGCCGACCACGATTACTTACACCTCTCCTAGCCCCTTTCTTGCGGTCGCGGCCGGGGTGACATATGTGCGCCTAGGCCAGGCTGTTCCCTTCCATCACGGGCTGGAGCGGTCACCGCCTGCCAGTGAATCCTCATACGCAGGGCCTGTAGCGGACACCGCCGGCCGGCGTAACTCCTGTCCCCGATCGTCCCTATCACTCCCGCCTACCACGATCTAACCCGGAGCTAGGTTTGCGTGTAGATTACCTAGGGCACTCGCGTATCCCGCCGCTACTATAGGGAACCGGCCCACCGGGGCATAATAGTGATAAGTGTTAGCTATTAAGTGTTTTCAATAAACGGCATAAAGCCCCGTCTATACCAGTGTACTATCCGTGTTTGTGTTAACAACCCGTAAGTCCCCTTTCTCCCAAATCTGAGACTAGCTCGGTAAACCTCTCCAGCCTTCCAGGCCGAGGGGATATGTGACTCCTGCCCAGGCAGCACATCACAACTTTATTGATCTACCCAAGAGTACACATTTATTGTACTAATTGAGCACTAAGACTCAAAAGACCAAAAGCCTAGGTCTTATCATTTAGAAACGTTAAACGTAACGATAAAATGGTAAAGTACCTAAACATTCGAACTGTACTCTGGTGTACTCAGTATTTCATGGGATCATGGTTAGAATAATGTAATTCCATTGGTTCGTTGGAAGATGTTTATTGAAGTCAAATGACATACTTACCAATGGCAGGATAGGAAGCAGACATACAAGGTGTATACCTATGTTTCAGGTTTATAAAATATGTTGCAAGTAATTGAAATAAACCGAAGAAAAAGTGTATAAGTACAAATAATAATATTTATGTGATAGTCTGACAGTAATTATTGTGGAAATAATAATACAATACTTACTGGTCACAATTCAATTGAAAAATCAGCTTTCAATTAGTAAGGTGTTACGTTATTTTCATAACATAAATTGTAATTATGATTCTTCGCATAAGTAAGTTGCTAGAATAATATTACATTCGATATTATATTTGCTGTGTTACTTTTTGAGCAATAAAATGTTTGACATACCTAAATATTTGGATTAATTGATGTCAAGATTATATTATTCAAGTATTATAATTAAAGAACGATAATTAGATATGTATGCAATGCAAATAATAATAATAATGGTCAAATAGGCAGGTAAATCTTAGTAGGTACCTAACAAATTAATAATATATAAATCTATTTATATAGATTATTGTTCGCTTAACCTATTCACAAGTAAAATCATACTTGACGTGGTACCTCTACAACATTCCTACTTTATTTGACCTTGGATTATCTACAAGTATTTTAAATTGCATTATATATATTAACATCATACAAGACAAGTAATACTGAGTCAATCAGTTATTGCCAATAAGTAACTAATGTCCAAGACGCTTGGCAAGCTTACAATGTTATTGTACCTAAATCATGAAATAGGTATTAATTAGTAAAATATTATATTGTATGCTAATGGAAATACCTGGAAATGTGTAAGCATCAAAAGGAAAATGTAGTAATTAAGGCGTTTAAAGTAAATCTTTGAGTTATAAGCAATTGAATAAAAAACTCAAAACTGCAAATAGGAGAAGGAGAGGGACTGACACCTAAGAAGAAATTGTAAAAGTAAAATAATAGATTTAAAGGCTTGCTAGTGTTGGAAAATATTTATTATTTCACTGTTGTAAAATGAATACATCCACACCTCGCCGAGTTTCTTACGCCGGTTCTTCTCGGGTCTGAGGTTAACCTTTCCGAACCGGTGGTAGTATACCTAGATTGGAAAAATAAATTAACCTAGCGAGTATAAGATAATACGATAAACTGAACTATTGTTGCATGATAAATATATAAAGTAAAATAAATAAATCGTTATAAAAAGGGAGAGATGTGACGATTACACAATAAACAGTACGACGCAACTACCCGCTAGCTTCACTCCGTGGAGAAGTGTCATGGCGAGTAGGTGGCTGGCGGAGTGCACAAGTGATAACAGTTGTTTCATTTGATCACCCAGTACACAACGGAGCCTGGACGTCACAATGACGACAAAGGCGGGCAGCTGCGTCAGCTCCTCTCTCTCTCTCTCGTCCCTCTTACTCTAAGCATGGGCCACCAACATGGGTTCCTGGCGCTTCCCTGGCGCGCAAGTACACATGTACTATAGGAGCTGCCCCAGCTATCTTTCCTATTATCTAGTACTTAGCCTTCCTTATACTCTTGACCTGGAGACATGTGGCTGCGACGACCAGCTTCCGGCCGTCGTGTTTGCCGTCGCCGGCCTCCGCTGACGACCTCCAGCTCTCCTGCCAGCTGCGGGACGTACAGTCGCTGCCCTAGCGGCTGTGATGAGGATGGAACCCGTTCAGGGTTAGGAACACGTGACGTCGTTATTGAAAGGCAATGAATTTACTGAACTATTATAATAACTGAACTTAACTCTAGCGATACATCTTATTTTAATACGTAAACTACTGACTTGTTACTAAGGCCCGCAGCGGCAAGGTCTAAGCAATTATACTGAGAACAAAATGGCTGAGCTGACTTGCGGGTCAGCTCCCGCCAGCGCCACCGGGCGCGCGTCCGCTCGCGACGAGGATTCGGATAGAAGAGAGCGATGCAACGGCTGTATGAATGTCCATTGCAACGAGTGATTGAACGAATGAATTGACTGACTTTACTTATACCTTTTAATTACATTGAGCCATGGATTCTCGTTGATTTGGCCTGAACAATAGAGTTATTGGATTAAAACCAAAATATTATTTTGCTAATCCGCGAAAAGATAACGTGCTAGTCAATCAGTGCTAACCCGTTATACTTACTTGCGTATTTTTACATGCAATTAATATTCCCACCCTCCCACCGCAAAAATAAATACGCAAATAAATATAACAAACCACCACCAAAAGAATAAACCTCGACACGTGTTTCGCCTCTCTAAGAGGCATCCTCAGGAGTTGTTGACGGTCTGACGCGACGCCCAGCAACGGAATGACCTGTCTAGAATGGTCGGCCATATTTATACCTTGACCACTCCCCCTACCGTGCAAGTGTGAGTGAGATGGAAAAATTCGTAATAACGGCGATGACGCAACATTCAATTGTTCGTTAAGAATCATGCCCCTATTGTTGTACCTAATTATTTCCAGTTGTTCCAGAACACCCAAACGCAATCCCTTTTCACAAACATGTAAAATATCAAAAGAATGATTCTCAGATAAAGTGTGACCTGTATCTAATAAGTGCTTTGCAAAATTGGACTTCTCTGGATGGTTATGTCTATATGACGCAACATGCTCTTTATACCTAGTAGTGAAACTACGGCCCGTTTGCCCCACATACACTTTATTGCAATCGTCACAGGTAAGCTTATAAACTCCAGACTTTTTCCCATTCTCGATCTTATCTTTGCCATTGCAAAGCTTTGAGTCACCATGTTTTCCATCCTCGAGTCAAGAATTTAACTAATGTGGAGTTCTCAGAAAATGAAATTGGGCTTTTAGATAAAGGTTTGAAGTATAATTTCCAGACAAAAATTACTCATAGAACATTAGAAAATTTGGCAGTGGATTCTGAGGTTGCAATAGTGCGGGGCCGTGGTGATGTAGATACAAAGACCATGGTGGCTAATGTTATCAAGAGTACTAGTCCAGCACAGAGTGCGTGTGTTGATTCTGATGTTTTGCTGCTAAGATCTATACAACAGAAAGTGCAAGACAGTGATTTGGTGGTTTCAAAGGCAGATAAAGGCAACTGCATTGTGATTATGGAGAAGGGACAGTATAATCAGAAAGTACTAGACCTTATTCAAGGTGACGGATTTTCGAGATTGCAAAGAGACCCAACTCCAGGGTTCCAGAAAGATCTTAGACAAGCAGTTAAGAATTCTTCGTTTGTTTTTGAAACCGAACATCAGAAGAGTATGGTTGTGCCTATGAATCCACGAGCTCCTATTCTTTATGGACTTCCCAAAATTCATAAGGATAATATCCCAGTTCGTCCAGTGGTCTCATATTTGGGTGCGCCAACTTATAATCTGGCAAAAAGGTTGAATTCCATTATAAGAGACAAGTCCCAGTTCCAGCCGAAATATTGCTTGAAAAATAGCTTGCAGTTAATAGAAAAGATCCAGGACATTAACATACCAGATAATGCTGTTCTTCTTTCATTGGATGTAGAGAGTTTGTTTACAAATGTGCCTTATGGAGAGACTTTGGAGATTATTAAGGGTCTTTTTGAAAGGCAACGTTTACATCCAGGGGAAGTAGATGAATTGATAGATCTAACAGCGATTTGTATGAAACAAAATTATTTCAGATTTGGGGGACAGTATTATTTGCAAAGTGATGGTTTGGCTATGGGTTCACCACTAAGTCCTTTAATGGCTGATATTTTTATGGACCATTTTTAGAACCAGCATATTGTGGGCAACAATAATATATTATACTATTTTAGATACGTGGATGATTTGATTATTTGTTGGACGGGTAGTATGGGCCTGCTGGATGCATTTATTGCTGAAATTAATGGTAAGCATCCAAAAATTAAGTTTAAAAAGGAACTAGAGCAAGACAAATCATTGAATTTTCTAGATTTAACAATCACTAAAGTAAACAACAGGCATCAGTTCAAAATTTACCGTAAGCCTACACATACCGATACAGTTATCCCGGCTTCTTCCACGCATCCGTGGCAGCATAAGTTGGCTGCTTTTCATTGTTATGTGCATAGAATGTTGACTGTGCCTCTTTCTGATGAACACTATCAGATTGAATTAAATAATATTTATCACTTAGCAGTTTCGAATGGTTACGATAAGTCTGTTGTGGATGGTATCATCAAGAAAAAGCGGAATAGTATGGTCAACACTATGTTGTATGCGGCACGATCCTCTGAACCGATTAAAAAATATAAAGCGAGCATAACTTATGTTGGCAAGTTGTCTGATGCAATTTACAAAATTTTGAAGTCTAACGACATTCCTGTGGCCTTTAAGACAAATAATACTTTGCACTTAAAGCTTTGCAATGGCAAAGATAAGATCGAGAATGGGAAAAAGTCTGGAGTTTATAAGCTTACCTGTGACGATTGCAATAAAGTGTATGTGGGGCAAACGGGCCGTAGTTTCACTACTAGGTATAAAGAGCATGTTGCGTCATATAGACATAACCATCCAGAGAAGTCCAATTTTGCAAAGCACTTATTAGATACAGGTCACACTTTATCTGAGAATCATTCTTTTGATATTTTACATGTTTGTGAAAAGGGATTGCGTTTGGGTGTTCTGGAACAACTGGAAATAATTAGGTACAACAATAGGGGCATGATTCTTAACGAACAATTGAATGTTGCGTCATCGCCGTTATTACGAATTTTTCCATCTCACTCACACTTGCACGGTAGGGGGAGTGGTCAAGGTATAAATATGGCCGACCATTCTAGACAGGTCATTCCGTTGCTGGGCGTCAGACCGTCAACAACTCCTGAGGATGCCTCGTAGAGAGGCGAAACACGTGTCGAGGTTTATTCTTTTGGTGGTGGTTTGTTATATTTATTTGCGTATTTATTTTTGCGGTGGGAGGGTGGGAATATTAATTGCATGTAAAAATACGCAAGTAAGTATAACGGGTTAGCACTGATTGACTAGCACGTTATCTTTTCGCGGATTAGCAAAATAATATTTTGGTTTTAATTAGTATGGATTTCCGCAAAGTAACGCCTGATTCTATTCACTATTTGAGTTATTGGATTATAGAGTTATTGGATTATAGAGTTATTGGATTATCGAGTTATTGGATTATCTAGTTATTGGATTATCGAGTTATTGGATTATCGAGTTATTGGATTATCGAGTTATTGGATTATCGAGTTATTGGATTATCGAGTTATTGGATTATCGAGTTATTGGATTATCGAGTTATTGGATTATCGAGTTATTGGATTATCGAGTTATTGGATTATCGAGTTATTGGATTATCGAGTTATTGCATTATCGAGTTATTGGATTATCGAGTTATTGGATTATCGAGTTATTGGATTATCGAGTTATTGGATGATCGAGTTATTGGATTATTGAGTTGAGTTTATTGGATTATTGAGTTAAGTTTATTGGATTATTGAGTTGAGTTTATTGGATTATTGAGTTGAGTTTATTGGATTATTGAGTTGAGTTTATTGGATTATTGAGTTGAGTTTATTGGATTATGTATGATTAGATGTGTGTGTGTGGGTGTTGAGAACAGTACCTCTGTCAAGTGCTCTGCCTAAATTTATATTGGAATACTCGAAAAACTATATAAAAACTCACTAAATATCACCAAAAACACTGCCACTGTTACCCGGCATAATATGAAGATCAAAACAACACTGTGGTGAGCCAAATCATGGATATTTTGTACATAAAACGAAAGTCATATCTAGTTATTATTATTTAAGATTACGCACACATAGAAAACATTTGAAATAACTACTTATTTTCAATTAAAAAAATAAAGAAATTAAGGGTCAACGATCAGCTGTTTCGACAATTTGACGTCAAACTGTCATTGTGAGTTGACACTGCGCATGTTTCGTTCAGAAACTATTACTTTGGGTGCGTTCATGTTCATACGATACCATCATTGCGTTTAATTATTGCAATAGAAAAAAAAATATTATAATGGAAAAACAATGTGGTAAATGCGACAAAATTATTAAAGGGAGACATTTTCTTACTTGCTCTAATTGTAAGCGCTTTTATGACCTAGAATGTTCCAACACTAAGAAAAGGTATAATCTAATGAACCCAGCTACAAAAAAAAATTGGAAATGCATGAACTGCTCTCAAGTGAGTCCAGCAGCCACAAAAAATCGGGCTTTGTCCCCAGGAAGTAAATCTTCATCATCATCATCAGGGACAAACACAAACATAAATGCGAAAGCAAAAAAGAAAGAAAAAGTGAGTGAGGTAATATCAATGAGTCAACCAGAAGAACTTCCACAATCCACGCCAGATAACAGAGAAATTATTGCCAATATACCAACTCAAAACTCTTTTACTTCCTTATCGTCGGAAGACGAAAGCGCTGATGACTCATCAGATGATAGCAGGCTGAACAGGAGTTGTCCTGATACTAATAGATGCGAATGCGATAGAGTTCCAGACATGGAGGAAAAAATTACCCTCTTATAGACTCGCTTATTGTCGGCAGAAAAGGAAATCGAAGATATTCTCTCGGAAAACTTCGCCCTTAAGGAACAAATGACCCAATACAAATTAGAAATAGAAACGCTAAAAAATGTATGCAGATCTACCTCATCACCGTCGACGAAAATCAAGAAAAATACCCCCATGAGGAATCGTAACAAAAATAAAAGAGATCCTAAGATAGATATCGACCAAGAAATGCAAAATGATGAAAAAGAATTTCTAACTTCTGCGATAGGAAAAGAGGTGTACGAAGAACATAAACAGAATAAGCATCTCAATGAGCACAACACGACCTCAGAGAGTACAAGTACTCATGATCTCCAGCCGAAATTGCAAACAACTAAAGCCGATTGTCAACCAAAGGTTAAAATGTGTATTTTAAGTAACCACAAGAAAATGAGAACACTTCAAGCTATAGAGTCTTCATTTGAGGACAACATAAAGTACTGCCACTACAATATACCTGATGGTGGAATAACTGAACTCTTATGTAACTTAGAGCGTAAATTGCACAATTTTACTATGAACGATTACTGTGTCATATTTATAGGGGAAAGGGATATTATTAGGTCTGAAAACAGTATAAGCCTAGTAAATTGTTTACGAGAATCACTAAAAAAAATAACTCACACCAATAAAATTATTTGTGTTCCGACATATGTATGTGGAGCACTCATATACAACTACAAAGTCGAGATGTTTAACAACTTACTAACAATGGATATGCAGAGCAATAACTATGCCTATATTTTCGACACTAACTTCGATTTAACACTGGACATGTTTTCTTACTACTCAGGGAAAATTACTAGATACGGTATCAAAAATGTCTTTTCGTGCCTTAATAGATTTATAAGCAGCATTCACTGCGAGTCTACCAGTGCATATGAAAATAATCAGAATGATCAAAATAATACTGTATGTGAGATTGATGATAATGATGATATTACTGGTGAGGAGGATACAAGTACGTTTTTTCGATCGTAACGAACAGCTTGTACAGTTTAGATTATTTCATCAAAATATCGCGGGCTTACTCTGCAAAAATGAATTAGTAGAATTAACACTTGCGGAGCTTTCTAGGGAAATTGGCACCATTGACTTTATATGTTTTTCGGAAACTTTTATGAAAAATGGATCAGAAAGTAACTTAAAATTGCCGCAATATAAACTCGCCGCATATTTCTCAAGGAAGCATCACAAACGAGGTGGCTCATGTATTCTTGTAAGGCATGGGCTAGAATATTCACAGCTACAAATTACTCGTGAACTATGCAGTCCATACTACTTCGAATGTTGTGGAATTGAATTATGCAGTTTTAATGTTATCATAATATGCATTTATAGAATACCTCAATATGACATTCAGCTATTTATTTACAAATTAAAAATAATGCTAAATAAACTGACATACAACAATAATAAGAAAATCATTATCTGCGGGGACTGGAATATCGACATGTTAAAATCAAGTAACCAAGCTAGGGAACTAACATCATTGCTAAGTAATTTCAACTTTACCATACACGTAACTAAAGCGACACGGAAAAAATCATGTATAGACTTAATAGCTTCAAACATAGACGTTTCCTCCGTAATAAGCAATACACATCAGCTGGCACTGTCTGATCATGATACTGGACAGTCCTTGTCATTCCTCATCCCAAAACCAGACCATGTAAAACGACGTAATAAATACTGGATTGAGGAGAGACGCGACTTCAGCCAGGAAAATGTCGATAAATTTTGCAAACACATGTCATGTCTAACTTTTAACGAAGTATATGAAGAAACAGACTGCAATACTTCTTTCACGGTATTTCATGACTTACTTGTACTCTTGTTTAAACTGTGTTTTCCAATTATAAATGTGAAATCACAGGATAAACCAATCAAAAACAGATGGATAACAAGAGGATTAAAACAATCCTGCAAAAAAAAGAGAATGCTCTACTTTAAATATTTAAATGACCATACAAATAAAAAATACAACAACACCGTGTATAAAAAGTACTCAAGGCTACTCAAAAAATGCATGTTACAGTCGCAACATATTAATAATATGAAATACATAAATAAATCTAACAATAAGGGCAAAGCCGCATGGAACATTATAAAGGATAACCTAAATTCTGTTAGTACTAAAGATACCCAATTAGACCAAGTAGAATTAAACGGCATAACTTATAATGAACCTACAGAAATTTGTGATTTATTTAATGACTTTTTCATCCAACAAACCGAAAAAAGCACATCCTCTGACTTTTATAATGCACGGATAGATACGTCCCCACGTAGCATTTTTCTCGCACCCTTAGATGAGCATGAAATTCTAAAAGTCATTCGAACATTGAATAACACTAACTGTACAGGTTATGACGAAATACCTACTAAAATAATCAAATTATGCTCCAACTATATAGCGGCACCCCTTAGCCATATCATTAATTTATCTTTTGAACAAGGATGTTTTCCAGAACGACTAAAAATTTCGATAGTTAAGCCACTTTTCAAAAAAGGCGACCCGAAACTAATGAATAACTACAGACCCATAGCTTTAATACCTGTATTATCAAAAGTGTTCGAAAAGGCAATGTATGTTAAACTAGAGGATTTTCTAAAAAAGACTAATGTTTTAAACCCGAACCAGTTTGGTTTCAGGAAAAATAGCTCCACTTCTCTTGCATGCTTTACCCTAGTCGAAAATATTAGTAAGTGCCTCAACGAAAAACAATCAGTGCTGGCAATTTTTCTTGATATGAGTAAGGCTTTCGACCTGGTTTGTCATAAAACCCTACTAAATAAAATTGAAAAGTATGGTATTAGGGGTAATGCTTACTCCTGGCTACAAAATTACTTGTGCAGACGTAAACAATACGTTGAAATTGCAAATATTATGAAAAATAAGAAATGCATTTATAAATCTGTTCCAAAAACAGCCAATAGTGGCGTTCCACAGGGTAGCGTTTTAGGTCCCCTCCTATTCCTGCTATACATTAATGATTTACCGGCATCCCTAAGTCACAACTGTATACTTTTTGCCGATGATACCACCTTAATAATTAAAAGTAGGAGTACGACTGACCTAGAAACCGAAGCAAATAGTGAAATATGTAAGGCTATTAAATGGCTAGAGGATAATAAACTCAAACTGAACGCAGACAAAACTAAAATAATACATTTTCAAAACTATAATTCTCCAAATCTAGATCTCAAAATCAATTTAAATTTCAATTTAATAAACACAGTCGACTCGGCCTCTTTCCTTGGTTTGACAATAGACAAGCATCTTAACTGGAAACTACACATCGATAACATATGTAACAGATTAGACAGATTTGTGTTTGCGCTACGAAAGCTCAGAACTTTAACATCTAAAGAGGCCGCCCTCTCTGCGTATCATGGGTATGTATCGTCTGTGTTACGCTACGGACTGATCATTTGGGGCAACTCAGTTGATATACAAAGAGCATTCATTATTCAAAAAAAGTGTATTCGAGCTGCATCTGGCGCTCAATATTTAGCCCATTGCAGACCAATATTTAAGGAGCTAAAAATTCTTCCCCTGCCTTGCTTGTATATATATGAGATTGCTAAATTTGTCAGAAAACACCCGGATCTATTTCCTTTACATGATGCCGTTCATAATAAAACGAATGGAAGGTATCCTAACAAACTATATGTTCCTAGACAAAGAGTGAACATATTTAGTAAGAATGTATATATCATGGCAATTAAATTGTATAATAAGATTCCAAATGACATAAAATCACTAGATATAAATAAATTTCAAAAAAAAATGTTTGACTGGTTACTTGACATCTGTTTTTATTCAATTAATGAGTTCCTTAATTATTAATAAACTAATTATTTTATTGTACTAATTATTATTGTAATATAAATTAAATGTAATGTAAATGAAACCTGACTTAACTGCTATTGTGCCAATATGTTCTTAGGTAATTATAAGATTTATAAAAAATGGACATGTAAATACTATAATATATATATGCATGTTAGCATAAATAATCACATAGGTATAGCAATTTTACTGTAATATTTCTACGCCGATAGGGGCAGAATATGACGCACTTATTGTAATTTGACCATCATTGTACTACCATATTCTAAGAAATAAACATTTGTATTTGTATTTGTATTTGTATTATTGAGTTGAGTTTATTGGATTATCGAGTTGAGTTTATTGGATTATTGAGATGAGTTTATTGGATTATTGAGATGAGTTTACTGGATTATTGAGATGAGTTTATTGGATTATTGAGTTGAGTTTATTGGATTATTGAGTTGAGTTTATTGGATTATTGAGTTGAGTTTATTGGATTATCGAGTTGAGTTTATTGGATTATTGAGATGAGTTTACTGGATTATTGAGATGAGTTTATTGGATTATTGAGTTGAGTTATTGGATTATTGAGTTGAGTTATTGGATTATTGAGTTGAGGTATTGGATTATTGAGTTGAGTTATTGGATTATTGAGTTGAGTTATTGGATTATTGAGTTTAGTTATTGGATTATTGAGTTATTGGATTATTGACTTATTGGATTGAGTTATTGGATTATTGGATTATTGGATTATTGGATTATTGGATTATTGGATTATTGGATTATTGGATTTTTGGATTATATAAATCCCAACTAAATTTATAACTAAATTAAAATCACAAAATTACAAAAATCTTAACCTAAACTAACAAGTTAACAACTATTAACTAACACAAAAACTATTTACAAAATTCGCCCCGCGCCCCTCCAGATGCAAAAGAGCCCATCACGCTCGCCGCGTTGCCACGTTGAACCGCGATGGACAACCTTTGCATAAGGAACGACCCGGAGCGAGGGTGATGACCACTCTCTCTCAAACGCCTGCCCACTTCCCCAATAAAAGTCTTGGCCTCAGCGCACCAACAGCCAGTGGTTTCCACGGCAAGAGGGACAAACAGGTAGTTCCCTAACACCGCATACTTTTCTCGCTTCCGAGCCGCCGCTAATTCAGCCGCTGCCCCAGCCGAACGCACGGTGCGGCTAATATGCGACCTACTAAGTCCCGGAGGCTCCAGCACACAAGGTACATTCGCCGAGACCAACGCCCTCCGAAAGATATCATTCAAGGCGTGGTGGCGTGGGAACCTTCCTGCACACCGACAACAACTCAACGCGTGATGGCCGTCCCTCTCCACCATAGAGCCGCAGATGCATACATGAGGTTCACACACATCACAGCCCAGGCGAAGAGCCACGGCCACCCGCATCGAGTCATTGTCAAGCAGGGTACCTAAATGCGGGGAAGGAAGCGCCAGGAGCCACGCCCCGGATTCTGGATACTGCGATAAGCCTCGCCCTATCCACACCCGCCGCAACCTCCAACAAGCCCGCGAACACCCGCTTCACCCCAATATCGTCCCATGAGCGCTGACGATCCGGTATCTCCGGCGCTGGCGTTCCCGGGTTGAGAGTCGACCATGCCGCCAAAGCACCCGCAGCATAGGGTATGGCTACCTCGTCACCATTCGAAGATACAATTTGAGTGACCAGGCCGCCCACCCCAGCTGCCGATGCCAAGAAGGCCGGCAGGCTCACATCCCGCGCGCGCCGAACGCCCAGACCACCAGTCCGAATGGGAAGTGAGGCCAGATCCCACTGATTCGAATCAAGGGAGACATTTAACAGAAACTCTAATGACTCCCTTAATAGTTAATACACAATCAATGTGCACGGGGTAAAGCCAAGTCGGTACGGTGCGCAAGAAGTATGTCAATTTGGGAACGGCAAAACAGACCCGCAACAACAAAAGAGCTACGTGCGCAGAAATATGTTTTAGCCTTTCTCTGGCGGTCAGGAGAAGCTGCCTTCGCACCTCAAAGGCCTCTGGAATGGCTTCAGGGAAAATGGGCGACCCCAGAAGATGAAAGGTCCGAGGGGACAGCTCCTTAAGCCCAGGGAGAAATTCACAAAATGATGGTGAAGAAAGCTGAGACTCAGCGCCGCAAGGAAAAAATTCGCTCTTATTCGAGTTCACTTCCAGTCCCAGTTCTCGAAAGCGTGGAAGCAGGCTGATCATATCCTGCTCCACCACCTCAGGCCTACCCCCGAGAGTACTATCGTCTAAGTACCAAATATTCAACGGGGATTGAAGCACTGAGATCGCCTTATGAATGGCGAGACTGAAAACTAGAGGGCCAAGCGGGTCGCCCTGCTGCGCGCCGACCTGGGAAGAAATGAGGGACCCATTATAAAAAAGATTGGAAGGGGACGCATATACCTGAAAAAGGAAGGGATACAATGAGGGCACCCTTTCCTTGACCTCGGTTAACAGGACATCACGCTCTATGGTATTAAAAGCATTTTTTAAGTCCAGCTTGACGATGACACACCCTTCGTTGCTCGGATCTGACGCAAACGCCCGCGTTGCGTGAATGGCGGCCTCACACCCCAACCTCGTGCCCCAACTGAAGAGGACAGAGATATGTGGCCATTTCCTCTTTCACAGCTCGGCACCCCAGTTTAGCTGTCAGGCGACGAAAAGTGCCACCTATCGCAATTGGCCTCATACCTCCGTCCTTCTTCGACAAGGCGCACAATGAGGCCCCATACATAAAAGGGCAAACCACCGGATTTAACTGACCACTGAGCAAGAAGTTGCACAACTTCGTCAAGGACCCCAGCAGCCGCAAGCCATTATCACCCGCCGAGCCGGACGTAAGTTCCTTTAGGTGCGCTGGACGGAGGCCGTCCAGACCAGCGGCAGAACCGCTGTTGAAGGAGAGCCTGAGCTACATCCCTCGGCTCTACCGTCAGTGCAACAAAAGACCTATCTGGTTCCTGCGGAAAAACTAGCGTTCGAGAAGGGGCCGGGTGTTTAGACTGCAAGGCAACAAGAGTTTCAGTTGACGATGGGGCCATTGCGTCCTCCGACATTAGCACCCGTACTGCCCCCCTGAGATCACCTTCGAAAACTTTGGATTCGATCGTTTTAAGTACTGAGGATGAACTAGAGGCCCTTGGATTCGTCCCCAAAGCATCCATACCGTCACAACCACCCGTTGAATCTATATTCCGCTTGACCTTAGTGGTCAGGTTACCCTTAACCGCTGCATCTGGCACTCGCAATGCGGAATAGGCGAAAGACAACAAGGCAAACCATTCATTTTCACAGTTCGCGCTAACACAACTATCGATCAGCCCACTCAGCTTACCCGCCGCCAGACTCCGAGCTCCCCTAGGAATATGACGCAGCACACGCACCGACTTCTTGAGGACCGCCAGATCATCCAGCCCCAGAGCACCGGGGACGTCCGTTTGCACTGGCTGTGGCACCGCTTGCGCGGATCCGGATGAACTCGCACGAGGCGAACCCTTGTGCTTGTGCCCGATGTGCACTGCAAGTCCATGAGGGGTAAACTCTTTTGTTGAACTGGGGCAGTGGGGACAACGAACACGTAATGGAGAGGTCTACTTAAATCGCGAGCCTACACTCAGTATAAACAAAAAAAAGTACTACTTCAATTCTACAAACAATACAAACAACCGTGCGTAAAATTATGACTCAAATTATACAAACAAGATCGTTAAATTAAGAAATAGATATGTATCAACAAATACCTACACTAAATACAGTAATACATCTGCAATATAAATGTCAAATAATTAAAATGCAATATAAATGTAAAATCAAAATACATCCAACCAAAACAAAACAACAAAAAAACAATAATAATACCTACACTATATGTATATAATCAAGACAACAATAAACGACAACAACTCATTACAAATCTCTACTAACTAATTAAATATTTTGTTTTAAAATATGGCTGTGTAAAACTAATCCTATTATATTAAGTTACCTATTTCAAATAAACTCCTGAGTACATAAATATAACGTAAAACCACATTGTCATATTCAAATATTAGTAAAAAGAAAAATGTCAGCAAATAAAAACAAAACTAGTCAAACATTAAAACGATAAAATAATACAAATAGTCATTATAAATTAACTACAAAAACTTCTATTACACTTTTATCACTTAAAATTTATAATTATCACTTATAATTAAAATAACTGACATCATAATTACACAAAAAGACTAGAAAAAAAAATCAAATATCATTTAATAAAATAAAAAAAACTAGATAAAAATAAAATAATGTCCAGAAAAAAAAATCAAAAAGTTCGTTGTTCCTAATTTCTCTGCCAATCGAGGACTCGAACCCACGCACACTTACAGCGCGGCATCATCTACGTCGAACGGGGTATCCACTCGGCTATTCCGACGACAACAAAGTTGACGAAAAGTTAAGGCGTATAGCGCATCAAAACTTGTTATGCTAGAGGAGTAATTTATAAGCATACCCTCCGCTAAAATGACGAAACCGTAATATAACGCGCACAAAAACACAAGTCCTCCTAATATAACTATCACGTAAACACTGTTTATCTTCACTAGTTATCAGGAAAGTCAGGAAACTCGACAATCGAAGAGAAGTTTTCTGCGTGTTTCACTAATGCGTTTTGGTTGTTGTGCAGGCGGCCACCGCCGGCTAACAAAACATACGTTTTGCATCACTGTTACCGGATACTGACGCGGGATAACATTTTCACTTGCTTGTTGCGCCGTAGACTTAATAAAAAATTACAAACTAAGGTGATTTTCCAACCAAAATAATTTATAAGGACAAAAATAAACACAGCTGTTATTGACAGTGCGGGTGATCTACCCTCTCTCTGCGGAGGATTGGATTATTGGATTATTGGATTATTGGATTATTGAATTATTGGATTATTGGATTATTGGATTATTGAATTATTGGATTATTGGATTATTGAATTATTTAATTGGTAATTTGCTATGGATGGAGGGACGGATATATGGTAACGATGAAAAAAAAAAGACGGAAATAGAGAACGTTATGTTGTGATGAGACACGTTTGTGTCATGAGAGTGATTCAGTAAGTAGCACATTAAAAAAATAAAAATGGAATAAAAAAACAAGAGAAATAATGTGCTACACGTAAAATTTGATTAAAATAAAAACCGGCCAAGTGCGAGTCGGACTCGCGTTCCAAGGGTTCCGTATATTACACAATTTTTAACAATCAGTGCCGGATTAAGATATGTTGATGCCCTAAGGTTTTCTAGGTGCCCCCTCTCCCTCGGGTCATCAAGATTACATTAATTTTTTGGTAAATTGAGAGAAGTTCATTGCCGC
Source organism: Cydia splendana (assembly GCF_910591565.1). Lineage (NCBI taxonomy): Eukaryota > Metazoa > Arthropoda > Insecta > Lepidoptera > Tortricidae > Cydia > Cydia splendana. Next base: position 196,398 of record NW_026946914.1, read on the forward strand.
GTTACAGCTGAGAATGGAAATCAGTCACATCATTTTATCACGAAAATTGACAGTGCCGCAGCAGTAATGTTGCAACAGAGTACCTAATGCTGTTGCAGTCGCCACCCGAATGTCACCTTTATCATAGCTTAGAAAGTAATAGAAACGCGAGCGAAGCGAGCGCGGAAATTTTTCGATATAAAAACGCAATATGATAGACAGTTGTAAATTTTTACTTTTAGTATGGAAATCAGTCACATCATTTTATCACGGAAGTTGACAGTACTGCAGCAGTAACGTTGCAACAGAGTAATGTTGCTGCAGTCGCCACCCGAATGTCACCTTTATCATACCTTATAAAGTTATTGAAAACGCGAGCGAAGCGAGCGCGAAAATTTTTCGATATACAAACGCAATTTTACTTTTAGTCCCAACCAGGCGCGAATCCAGGATTTCATACAGAGAAGGGATGGGACAGTTTTCTATCAGCCTAGCTTCGCATAGGGCTCGATATTTCTTAGGCTTCGATATTCGAGGTTGTTTTCATGCATAAAATATGCAAGAAAGCAGAGCTTGGAATTGAATTGGCGAAGTGTGAGAAAGGCAGTAGGCCTAGCTGCGAAAGAGGAAAGCTTGGATTTGGATCCACGCCCAAGTGTAATTAAGGCAGAAGGCCTCGCATAAGACCTAACGCCGAACCGCAAAAGAGTGGGTTGAAATCGAATCTATACATGTAATCACGACTCTTCTACTGCTACCGATTGTTTCCCAAAGAATTACGCGCCATTATTTTTGCAAATTAGCTTTTGGACAGCTAAAAAAAATCGTGTGGTAAAAACGATGTGTCTGTCCCTAATTTTAAAATTTGTTCACCTTTTTCAACCTGGCATTTTGGTGCCCCTCCTGAACGTGGTGCCCTAAGCACGTGCTTGTTTTGCTTATTGGTTACAAAGTCTTTATTAATTCAACCATTAAAGTCGACGAGTATAAAAAACTTTAAGCTAGCTCTCAATTTAAATTTTTTTTTAATTTGACCTTACAATTACTCGTAAGTAGGTAAGACCGTTAAATATTTAAAATGATTATCTTATCAGAAAATGATCACCAATTACTCTAAGAAAACTACTACTCTAAGTAATCCGGCACTGTTAACAATGTATTTTTTATGTGAAACGTGAGTGAACTCTCTTTAAAAAATCCGTAGGGGTCGGATTAAAAACTGTAATTAAGTCCGACTCACGCTTGACTGTACATTTCTAATAGGTTTTCCTGTCATTTATAGGTATAGACCTATTTTATGTATTTTTTTCAAAATTTTAGACCTAGTAGTTTCGGAGATAAGGGGGGGGAATGGTCATTTTTTGCCTATTTTCTTGAATAACTTCTAAACTGTTGATTAGAAAATTATAAAAAAAAAATATTTGAAATCCTTACAATAAGCTCTTTCATTTGATATGTAACATGATATAGTTTGAAATTATTTTTTTTTCATTTTTTCATTTACCCCCCAAAAACTGGCCCCCATGTTTAAAATTCATTTGTTTACGTTACATGTCCGTATTCGGGTCACAAACTTACATATGTGTACCAAATTTCAACTTGATTGGTCCAGTAGTTCCGGAGAAAATCGGCTGTGACAGACGGACAGACAGACAGACAGACAGACAGACAGACAGACAGACGCACGAGTGATCCTATAAGGGTTCCGTTTTTTCCTTTTGAGGTACGGAACCCTAAAAATGGTATGTTGTGAGACACGTTTGTGTCATGAGTGATTAAAAAAAAAACACAAACGGAATAAAAAAAAACACGAGAAATAATGAGTAAAAAAAAAACATAGCAATCGAATATGTTAAGTAATGTACTTTATATGTATTGATGCATAAAAATTATTGTATATTGTTGTATAATTATTTAATATAAACTTATATATTTAGATGGATTTATTGGATTTGAAATAATTATGTGAAGATATAGATTAATTCAATAAGTAATAAGAAAAAATTATATAGACAGACAAAGAAATTGTATTAAATGGGTAATGAACGATTAATAATTTTCTTACTGAATGCCCGATGATTTGACATGCCGAGTGTAAGATTAGATGACAGACGCGATTAGTATGACTGTGCATGCACAATGTCAGGATGGGCGAGTGTAAGATTCATTAAAATTACTAATTATTAGAAACAAATTTAATGAAATAAAGAGTTGAATAATCATTGGTAATCTATAATTTAATAAATTTAAAAGTAACGTGATTGATAGTTGACCTTTGTAAATAGAAGGTAGTTGGAAGAAAGAATAAAAGACGACTGGCATGGCGGTTAACGGGCATTCGGTTACGGGCAGAGGTGAAGGGAGGATGATGGTGAAGTGAGGTGATTGGAGATTGAACTGTAACGGAATATTGTGATCAGGAAATATATTGCTGTTATGAAAGAAGGAATTTTTATTACAAATGTCAATACAGATTCAAAATACAATGCAATTAAAGGCTTTCTTACAGGCCTCTGAGCGACTACAAGTTAATTTAAATCGGAAAATACCTGCTAAAAAAATTCTCTTACATACCTAGGTGTTTGGATCATTTGGATGGTTAAAGTTATATTATTTCACGCAACGACGCATTTATAATAAAAGTTTTATCTAGAAATATTGAATACGTCTTATTTTTGCGTTTTACTCGTTTTTATAAATGTGGGCATCTCATAGTAGGATGATAAAATCTAGTCAGTTATGTGGATTTCTGCAAAATACCTGCAAGTCGACATTCTGTTGTCAACTGTCATGGCGTGCGGGCGGGTCGCAGAGCACATGACTGACCAACTGAGTTTTATTTATCACCTTGTAATACAACGGAACCTAAACGTCACAATGGCGACGAGGATAAAGAACGTAAGAAAAAGAAAAAAAAACCGATGTAGTTGCTAAATAACCGACAAAAAGTAAGGCTACAAATATAATGACTACCAAAAAATACTTTGGTACCCTAAATAAAAAAATCATGCTTACCAAAAAAAATTACTGAACACCAAAAAAATAAGGCCTAAAAATACAAAAGTACCACCACTTTAATAACCACTGCACTTCAAATTGTATTTAAATACCAAATATATTGAATGATCACCAAAAATCATTAATGATCACCAAATCTTGAAGACCAAGTTAATGCGATATTTTCACCTAAATAAACCACTATGATTACCAAAAAATGTATACATATTACCAAATAAAGTAAACTGATGCCAAAATTACTAGCCCCTCCCGCTCAACCCCCCGTAGCCCGCACCGCATACCTACCTAACCTAATCTTCTTTTCTAGTAGCATTTCGTTATGCTACTAGAAAAGTAAGTTAAACTGCTATCAGTTACGTGGGTTAGGTTAGGTTAGCACTGCGACCCTTACAGAAACGAAATGGTACTAGAAAAGTAGGTTAGGTTAAGTTTCAACTGCTACCCATACAGATACGAAACGCTACTAGAAAAGTGAGTTAGGTTAGGTTTGAACTGCGACCCTTACAGAAAAGAAATGCTACTAGAAAAGTGGGTTAGGTTAGGTTTGAACTGCGACCCATACAGAAACGAAATGCTACTAGAAAAGTGGGTTAGGTTAGGTTTGAACTGCGACCCTTGCAGAAAAGAAATGCTACTAGAAAAGCGGGTTAGGTTAGGTTTGAACTGCGACCCTTACAGAAACAAAATGATACTAGAAAAGTGGGTTAGGTTAGGTTAGAACTGCGACTGTTACAGAAATAAAATGCTACTAGAAAAAGGTGACGAAGTGGATTAATTAATTTTTTTTTTTTTTTTTATGTGGTTTTGTGATCATTTATTATTTTTGCGTTTACAATAATTATTTAGAGACATTTGCTTTAATAGGATAGCAAGAATTAAAAATTTGGTTATCATTTTACATTAAAATGGAGTTCTAATTTTGGTGGTCATTTACTATTTTTGGGTTTACAATGATTATTTTGATGTCATTTTCTTTAATAGGATAGCAAGATGTAAACATTTGGTTATCATTTCACATTAAAATGGGGTTTGAAGTTTGGTAATCATTGACTATTTTTGGGTTAATAATGATTAGTTTGGTGTCATTTCCTTTATAAGGATAGTAAAATGTAATAAAATTGGTAATCATTTCACATTAAAATGGTGTTATAATTTTGGTGATCATTCATGATTTTAGGGTGGTAAAATAGATTTTTTTGGTATTAAATTTTACTAAATCTGGTGATCAGTTCAATAGCAGCCAAAAAGTAATCAGTTTGAAATTATTATTTTCAATAAAAGGGAGGGAGACGAATGACCCAAATAACACAGGTATGATTGACTCATTGTGGGTTTAATTTATAGCTCTGAGCACATAAATATCTTTATAAGGTACACTTCTGGTATTTAAACTATATTATGGTCGAGAAAAGAACTATTTTTACGCTAATAGTATTACTATAGGGCACATTTCAACGTCTTATTCAGTTTAAATACTATTTTATGCTTATACCTTTCCAAAAAACGGGTCGATGAACAGAAGTTAAGCCAAACACGGTAAAATAAGTTATTATAAAATAGAACTAAAACTTTAATAGCGACTGTGAATTTAAGGAAGCGTGTAAAACCATAAATAAGCGACACGTATAATAAATAAACTGTCGCGCATATTGCTGTGTAGTGCTGAATATGTCTGTTCACCGGTAATTTACTACAGGTAACTAAGTATACCAACGTGGTGCTATCTGCGTTAATCGTTGTTGAAACAGTATCTAGGTGCGCTGTAGTGCCTGTAGTTTATTATTAGCTCACAAATGTTTCAAATTGACGACAAATGCTTAATAATAGTTCACATAATAGGTTTATTACTTTTAACCAGAAGTTATCTACCTAAATAAATAATAAGTGTACGCTTTATTTAGATTCAGACTCAATAAAAAATCAACTGATCAGCTGTTATACAACATGTGCTACTTAGTTTACGTGTGCTACTTAGATATGCATTTAAATGATTTAACCAAATCAGCATAATATTTATCTGGGTCTGGTTTCTATAATGCAACAGGAAAAAATAAGTAAACAAACTGATACTGTCGGTGAAATTTGTCGTAAAGCTTAAGCTTAATACGAGTATTCTCCAAAACAGGGAATTTATAGTTGTCAATGTTGTTGTGTTAATATTGCACTTACCCTCCTGGGGCCCAGTCATACAAGGAAAAAGTCTGAAATTTGCTTTTGAAATCTGAATCTATAATGTAGGATTTAGGGTTGATTTTGTTTTGTTTAAAATGGAACGAAGCAAAACAGGATGCAACTCTGCTTCAATTAAACATTAGGTTGTGACACTAAGGAGCAAAATGTCATGGTTACGGCGACGGCGAACATTGAATCCTGAACGAAGCGAGGGATTCTAAAATGGAATACTGACCGTAGTGAGGGATTCAAGTGTTAACGCCCAAAGTGAAAATAATTTTGCTACCATATGACCCATACTGCTTTCCACATCACATAGTATATAAGGAAAAAAAACAAAATAAGTCTAGTCTAAAGGACCTAGAGAGTCTAAAGAGTCTAAAGCGTATAAAGAGTCTAAAGAGTCTAAAGAGTCTAAAGAGTCTAAAGAGTCTAAAGAGTCTAAAGAGTCTAAAGAGTCTAAAGAGTCTAAAGAGTCTAAAGAGTCTAAAGAGTCTAAAGAGTCTAAAGAGTGTAAATAGTCTAAATAGTCTAAAGAGTCTAAATAGTCTAAATAGTCTAAATAGTCTAAATAGTCCAAATAATCCAAATAGTCTAAATAGTCTAAATAGTCTAAATAGTCTAAATAGTCTAAATAGTCTAAATAGTCTAAATAGTCTAAATAGTCTAAATAGTCTAAATAGTCTAAATAGTCTAAATAGTCTAAATAGTCTAAATAGTCTAAATAGTCTAAATAGTCTAAATAGTCTAAATAGTCTAAATAGTCTAAATAGTCTAAATAGTCTAAATAGTCTAAATAGTCTAAATAGTCTAAATAGTCTAAATAGTCTAAATAGTCTAAATAGTCTAAATAGTCTAAATAGTCTAAATAGTCTAAATAGTCTAAATAGTCTAAATAGTCTAAATAGTCTAAATAGTCTAAATAGTCTAAATAGTCTAAATAGTCTAAATAGTCTAAATAGTCTAAATAGTCTAAATAGTCTAAATAGTCTAAATAGTCTAAATAGTCTAAATAGTCTAAATAGTCTAAATAGTCTAAATAGTCTAAATAGTCTAAATAGTCTAAATAGTCTAAATAGTCTAAATAGTCTAAATAGTCTAAATAGTCTAAATAGTCTAAATAGTCTAAATAGTCTAAATAGTCTAAATAGTCTAAATAGTCTAAATAGTCTAAATAGTCTAAATAGTCTAAATAGTCTAAATAGTCTAAATAGTCTAAATAGTCTAAATAGTCTAAATAGTCTAAATAGTCTAAATAGTCTAAATAGTCTAAATAGTCTAAATAGTCTAAATAGTCTAAATAGTCTAAATAGTCTAAATAGTCTAAATAGTCTAAATAGTCTAAATAGTCTAAATAGTCTAAATAGTCTAAATAGTCTAAATAGTCTAAATAGTCTAAATAGTCTAAATAGTCTAAATAGTCTAAATAGTCTAAATAGTCTAAATAGTCTAAATAGTCTAAATAGTCTAAATAGTCTAAATAGTCTAGTCCGTGCATGTTAGAACCCCAGGGTCTTAGTCGGACGGACGGGAAGAGGCCAGACGGTCTCACTCTTGTTCCTTGGGCTAAAGGTCGGAGTCTGCTGTGGGATGCTACATGTGTGAGCACCTTTGCCGCATCGCATCTTGCACAGACGACACGTGCGGCTGGGGGGGCTGCGGAGAACGCCGCGAGACGGAAGCATGCCAAGTACTCAAACTTGAAGCCGGTTCACGATTTTGTCCCTCTCGCTGTTGAGTCGGCTGGTCCTTGGTGTTCCGAGGCGAAGGTTTTTGTGAGGGACCTGGGAAAACGCATGCGGGATAGGGGTTGCGATCCTAGGTCTGGTTCGTACCTGGTCCAGCGTATATCGTTGGCTATTCAGCGCGGGAACGCCGCTGGTATTTTGGGGACGTTTGTGCCGGGTACTTACCGGATTAGGATATAGGTTTATGGCTTGCTTGTGTTTTGTAATGACCAATTTCCTTTTAAATTTGACGATGCATGTTGCAGATGACATATGTGAACGTATACATTTTATTTTGACGAAACCTGAGGTGGATGAGCTATCTGTATGATGACGAAGCCTGCGCTGTGGATCTGAAGGTACCTATGCTGTTATTATAATGTTTTTCTTTTTTGGGTCAATAAATTATTGTTTTATCAAATAGATCAAGTCTAGCTAATTCAAGAACTAATAGTTTTAATATGTTTATGTCCAAAACAGATAAGTTCTTATTGTTCTTAATTACATCATCGTTTAGCGCGAGATTAGCGCTGCGTGATCTTTGTGTATTCCACGTTTTTCGCGTTTTTTGCGCAAATGCGTTTATAATTGCGTTTTTGCACGCACGTGCTTCGCACAATGTTCAAACAGGAAACAGGAAACGCCAAACCAAAATTCGCTTAAAGGAAATTTTATTACAAATAACTTTAGGCAATGTCTTGCGAAAGAAAATCTGGTTTTGTTGTAAACAAATAAATTTATTTTGGTATTGTCACATTATTTAATTCATCAAAAGTACTCGAGCGCGGGTAACGAGGAGGCCTATTCGACATTTAAAATCTTAGCTTATTATTTTGTAGATATGATACGAATATGACAAGACTTGGGGTGCATCTCCTATGAATCCTCAAAATACACTACAATAGTCTAAATAGTCTAAATAGTCTAAATAGTCATAGTCTAAATAGTCTAAATAGTCTAAATAGTCTAAATAGTCTAAATAGTCTAAATAGTCTAAACAGTCTAAACAGTCTAAACAGTCTAAACAGTCTAAACAGTCTAAACAGTCTAAACAGTCTAAACAGTCTAAACAGTCTAAACAGTCTAAACAGTCTAAACAGTCTAAATAGTCTAAATAGTCTAAACAGTCTAAACAGTCTAAATAGTCTAAATAGTCTAAATAGTCCAAATAGTCTAAATAGCCTGGAGGGGGAGGGGGCCTGGATGGGGAGGGGGAGGGACCTAGAGGGAAGGGTAGGGGCCTGGAGGGGGAGGGGGTGGGGCCTGGAGGGGGTGGGAGGGGTTAGGGGTCGGGGAGGGGTCTGGAGGGGCAAGGGGGTGAGAGGGGAAGGTGAGGGGAGCAGGGGAAGGGGTGACGGGAGCAGGGGAAGGGGTGAGGGGGAAAGGTTGAAAGGGGGAGAGGTGAGAGGGGCCAAAGGGGTGGGGCGAGGAAAGAGGAGAGGTTCAGAAATGCTCCGCTAGATGGCGCTACTTGTTAGTTCGGCAAACAATCCGTCGAATGACGTCACTTGTTCGTTTGGCATAGATCCGTTAGAGGGCGCTACTTTGTGTAAGTGAGTTTGTTTACGGAGCTTTTAAAAAATACCTACCACCACCTTCCTATATGGCGCCAGTTCGGTGAGCGAGTGCATCGGGCGGAAGCCCGACGACACCCAGGTCACGTCGCGACATTAAAACGTCGTAAGCGCTGTGAAAAATTCGTGGTGCTTACGTCGGTACGGAAGCGGGGCGTGAACGTCGCGACCTAAACGTGTAAGCGCCGTGAAAAATTCATGGCCCTTACGACGTTTTGATCCATGCCCCTTCGTTCGAGTATTTTTGCATCGGGGTCGGCCGGCCGGCCACGTGCGCGCTCAAGATCGCACAGGTGCAAGCTACCTGCGCATTGTGGAATGCGGTGGCACGTGCACATTCGCGTCACAAAACGTCGTAAACGCCGTGAGATACTCATGACGGTTACAATGTTACGGAAGGACCTACATTCTAAATTAGGTATACCTACTGAAATAAAAAAAGTTTAAAATTGAATGAGTAATTATTTATTTATCAATTATTTAGTTATTTTACAATGTCCCCATGCAAGGGTTTTAATGCCATCGTCTAAAATTAACCTCTTTTCATCTTTACCACATAGAATTTTCTTTCTTTTAATTTGGGTGTACATATTGTGCTTATTACTAATTAAATTATACATACTATCGTACACGGTTTTACTCAAGTCTAAACAGGTATAGTATTTATTAAAATTTAACCGACGGACAGCCGCGGCGCTAACACCTTTGTTTTTTTTTATACATTCAATTACGTTTTTGTCATCAGAGTCTAGTACATAGGCATACATTTTTGCCCTTAACGCAACAAATTCGCTCACTATTCTTCCATTGCTTTCGTCCTTCATCATGCCAACAACTTTTTTATTGACTTGTGGTAAATTATATACATTGTTTTGAGGAAAGTCTGAAGTGTCAAATCTACTATGCAAGTCAGGTTTAATGTCTTCGTAAAAGTTGTCTGTTTTGATATGATAAACAAAAGAGTCGGTGTTTGTATATAAAAGCCTTACATTATCACCGTATTTGTTTAGCATGTACTGGTAATGAAAATTGTACATGATTTGTTTACTTTAATACACTAAAACCTACATAAATAGGTTTGTCATATACAATTTTGGTTTTGTTGAATTGTACAGCAACCAATTCTTCAGAGAAAATAGAGGCACTGTGGAAATTTGGTCTGGAAATATAACGATCAAGACCATATATAGGTTTTGTTCGTTTCTTGTGTTCCCTGTGTACAGTATCCCACTGTTTACACAACTTTACATCAACCCTTTTCTCGACATTCTCAATAGTTTTCCCGAATATGGAGTTATTCATGAGCTTAAAGAAATCTTTTTCAAAACTGTTTTTAGCTTGGATTCTCATTTGCGAATTCAAGTCAATGTATGATTTTAGCCAAGATGATTGACGAAAAGTGAGAATTCTATGAATTTTCTTACAAATCAATCCATTTTCAATATATTGTTTGAAGTTAGTATAGTGCACAACATAATTCGTTTTGTCATCAAATGTCAGTAATAACTTTTTAATTTTACCCTCAATCGGTAGTTTAGTTTCCGCACATAAAGGGTAATCATTATGCAAGTCATGTAAGCTATGCGGATACTCTAAATCTACTTCTAATATATATCCAACATTAGAGTCTGTCCGCAGTGTTGCTATATTAAACAGTTTAATCTAGTCTTCACTCATCCACCTAAAGTTATCGATTGGAAGCGGGCGACGCATGGCATCACCGTAAAGATTATTTATATCCAAATAGATGATAAAACTACTGTCCTGATTCGGGTCATAATCATGCATAAATATATTATTGGCCTTAGCATAGCGATTAGACGCTTGGCAGACACCACCTCTTATACCTTTCTTTATAAATTGAATCATTTCATAGTCTATAAACAATTCTAGCCATACTCCGGTATATTTCAACATTGCGTCCCAACTCAAACCGGATGCAGTGAAATATTGACACGGATCAAATTCATACGCACCTATACACACTTGTCTAAAGTTTTCAAAGACTTCAGTCAATATTAGAACATCAGTCTTTAAATATAAGTCACAGTATTCACCCAGAGTTCTAATATTGAATGCGTCCCAAACATCTTTTGCATGTTGGTAATCCTCGTTGGAAATATTTAAATCGGTGAGGCTGCTATAGAAAGCGGGCTGAGGGGGTAATGCAGTCTCCTCGAGCCGGCTCCAGTCACTTACATACTCATAAGGGAAAACTCCCTTACGCGTAAGCAACTTTATATATTTCTCACGCTCGTTACTGTTATCGGATGGTGGTAAAAAATGTGGTAGTATTTTGAATTGCTCCCGTGAAAGGTTTGAAGCTAGTTTATCCAAGCTACTTGGCATGAATTTATACGAGTCGATAAACCTTAGGCTGTATTCGTTTATTTCTAAATTAAATGAAATATATTTTTCCTTGTTATTGGGAATGCAGGTTAACTTTCCCTTAATCTTAGCCAATTCTTTAATGAATAGATGACAATCGTAACCGCTTAAATTGTGAAAGACGATCGGTATAAACTTTGGTAATTGGTAATTCAAATTACATGAATTGTGTGTTTTGCCTCTTATAATACCCGTTAAATGACAATGGTCCATTACATACGCTTCATCTGTTCCAATTATTTTCTTACAAATATGACATATATCGGAGGAGGTGTTTGCACCGCTGTTATTTTTTGGTGGCACGACTTTTTGCAAGATTTCTATAATTCTGTCAGCGTCTTTACGAATGCTCTGTATAAATTTCTCCACACAATCTTCACCACGATATATGACAAATTTTGATAAATTACTATCATAATCACAATGAATATAATAGGAAAAACTACATGGCACATGTTTATGGGTGTTATAAGTAGCATTTGTAGACTTTTCACTATCCAACGGAACTAGAATCGATTCAAAGTCACCATAAACTACAAATGGTATTTTCATTTTATTTTTATCCTTCCTTCTTCCTCGCGTTATCCCGGCATTTTGCCACGGCTCATGGGAGCCTGGGGTCCGCTTAACAACTAATCCCAAGAATTGACGAAGGCACTAGTTTTTACGAAAGCGACTGCCATCTGACCTTTCAACCCAGAGGGGAAACTAAGCCTTATTGGGATTAGTCCGGTTTCCTCACGATGTTTTCCTTCACCGAAAAGCAACTGGTAAATATCAATGATATTTCGTACATAAGTTCCGAAAAACTCATTGGTACGAGCCGGGGTTTGAACCCGCGACCTCCGGATTGAAAGTCGCACGCTCTTACCGCTAGGCCACCAGCGCTTCATTTCATTTTATTTTTATAATTTTTGAAATGTAGGTATTTATCATTTTGCTCGGGTAGCTCGACAAGTATCTCCCCGCAACCAATTGCTCGGTGTTGGCCCAGTTTATTTTTATTTGCAAAGGGGTGTAAACACCCATCACATATCCATGTAGCTTTTCCATGCTTACTAATTTGCGAACTCACCAAACGAGACAAGTTCTTAATCCAACAATAATGTGAAATATGACCCCTCTCAAAATAAGGCAAATTTACATGGTTTTCGAGTGATATTTTCGAAATACGTAGAGGTACAATAGTCAGGCCCCTATCATTCCTTTGCTCATCTATTCCATAAACATTAACACTCATTTTATTTAATTTTTCAAATTTCTTAATGTCTGAAATACAAACTGGATGTTTTATATCTGTCACATTTAAAATGTCCGTATAATGTGGGTACGATGAAATACGATCACTATGGTTATCGGCGGGATAGAGCGCACTAATGACAGCCCAGAAAAAACACTTGTCATCACTGTTTTTCACGTTAACACATGCCTTCTTCGCACGCACCTCGGGCGGGAGCGGTATATATGTTGATCCTTTGAGTGGTTGGTATTTATTAATGTTCACATTAAGATACTCAATTTTCTCGAGCGCCCAACCGCTGTCGCGCTCTGTAAAATCTTCACATTTCTTAGAAATAGACATGGATATTTGTTCAAAGTACGATGGAAAATCCATACTCTCTTTAAGCATAACCACGTTTTTAGTGTTGAAGGACTTTAGATCACGTATCACTTCACCTTCAGTATTGGTTTTCATAAAAGTACCAAAAAGTTCCACATTTATTTTTACATTTTTATGTCTTTCTAATTCAATGTTGATCACCTTTTCAAGCTTTTCTCCAATACTCAGCAAATACAATTTAGGATCCAAAATGTCTGCACTCCCGTTAATTCGGTAACTGACAATCCTACATTTAAATGCACTTTCCACAATGTAAACAGCACAATCGTCCGACTTTTCTTGCTCATACAGCAGATTATGACGCTCACTTTCCGAGTGAAGTATTAATTGATTTGATAATACGTCTTCGTGATAAAAGTCGCAGTGAAGTAACAGCGCCATGGTGATGATTTAATTCACGAACGCGCTCAGACGACGGGAACGGGTGGGCTGTGCGGCGAGCCACGTGCAACTGAGCCAGTTGCGTCAGCCTTGCAGCGCGTGAGTCTGCGGTGCGCGGCGGAGGGGGCGAGGGAAATTCTTCTCTCGCCCGCTCCGCCGTCGCCTCGGCCGTCTAGACTTACTGGCGAGACACCGTCACGCATATACCTAATGTAATGTTGTGGAATTTGCACGTGTTTCGGGGAATTCCCCGCGGGTAAGTAAATTAATGCATATTATTTATTAATCCGATGTTCGAGTAGATCGCGAGATTCAATTATTACTACATGTAGGGGTTTATATTGTGTTAAAATAAAAAATAGGTTAGGTATTGTTATTTTTTTTATATTCATCATCATCATACTTTAACCAATTAATGAAAAATATAGGTATTACACAAAATATCGGCGGCATAACACTTGATTTCAGAGTCGACAATATCGTTGACATTGCACAAACTACCTATAATATTGCGTGCCTGTTGAATATTTACGGGGTGATATATCTTGAAATGTTTCTTGAAAAAGTTGAGACGGTTTTCGTAGGTAGACTTTATTTTGTTCAAGTATCCGATACGTGCGTTAATACACTCCACGACATGTTCGATATGGCTCCATTCCATGTGGTTAATCACCAAGGGGTGTGAGTTTGTCATGGGTTCGTTGTCGTCGTCACAGGTGAGTAAAAGTAACGGTACTGGAGAGATACACATCCGAAGACGATCGCACTGAATCAGCTCTGGTGAAACACTCATTGGGTTATGAAAGAAGTTTCCAATGACTTCAACTTTTTCCGCAAACATTGCATTCCATTCTTCACAGGTGAGTTCATATCGTCCATTAAAACTGACACAGGCATCTAGTCTGATTAAACTGGAACTTCAAGTATACATGGATATTTTCAATCAGAGCACTTGCACCAGCAGGACAGCGTTTGAGATTGTAGACACTCTTGCTCAGCTCACAGCAATCGGGACCATCACCGCCGGAACAATCAATCGACGGTGTGTAAGAAGGTGAAAAAATATTTGAATAATTCATTTTTAATTAAAAAAGCTCCAAGGCACGTTTACAAGTGAGGACGGTCAATGGTCTACTGAATTATTTTACGTGTGGTACTAGTGAGAGCGTTGTACTCAAACAGTGAATCGTTGATAATTAGACAGTATGCCGTGGTGTTAGAAGGCATATTCTCCTTAAACTCCATTTCCAATTTAATATCAATAGCACCAGCTCCCGAGTTGTAGCTGTCACACTGTCTTGACGCGTCGATGACTATTAATGGAGACTGTGTCTTGTAATGAGCATAATTCACTTGAGGGCTGGTATGATCACGGTTGTAGTACGACCGTTGGAAATTGGTAAATGCGTCATATAAGAGCGCATAGTTGTTGGTTTTAAATTCGGCCGAAAAGGGATCGTATGGATAATACTGTGCGTTCAAATACACCCTGCAATTGGTAAGATTACAGTGGTCGAATATGCTCATATCTTTGGTCTTGTCATTTCTACGATCCGTTTGGAAACCAACAATGAGGTAGCGAGGTTTCTCCAGCTGAGTGCTAGTCTTGATGCACCAAATATGACGTTGTGAGGCAGGTAGTATGGGATATTCGTACAGTTCCCATGTACGGAACGCTATCTGAACCGGTATGCTCCTCTCAACATACGACATTAAACGCAGTTTCTCCTTATCAGATACTTTTATGACTGGCATCCTCCATGTGACACGACTAATTTCAATCTCACCATTTGGAATCGGCGGTTGCGGTACCTTGTCCGCATCAACGGGTGCTAAATCTAAACAGTTTACATCTGTACTGGCGCGATTTAATATCAACTCGTGTTTCCCATTCATAATAACCTTTTTATAGTCCTCGGCGAAACCCAAGAAATGGGATAGTGGTATAGTTATAGTAAACTTGTCATGTATTTTTTGGCACCGACTTCCCATCCCGCTGTCTGAAGACTATGGTCCATTTCCTTGGTGTATGAGACTAGTCCCTTAATGGTGGACGTGATACCGCAGTTTCTCGCTCGATCAATCTCCACACCGTTCAATTCATAACGAATGTCTTGAAATAAAAATGCAGCACCGTTGTTGACCAGTAGACATCCTTTCTCCACTGTGCCTTCCACTAATATTTGACTCTGACTCGGTAGTAGGATTAGATCTTGCCGGTTGATGCATATGTGGATATTGTGGATGTTGTCGTTATTTTTGAAAGAGTCATTATACGGAGTGTACGGGTGAAATTCAATACTTTCTATTCTATCATCGAATAACACCTTCTCACCAATGTCTAATATAGATGACGAGGACATACTTTAAAACCGATACTCTGTAAAAATGCACTATTTTCTCTAGTCAATTTCTTTGGTTGTTGTAGTGACTGGCGCTGTCTCTCGTTGTTAATACGACGATGACGACGACGAGTAGTACTTGCCCCAACGAGAGCAAGATCTCGACTAATTGTAGAGGTGATGTTACCAAGGCTTTTATTGTTATGAATAATCATTTCTTTTTTTACTTTTTACGAATATGTAAACGAAGTGCAATGCTTTCACCTCGGAAATTCACCGTGTTACCGTGCTCGTTTAGAATGCGCAATTCAATGTTTTGTATGCGATTGTTACTCTTCTTGACCGGTAGATATATAATGTTGGTAGGTTGTTCAATAATTTGATAGCCGGGCGGGACGTCAGGTGAAAACTCGTGTAAAACATGTGACGGCTTGTTGTTTACGAATGAGCCCTCCACAATATTGCACTCTATTATTATAGTGTTTGTAATGATTATGTTGATTGTTTTATCCGACCAATGTGATGTGTTTGCTTTAAGCTTTTTCGGTGAATAACCAAACAATGACCCTATGCTGTTTGGTTTGTCAAAGTGAATGTCATACTTTGGCGAGGATATCATACACTTGGAGGTATTGTTGTTTACAAAGATATCTGCCACCGCCATTCCTTCACCCTCTGGCCCTTTGGCCCTCTTTGTCATTTCCTCCTTCAAGAGGTGTATTATAATTAATAATCAAACGAACTTACCTGTGAAGTTTGATTACAATTATACGAGTATCCAAATCCAAGACAACAATATAATTTACTGAGCAGCAGTACATGGAATCATGCCGTCCTTGTCACACATTTTAGAGATATAATATTTAAAAAAACAAGTTCGCACTGTCCCTCTCACTCGCTACGCTATCATCCCCCGCCATCCCACTCCGACACCGCTCCTCAGATACCCGTCATTATTTCAGAGTGAATCTTTTTGTGTTATGCACTGAGACTATTTTATTTTTGTTTTCGGGGTTGGGGGGCGGGACTTTGTTGTCTTGGATTTGGATACTCGTATAATTGTAATCAAACTTCACAGGTAAGTTCGTTTGATTATTAATTATACTTCCTATCCAAATCCAAGACAACAATATAATTTACTGAGCAGATGTTCAGAGCCTTGTATCTAAATACATATGCGAAAATAAAATGAAATATCGATATCAAATCAGTAAGTTACGTATACCGTTACTGATATTACTGATTTCAGCTGAAGAGAACAACGGTGTCTCATAAGTCATAAGAGGTACATATTAATTTATACCAAAAAATTGTAATTATGTATCTACCTACAAATGTAATTTTATGTAGATATATATATCATAATAATATTATATTATAATGATGGGCGTCATTAATTAACTTAAATTATTATTCTTAAATTACTTGAATCAATATTCCTTTGTGGTGAAAGTAAAAAACAAAAAAGTAGGTATAAAACTTTCTTTGGTTACATTGTAATAACTATTGGTAAGTTGTTTAAATGTAATTTTGCCATTGCTTATGTACTTAAACCATTACGCCATTGAAAGGTGTGTTCAATCTTTAGTTAGCTCTCAATCAATATTGGACCCATTATATTATTGATATTTCAATTTCATTAAAATACGAGTATACAATGTTTTAATTTTCAAGATTATAATAACTTCAACGGTTGAGGATGTGTGTTTTCTGTCAGACACTATACTTATAAATAAGCCGTTTTGTATCATTTAGATTTTTCCAACCACTCACTGGATGTAATTATTTTATGCGTTATGATTTAACTATGAATGCGTGTCTTTTTAAGTATTGACACTAAAATATAACTTTATGACACTTTGCAATGAATATTCAATACAACAATAAATACCCTCTTCTATACACAGCTTATAAATGTGGGTAAAGGAGATTTTTCTTCATTGCAAGGTTGTCGTTGAAATCAAGTTTCTATACTTTTAGACTAAGTCCGGACAACGACTAGTAGAAAATCCTGTAGGTATTGTTTTGAAACTTATCATTTTTCAAATTTTCAATTATAATTCAGCTTTAAAATATAGATTTATATAGTTGGTCAAACCAATTTGTCAGTCAGTAACAACCAGGAAAACCATACTTATCCTTTTCTTTTGGGTACTAGTACTAGTGTAAGACAAAGATAGTATGATTCTCTCTGTCCTTGATTGAAATGAGACAGTCACATTCTCAAACAATATGTAAATAGCTAAATAATATATATAGATAGACTTCCTTTATTAATAAATAAGTCGTCTTTCTTTACGTATCTTACGTATCTGACCGATGACGACTACACGTGATACAAGTGGTAAGTAAACTTTGGTAGATTGTAGTGTAGGTAGGTGTTAAATTATGATATTATATTTGTGAACGAAATATAAGGCATTTACTTGAAATTTAACTTTCAAGGAGTAACTTATAGTAACATTTTTTAACGTTACAATAAGACTGTGCAGCGTGCACAGTATTCTTGTGATACCTACACAACCAACAATAATTAGAAAAACACAGATAGGAGTTATTTTTAAACACAAGTTCTATTTAATAAATCAGATAGAAATATAAAAATTAGGTGAGTTGACCGTGACGTCACGATGTAAATGTTTTATGTAAATTCCATATTATTAGCAAACCGTTTTGACAGTTCAAAAAAAGTAGGAAAATACCCTATTATAACTGTACAGCAAGACAATATGACAACCTAGAGGATTTAAATTAATGACAATATTAAATTTTATTATTGTTTAAGGATATCAATCCTTTATTGCGATTGTCAATCTAGCTATTTAGCGAAAGCGATTCATGTAACAGGTTACAGCATTTAACTCTGGTTGCAAGGTTGTACAATTGTGCATATTGGTTTTCAGCTGAGGTTTCCAGCGTTGATTTCGCGTCGTGGGATGTATGCGTCAACCACGGCGCAGCCCTTGTTAGTTGCGGCGACGACGGTCCCCTGAAGTTTAGAGCCGAGATAACCAGTAAGCAAATCGTACTGGATTTGTTACGAGTAGGTAAATTGGGCTCGTTGAGATGGTATATATTTGACTGCAGGTCAAATATTGAATGCAAAATCGTTTAAAGGGTTACATATATCACTTTCCATATATTGTTCACTCGTCAATCTCGTCATACAGCACCGTTTGTGTACATTTTGTTACCAGGATTTTAGCTTGCATTAATACCAATTAAATTACTTCAACATAACTAAAATCTCCTCTGTATTTCACATACGTAAAGCCACAGTCACATCACTATTAAAGTGGAGTCAACATAAAGATCTGGATACAGACTATGACAAGTACATTACATTGGCATCAACACTGTTACAGTGGAGCAACGTTATATATCTTTGACTCAGTTTACAACGAGCAAAGCGTCTGCAGACCAAACATACCGAAGAGCGTAAAGACCGAAGAACGAAGTGACTGAAGAACGAAGTGATCGAAGAGCGAAGCGGCTGAAGAGCGTAGCATCCGAAGAGCGAAGCGACCGAAGAGCGTAGCATCCGAATAGCGAAGCGACCGAAGAGCGAAGCGACCGATGAGCCAAATGACCGAAGCAATCGAAGAGCGAGTCAATCATTATTATGTAGTTTTAGATATTACGCAATAATCATCATAAATCTTCAACACAATAAATGTGGAGTAAAGATAGCCTCGTCACTATTAATGCGGGGCAAATTTAACCTCGACGCTGTGAAAGCGGAGCTCTCGACACAATTACTGTGGAGTAAATATAGTCTCCTCACTATTAAAGTGGGGCAAAGTTACCCTCAACGCTGTTAAAGCGGAGTTCTCGACACAATTAATGTGGAGTAAAGATAGCCACGTCACTATTAAAGTGGGGCAAATTTAGCCTCAACGCTGTTAAAGCGGAGCTCTCGACACAATTATTGTGGAGTAATGATGGCCTCTTCACTATTAAAGTGGGGCAAAGTTACCCTCAACGCTGTTAAAGCGGAGTTCTCGACACAATTAATGTGGAGTAAAGATAGCCACTTCACTATTAAAGTGGGGCAAATTTAGCCTCAACGCTGTTAAAGCGGAGCTCTCGACACAATTATTGTGGAGTAATGATGGCCTCTTCACTATTAAAGTGGGGCAAATTTACCCTCAACGCTCTTGAAGCGGAGTTCTCGACACAATTAATGTGGAGTAAAGATAGCCTCTGCACTGTTAAAGTGGGGCAAATATAACCTCAACGCTGTGAAGGCGGAGCTCTCAACACAATGATTGTGGAGTAATGATAGCCTTTTCACTATTAAAGTGGGAGAAATTTTACTTTTAATCTCGTTTTTAACTAAATATTTATGTGATATGAATTTTAATTTATACGTGTTAATTAATGTGCAATATTATAAACTCTCCTTTTGTCATTGACTTTTATTTGGTAACACGTTTAATACCGAGTACCTACCTGTTTGATGATCATCTTGTTGCATAGTTTACCTAAGCTTGTAAAGTACTCACTCTACTTAAATTACCAAATTCTGAATCCCAGTTGTCATTAGAAGGTTTTACTTATATTTCCGATACGATTTACGCATGGGTTAACGATCCTCGACGCTATTGTACTAGCGCAGTATTATTGTTGGACGTAGTCCATAATATTACAGTAATCAAGTACCTATACTCTGTCCATGATTTATTTCATTCTAAAATTACATTGAGTTGATAATGTGCAAGTGTCTAAAAAAAAATTATGTAAGCACATTCATGAGGTTTACACGTACAGAGTAGGTACTATTGTAGAGAGTAACTAATAACTGGCTATGTGATGTTTAGCTTATTATAGCATTGGTACTTAATACTGTCAATCAAGAATGTCTAGTTATCACAAAGCAGGAGATTAACTGATGAGCAAAGGGAGGCGACCACACCGACTGGACCCAAGACTCGACGATACCGCGATGTGCGATTAAAGTACCTAATCCGTTTTAATCCTTACGATCCATTCACTATGTCGGTATCGAAGCACGCATAGCGCGTGCTGGTTGTATACATCGGTTACTGGCATTAAACACTTTAAACAGTCGCTCAAACTATTCTTCAAGTATCTTGTAGATTGTGTATTTAATGAAATTTTTCATTTTACATATAAATGTAGGTACCTGTAGGTATCTTCATAAGATGGTAATTAAACTTGTTGGTTACAGAGTATGTATATTTGCACAAAGACACATTTGCTACTGTTCATAAGCACTTATTACCAATCGGCAAGGATTAATATTGTTACCTATCTTTTTTATTACACGGTAGGGTAGATCGGACATGGTAAGGGCCGTTTTCTTGAAACGATTACGTAGTACGTATAAATACCTAGGTATATAAAGTTTGTTCAATTCAGATATGGTTTGTATACTAGTATACAGTATATAAAATCTGTAGGCGAAAGCATGTCAATATAATATAATAATATAGTGTTCGCATTCGTAAACAATTTACTGAGCGAACATTACATAGTATGAATGTACCATTTTTTATTCAAAACATGAAATGTAAGTAATATCTACATATAACTATAACCTTTGGATTTTGATTTAGTCATATAACTGGGTTAAAGGTCATTTTGTGATTTATTTATAGCTCCGTACTTATTTTATTCTAAAAAGAAGGTAGTTGTAACAATTGATTTCGTACGAACGCAAAGATTACTTACTTAGTTGATTTCTTAGGTAATGAGTTTATCACGCTAAATGAAAATACGATTACAAATTAAAGTATACCAGCCATGTCAAGAATTGTAAACGAGACTAGACTTGCCGTGCCGAAAAAACATAAATTTTTCGCTCGGGGGTACGGCGGCGGCCGGCAGTACAAATAATGTTTTAATTCTATCATTATTATCATTCAGCGCTCAATAGACATATTAAAATTACTCATCCTAACTTCATCAATCGAAACACACACACAGATATTTAGAGGAACACTATTTTGGCGAAAATACGTGTGACTCGGACTAACACAAAAACATGTAATGACGGGTATCTGAGGAGCGGTGTCGGAGTGGGATGGCGGGGGATGATAGCGTAGCGAGTGAGAGGGACAGTGCGAACTTGTTTTTTAAATATTATATCTCTAAAATGTGTGACAAGGACGGCATGATTCCATGTACTGCTGCTCAGTAAATTATATTGTTGTCTTGGATTTGGATAGGAAGTATAATTTATACTGGAGAGCTCGTATGAACCTTCAGGAATCGCGATTACATAATCCCCATAGTGAAACAGATTATTGCTCTTATCAACATTGGGAATAGTGTTGAAAGTCTTAAAGTACACGAGAGCACACTCGTAAAAACCATCATTGTCCAATTCTAGAGCCGGTTGAAAGTCTACATTCAACACAGACTCGTTACCGCTCAGACTAATTGTGAATGATGTCATGGACATTATAGCTGCTGCTGCTGACGGGTAGGCGTTTAATGTAAGAATGAAACTACACATGTAATGCTCGTGATATTTATTTAAAACAAACGCTTAGCATTAGTACACAGGAGATCCAAACACAAGTGTCCACAATTTACAGTATTAAATTTCTGTAGGCGATTGTAATTATACTCTATTCGCATGTTGCGCTGTAGTTTGGTATTTGCGGCGCCGTTTATATAATCAATAAACTCTCGAGGTGGTCTCAAATCACCAAAGCTATCAAAATATAGACCCTTTTCAGTAGTGTTGAGTCGCTCACTCGTGAGGCACCTCATTTGTACCACTCATTTTGTTAATTTGTCGCAGTACTTCATACCGCAAAAATGTCTTACATCACTCCTCTATTCATTTTACTCATTTACTCGCGCGCATCACAAACACCTCTTGCCACACAAATCATTCACACACTTCAAATTTAAAAAAACTCTTATCCTTTCAATTTCACTCGCGACCTTCAAAACTCATACGCTCCTCATAACCTCGCAAGAGAGTCCCTGGATCGCGCGAGGCGCTCGAGGTGCTCGCCCGCTCGCCGACACTCAAAACTCAAATGAAGAAACGAGTAATGGACGTAATGGTCCACACTGTCAACTGCCGAACTACAAACCTTATTGCAACGACAAAAGGTCCACCGAGAAAAGCATTGAGTTTGTACCGCTCACCGCCTCTCTGTGACATGAACACCTCAATCCTTTCAAAATGAAACAATGAATTAGAAATACCCAAAGAGGGAGTGAGACAGACACGCGCCGTACTTCAATATCGCCTCGCGTCACCACCGAAAATACGTTAAAAATTAAACACGAAAGACAACAAGCGTAAGCGCTGCAAGCTTTCATACATCTTACGCCTTTTTGATCCTAACTTACGTGTCAAAATGGCGCGAGAAATCAGTCTCAAAACGAATTTCGACGTGTTGCTTCTCTGTCGCACTTGTAAATTCGTACGTAAGTGTGACAGGAAGGCAACATGACGAACTTGGTTCGCGGTACGCCCTCTGTATACCAGGCGGGCATTTACGAAGCTTGCTTAGAAACAGAAATCCCTTAAGTAACTTAAATATTATTGAAATATAATACGGTAGCGTACACAATTTATGATAATTTCAATACGTTTCAAGTTTATTAAATAAAAAGTAAGTATAATTTTCATAGGTAAAATAAAAATGTAGATGTAAATTATACCGATTTGAATTTGCAATACTTTTTATTAACATTCTTTGTAAACGCCTTCGAACTGTCAAGTTATGATTATGACATATTTATATTTATTTTGTTCGTACTTCGTTCACTACCTAGTTAATTTTAGTTCTCTAATACCTAGTGATAATTCTTATAATCATAACAAAATATGGACATAGTTTTTGCCAGTAAATATACCCGCGGATCTTCCTTGGTGCCTTTTGCATGAAAAAATGAAGTGTAAATGTAGCCGGTGCGGCAGGCGCGAATGGTGCTTTGTTTATTATCATATTGATGATATTACTGTTAAATTATCTGAGGTGGTAAGTTAGTCACTTCTATATAATAATGACTAGTGAAAATATTGAATTTGTTCTGCTTAGTTTGTTAAAAATGTGGTAGTTTTATGGTTAATAGGTACTTATGAAATATATCACTACATATTATAAAACAAAGTCCCCCGCCGCGTCTGTCTGTTTGTGGGTTTGTTTGTATTTTCGCGATAGACTTAAAAACTACTGGACGGATTTTCATGTGGTTTTCACCTATCAAAAGAGTGATTCTTGAGGAAGGTTTAGGTGTATAATTTGCTAACCCGTGCGAAGCCGGGGCGGGTCGCTAGTGATTATTATACTTAAAATTATATCAAGTAGCAAGGAGGAGGTCTAAACAATCTAACAATAAAAAAGAGCTACATTAGAACAAGTTTCATAAAAGCAGCAAATTAAGTTAGGTACTTTATGTTCTTAGTTTGATTCTAAAATTATCTTTCTCCTAAAAGTTCTATTCTTAACCTCCAGAATTGCACTCCAATTAAATATTACTACTTATTTATTTATAAAGGAAGTGATGAATACATAAATATGTATATACATTAAATATTTTTGTCGCCGTTGGAGTTAATGGAATAGTCGACGCTGAATATATGCTAGTACCTCACCTCATTTGAAGTAAGATATTGTAACACCTCATTTTAGAAAATGAGGTACTCATACAAACTCATTTTAAATTGATGTCCTACCCATCACTACTTTTCAGACCCTTTTTAGATCACCCTTTTTCGCATAGGCACACCAATGCGTTCCTTCCCCCGCTGAGAGTCTAAATTGATGATACCAGTTTCATAATAGTGAGGTTTCTTTGGGAGATTATCTCGCATGAAAACACCTCTAAAGTAGGGGATTTTCTCTCTACGTGCAAATGTCACAATGTCCAAATCGGTGAGAGCTTTGCCCATTGGAGGTAAAATTAATTTCTTGTTTTTTTTTTCTTCATCAGTTTTGCAGTTGCTGCCACTGCTGCCGCTTCTGCTTCATTAGCCGGTGTAACGTAGAGCCCCATTCCACGTTTATAAGGTGCCAAATATAAACCTCTACCGACAATCTTGCCTTCGGTATCATTATTATTTCTATTCTTTACCATTTCATAAATATTTTTAGCAGCAGTGGTAACACCACCGGCCAAGGTTCCCGTGGCGGCTAAAGCACCCAGTAGCGGTATCAAAGCTGGTAGGAAACCGCCTCTCTTAGGTATTGGGACGACTCGCTGTTTCTGTTGTCCCTTGACAATTTTCCCTTTAACAAAATGTTTTGCCGCTTTTACACCCACTTTGAGTAGTGTATTAGTAGTCGTATCCTTCTTTTTTGCAATTTGTTTTTTTACAGCGTCACGACTTGCTTTTATTACTTTTGATATGGGAATCATGCCCATAGCGTGTTTAACTTTATATTTCATAATCTTATCTACCGCTAACGCGGCAATACGT
This sequence comes from Cydia splendana, assembly GCF_910591565.1. NCBI lineage: Eukaryota > Metazoa > Arthropoda > Insecta > Lepidoptera > Tortricidae > Cydia > Cydia splendana. The sequence goes on from NW_026946914.1 coordinate 221,012, forward strand.
TCACCAATTGAATTTTTGCCACGCCAACGATTTTCAGCAGCTTTGGCCAATCGTAAATCTGCTTGATGACGTCCCTCCAATGTGTTGTCACGCGAGTAGGCAATATCGTGTAATTTACAAGCTTCGTCGAGCGGATTCACACCAGGATCGTTGCGAGCCAATCTCTCCTTCAATCTAGTACCCGGACCGCAATAATTGTAACCAGGTATGTGCGCTTCGAATGGTAGATTATTAATTAAACTATTTATAATACCAGCGCCGCTTCTGTAAGGTTGATGCCTACGTCTACGTAGTTTGGGATTATGTTTAACACTAACCCCGCCAATGTGTGTTATCATCTCAAGTACCTATACTTGACTGTGTACGTGAGTATAAAGTATGCCTATATATATATCTCTATTTAAACTTTTAAAATGTGTGTGTGTCCATGTGTGAGTATAAAATACACGTCCTAATGATTTTATATGTCACAGTGAAATGAAGCTTAAAAAACAAAACACGTCGCTCGCTATTAAAAATTGGAGTGTAGTTGATAATGTGAACCCAACAATGACTCATCGCTCCTTTAAACATGGCTCCTTACTGGCGAATAACATTAGATGTCTCATCTGTGGGCCTTCCAACTGTGGCAAGACAAATGTTCTGCTGTCTCTACTCTTACATCCGAACGGTGTAAAGTTTCATAATATTTATCTTTATTCGAAATCATTGAATCAACCCAAATACAAGTTTCTGAGTGAAGTTTTAGAGCAAGCGGGTGACATTCCGTTTCACACGTACAATGATAAGAGTCAAGTCGTCCCACCGGAAGAAGCCGCCGAGGACAGCGTCATTGTATTTGATGATGTGGCTTTGGAAGATCAAGATGCTATTCGTCAGTACTTTGCAATGGGCCGTCATCGTTGGTTAGATTGTTTCTACTTGTGCCAGACATATAGTAGGATACCTAAACAGTTGGTACGTGACAATGCCAATCTTATATTGCTATTCAAACAGGACGAGTTGAATTTAAAACATGCCTACGACGATCACGTGAACACCGATATGAGTTGGGAAAAGTTTAAGGAAATTTGTCGCGAGTGTTGGCAGAAAAAGTACACTTTTTTAACAATCGACAAGGAGAGAGACATTAACAAGGGTCGATATCGTAAAGGATTTGACGTTTACATTATTGTATAAAATTTAGTGTCATCTCCGGTTTATCATCAGTTTTGTGTTGTCAGCTACTGAGGAACAACCTCTTTATCTAAAAAAAAAGCAAACATGTTTGGTAATAAAAAGGTGAAACGGAAACTCGTAGATTCCATTGAGAGTGTAAAGAGAAAAGTTAAAGCGTTGCGAGCAGATAAGACATCGCTTGACACTTCGCTAGCGCAAACCTTTGAGCCAATCACAAAGCCGCTCAATGTTTTAATGAATAAAGCTTTGGAATCCAAGGGTAATAAGAATCGTGATGATGATGATGATGATAATGCTAAACCAGCAATTATGAATAAACCTCATCCCCCCTTGATAAAAACCTCCACACCATTGCCACAACGTTCACGTAAAAGGAAATATCTGATCAAAACCGAAGAACCCAATAGTAAATTGATCAAGTGGAGTAATAATCCTACAACAAAAACACACCAGTTTGATAATGATGATGATGATTCTAAAGATTCTGATGATGATGATGATGAAGATGATGAAAGAAAAACAGGGGGAGATGAAGAGCCTAGCGATGATGACGATATGAAGTCGGCTCTTGAACTTGATGAAGGTGGCGTTGGTGATAGTAGTATTGATGATTTACAAAACAAATATATTAAACATCTTGTTAAAACACCAAAAATACCATTTGGTGTTTATCTCGAGGATGATAAAATGCATATTGGTAATAGTCGAGTTAAAATCATTGATGACGTGTTATATGTTAAAGATGCACGATTCAACATGACTCCTGGACTGTTGGAACTTGTCTTTAAACGAGTACCAAACAATAATATAATTATGAAAAAGGATGTAGAGGATTACAATAAGATTTTAGACATGACAAACGCTCATCGTAGAGGATTCTCACCCAACGGCCAATTGAGTGGAGATAGAAGTTTAAAGTATCTGCGCTACATTAAACAACCACAAGAATCAAAGAAACATAAAGAAGGTGGATGTTTGAACTCTGGTAGAAGAGATATATTAACAACTAAAACTTTTTACCCAAAAACTGATTACATCTATTGGGATGACCCAAACGAACTGGTGAGCCGTTTACAGCTTTTGATAGCATCACAGAATGCTGGCAACACCTCTCATTCGAACGAGATCAATGCAATCGTTGAGGAACTGACCGAGAGCGGTATAATATTAAAGTAAGAAAACCGACCCTCTTCTGTTTGCTGTTTTAAAACCTGTTATCTAATAAAACAGACCTGTTTTGTATCCTCCCCGCTTTGCTGCTACCTTGTTATAAATACGAATGGGGCTCCCTCCGTCGGTCACTTTCACAATGCCTCTTAACAAGTTTGGACAATACTTGGGTAGCGAATCTACAATACGTGACGACATAAAAGTGGAACGAGATTTAGTAAATTTTGAAAATAGACGGGTGGCGGGAATTCACAAGTCTTTTCTCAAAACTGATGCCATCTGTAGAGCTGAATTAGATGAACAAGTAGTATTTTTAAACGCAAAAATTAAGGCAAATATTAAAGATTTAAAAGATTTACGAGTAAAGCTTGAAAAATTATCAGAAAGAATTACTACGCCAACTCCACCCCAAACACAATCGGCTCCGGCAACAGTTCCAGGAAAGCGTATTACATTGAAGAAAAATGAGTAAAGCTCAAGTAGTCAACGATATACACAAGTATGCGAGAAAAACATTTCCACGTCGCCGATTCATTCAGAGGGGGCTCGATGACACATGGCAAATTGATCTAATTGATATGCAAAAGTACTCTAAGGATAACAACAACTATAAATACATTCTAGTGTGTATTGATACCTTTTCGAAATACGCTTGGATGCAACCGCTAAAATCCAAGAGCGCTGACGATGTTACAAAAGCAATGAGCAGAATTTTAAGTGAAGACGGGAGAAAGCCCAAGAATATTCAATCAGATGATGGCAAGGAATTCTTCAATGTCAAGTTTAAATCGCTCATGAAACGTCACCATATCAATCACTACTCTACCTATAGCGTTATGAAAGCTTCCATAGTGGAAAGACTAATTAGAACCTTAAAACATTGGATTTGGAAACAATTTAGTATGAACGGATCCTACACGTGGCTACAACTGATAAGCGAAGTGGGATCATATTACAATAACAAACCGCATCGTACCATTGGTATGGCGCCGGCGAGTGTGAATAAAAACAACTCTAAGCAGTTGTTATTGTTACATAAAGTCTACGATAACATTAAGATTAAACCACGTGCCAAGTTCAAGGTGGGTCAACATGTGAGAATTAGTAAATATAAATCCACTTTCGCGAAAGGCTACACCGGCAATTGGACAACGGAGATATTTACAATAACTAAAGTGCAGACTACTAATCCAGTGACATATTTACTTGAAGACGCCAATCACCAACCCATTTCGGGATGTTTCTATGAACAAGAGTTGCAGAAAAGAAAACTAAACACAATGACATTTATCTAGTGGAAAAAGTTTTGAAACGTCGTGGAAATAAAGTGTATGTAAAATGGCATGGCTTAAATGAAAAAAGTTGGATAGATAAAGATAACATTGTGTAACTATTTTCTTTTTCTCAATAAATATTTATCTACTCTAAATCAATGAGGTTTCATTCAATAAAACATCCATATATTCAGTAATATTATATATTTATTATTAATTATGAAGTATACGTGTACAATAAAATATACTCATAAAATTAAACAATGAAAAGGACAAAAATGCTCCGTCACCTTTATTCGCACCTTTAGAATTATACTGACCTTATCCAAAATTTACGGATTTTGAGTTTCACTTATAAAAAGTCCTAAAATGATGAACCTCATCGAACCTTAATACAAAAGTGGCCTAATACAGCGTAGAAAGGGATGGACTGGGACTTCGGTCTTTTTTCCCCTCCCTCTAACCTCGCGTCATGTTCGGTTTGAGCGAGACGCAAGCAGTGATGTGCCGCGAGTGTTCTGAGCAGGTCGTTACGTGTTCGGTTTTGTGGCGACGCAAATAGATTTGAGTCAGTTTAGTAACAAAAATAAGGTAAGTAGACATTTTTATTTTTAATACAATAAAGACTGAATTCATATTAAGTTCATTTTATACCAAAATTGCTTCATTGCCATATGACTTGTTTGGCTTTAAGTCAGTCTTAGATTAAAAACTAGTTCGATTTGGACGTCGCAATCATAAATGGGTTTTTATTATAACAAGAATCATATTTATTTAGAGTGCTATCCAGGATACCGTCTTTTTTATAATAAAAATGAGTATATAATTAGTGACCATTTCAATCATGTGTCTGTGTAAATTCGAATACTTGTTATTTAATTTATAAATGGGTCTTTTTATACAACCAGTTAAATTGACAAAATAAATGCTATATATACTTTAATTAACTTTCTAGGTATCTAAAACAAAAGAATTGAGCTTCCTATAAAAACACATAGAAAATGAAAAAAAGAGCGGATTATATTTTAGATAAACTGAAAAAAAGTGGAAGCCAGGTGAGACTGTACATTTTTATTTACATAACTTATATATACATTCGTTTATGTGTAGATAATTCTATCTTCATACACTTAGTCTGATAATAGGTCTTTTTTTTCAGGATAACGATGTCAGCAATAAACAGCAATTTACTACACGGCGAGGACAACAAAATATTGAAAAAATCAAAGTGTCTGACATAAAAATTGTAAGTATTTGCTTTACAAAAATAATACATATTTCATGCTTATTACAACAACAATTATAATACCTATTACTTATTTTTCAGAACACTGCTAAAGATGTAAGACTATCGTTGGCGGATTATACGGACAAGGAAGTAATATAATAATTATTTTTTAACTATTCATAAAATACTTAAAAAAGGAATATTAATAGAGAGGTTTAATTAAGCACTATAATTTTAGAAGTTCTCTCACTGTTGAATAATATTTTTAAGATATATAATATTTATGTTTCAGTATAATCCTGACAAGGAAAACAAGTCGTCAAGTTACTGTTCAATAATAGAACGCTCTCCGGAAAATTCTAGGCCATACATTGACCCAAAGACGTTTCTTGCTAGTAATAATAATGAGGTGAGTTTATAAGTTTACGGTAAATTATTCGATTATTAATAATGTTTTATAATTCATTCCCTGGCGAGAATTTAGCAGAAATTAATCTTGTTATCTGTGTTTTCAGATAAACGTTCAAAATAAAATCGAGGATATTGCTCAAAAACCAAATCAATTGGAGTTATCATCATCTCAGCAGGATGTTTTACGAAATAATACGCCACAATCCACAAGGTCATCATCTTCCTCCTCTTCTTCAAGTAGATCATCATCTACATCTTCCACATCCAGCAGCTCTGGTTGCATGAGTAATTCCAACGCAAATTCCATCATAGATGGGCCTTCAACATCTAAATGCACAGGACAAATTGTAAGCAGTAGACCTACAAAGAATTATCATCAATCACCTCTAAATTCCGATGAAAGCGATGTTGACTTAAGTGACTCAGACCCGACTTACACTATCGATAAGCCTATTCGTAGCGAACATGTACGTATATCTGAATCTAGCCCCAGTTCTAGTTCATCGGCTCCTTCCAGATCATCTTCCAGGGCATCCAGAGATAACGGTGAGTCTGTTCCAGAAGTAACCAGAAGATCCAGAAAACGTACCAGAAATCCATCAAAATGGAAACAAAATGTCGCAAAAAGATTGAGAAATTCAGGAAAATCTTACGTCTCGTCTATAACTAAAAAAGAAGTTCCTGCTCGTTCCATCAAAGGTGTTTGTGAGTGCAAACTCAAATGTTCCGAGAATATAAATGACACCCATAGACAGACCTTATTTGACAGATATTGGTCTATAGGTAATGTTGATTTACAAAGGTCTTACATAAGATCATGTATGATGGAGATTAAGCCAAAGTACAAATATACTAATGCTGAAAAGCCTAGATTACCGAATAATGCATTTTACTTTACAGTAAACAATAATAGAATCCGTGTTTGTAAGACCTTTTATATTAACACGCTCGGAATATCTGATCGTCAAATCAGAACAGTGAAACAAAAAACTGACCCACATGGTTTCGTCAGTACGGACAACAGGGGCAAGCATACGTCAAGAAAACCTACGGATCCTCTTCTCATTGAGCAAATAAAACAACACATTGAGTCTATTCCCAGAATAGAATCTCATTTTTTGAGAGATTCAACATCCAGAGAGTATTTCACAGATTCTAGTGAGCCTGTCTCTGCTTCCAGTGAGAATGGTGGTACTTCCAGAGAATTTATAAGTGGTGAGAAAACTATAACGGAACTTTGGAGAGATTTTGTTAAATTTCAGACTGAGAAAGGTGAACCTACTTGTGAGTATTGGTTGTATTATGACATATTTAATAAAGAATTTAACATCGGATTTTTCCAACCAAAAAAAGACAGATGCAACCTTTGTATGAAATATGAACTGGGAACCCCCCAATATAAATTAAGTATCCAAAAAAAATTTGAAGATCATATGAATGAAAAAGAATGGTGCCGACAAGAAAAGCGCCTAGATCGTCAAAACATAAACGAAACAAATTTATGTGCAGTCTATGATTTGCAGGCTGTCCTGCAATGCCCTACTGGTGATACGTCTGCTTTCTTTTACAATTCTAAATTAAATTGCCTTAATTTTACTATAGTGCAAATGTTAAAAAAAGCAGACCCAACACGAGATACGAATGACAGAACCGCTGAACAGGTAATTGGGGCATACGATAATGTGCATTCATATTTCTGGGATGAATTACAGGGTAAAAGGGGGGCCAATGAGATTGGATCATGTATTTTTGATTACCTCAAACGTTTAAATGACCAAAATCCAAACAAACAACTCAATGTGATATTTTACTCAGATAATTGTTGCGGCCAAAATAAAAATAAGTACATCGCGTCGTTGTATTCTTATGCAGTAACTTGTTTTGAGAACATTCACACAATTACACATAAATACTTAATAAAAGGGCACACACAAAACGAAGGGGACAATGTCCACAGTCTAATTGAAAAGGAAATAAAAAGAAATAAAAAATCGGGACCCATATACACGCCATACCAATATGTTACTTTAATAAAAAACTCTCGTAAAACTGGTAAACCTTTTCATGTGATGGAGTTGACTTTTGATTTCTTCATTGATTTTCAAAATTTGCAAGAAAACTGGGGTTATAATTACAACGAAGATGAACATAAAAACATTTTGGCGTGGAACGCTATCAAGGTTCTGAAATTTTGTAAGGCTGAACAGTTTGTGATTTATTATAAGACATCGTACAGCCAAAACGAATTTACTAAGATCAATATCAGAAATAAGCGAAAGAAAATGCCAGGCCCTGGAGAAATAGCCCTCAAAAAAGCTTTTTCTCAAAAACAGGAATTAGGTGAACATAAGAAGAAAGACTTACGCGATCTCATTAATCATAACTTGATACCTAGTTATTATGCAGATTTTTATAGTTCTATTCTCTAATTTCCAAAGTTTATGATTACATTGATAATTATTAATAAGAAATATGTAGTTACAGTGAGCATAAACATAACTAAGGTGCCTATTATTGTGATCTCTTTAGTATAACATATTTATAAGTAGTAGAATGGACAAAATGATCTTGTTTACGATCTGTATTTTTGTTTAAATCTTTTTTTAAGTATATTAGATTTATTTGTTAACGGTTGTTCTTTAAGATGAACATAACTACTTATATGATCTCAATAGGTACTAGAAAAGTGATTAGGTATTTTTCTAAATTTATAATTATATATTTCAGTAGTCCTACAGAACATCTATCAGAATGGACAGGAGCATATTGTTAAAATTAGTTTTTTTTACTATTTTTCTAGAAGGATATTTGATTTGTTTGTTATGATTGTTGTTTATCATGAAACCATCTATTTGATTAAAAATAAATCGTGTTCGACTATTACTATGTTTTATTAAAAATATGAAGTGTCCCTTAAAACATTTGTAAGTTTACTATTGTATTGACTTAACTTGATATGATACGTTTTAAATGTGTTATTGTTCAGTAATATTAAGACCTATGTAAATATAGGTCTTTTAAAAAAATATGATTTCAGTCGTAAAGAGACCTAAAATTGATGCACTTTATAAAAAAAATAAAATAAAATAGTTAATACATTTATTTTACGTGTTTATGTGTAAAAGCGTGTTAAGAAATAAGTAAAGTTTAATTTAAGACCAGTTATAGTAACTATTTCTCAATCAAAGCTTACCAATCTTTATTTTTCTATGAAATTTATGAACCCGTCAATCTTCATTGAACGTTTCCCAAAAATTTGCATTTTTCAATTAGGTCAGTATAATTCTAAAGGTGCGATATGTACCAGGATTCTTACATACATTCATAATCACCGGAAGCTATTATGTTTGGACCTACCACACAAAAGATCACATTGATTAAATAATTAAAAGATTTCGCATTGAACACTGCACGTGAAAAAAGTTCCGCTGTAACACCGCCTAATAAGGCAATCCAGTCTTGATAGTTGATTTGAGCGTCTCCCACTGTCTCTTCGACTTCATCGTTTAAATCATCCCACATTACAATTAACCGGTAAACATGACAATCGTCATGGTGACCTTCGACATATAATTGTTTCAACAATCTCGCTACTTCCGCTCTAAATGTGTGAAATGGCATGGGGAGACGCCATTTATTAATCAGTGTATTCTTCTGGAACGCTTTCATCCACTCGTTTTTACATTCTTGATAAAAAGATTCCATTTCATCGCTGGAATCGCTCTCGTGGCCGTTGTCCCCATCGTCTTGTGTTTTTGCTGTTGCCATCGGTTTTGGTGGTTGCGCTTGTGAAGTGGAACTGCTACAGCCACCGTCACAGCCGCCGCCGCCTGTGGTCGTGGACAACCAGCACTGGCAGCACCAAGTGGTGATGGTACTGTTAATGTCAGCTGGGGAAGATGTAAGAAAAATATAGTTATTGTTTATATTAAAAGTAAGCAAAAAGTGTTCCCAATTGAGAATTTTAAAATTACAAAGACAGAACAGAGTTGATATACTAAAAAAAAATTGTATGATACTACTATACTTAAAAAGAAACTTACATTTGGTATGTGATGAAGCTTGCGGATCCATTTTTGTAGAATATTATTTCAACACGATGTGACACTCTAGTGGGAAAGCGTAAAGATGACTGTTTACTATGGCTGAACATTTTATTTTATTTTATTTTATTTCCACACTTACAACTATTTTTACAGGTAAACCTAAGACAATAGTGTAACTATTAATAAAAATATCTAAAGTATGTCATTTCGTCTATAACATAATATATACAATGCTGCTATTGTGAATTCATTCAAAGAACATGAGAATATGTCAATATTTTCCGCTATTCTATTGAGGATCCGCACAGTGCGCGTCAGTGGCGCCAGCCCTAGCAGGTTGGTGCGCCCGCGCGGCTCGGCCAGCAGTCGCGGCCGACACCGGCGCCACACATACCTATCGGGTACATAGACACACACGTAACTCAATACCTGACTATTGTACAATTTGCCCCTGAGTAGCTTAAAAATATATGTTACCAGGCATAGTTCCCTGCGCACCCGCAGCTCGTTGTACCCTACCATGCCAAGCACAAATAAAGTCGGATACATTAAGGGGTAGAAAGGGTATACACCGTATTTCCGCCAGTACAAAAAACGAATAAACTTGTTCTGGATACGCTCCACCATTAAGTTATATTTCGCTTCATGGGGTGCCCAGATCACTGCGTTGCACTCAAGCCTACTGCGGACTAATGCATTGTATAAGGCGATAATAGCGCCAATATTTGTAAAACCATGGGACCGCCGAAGCACAAAACCCAACATTCTATAGGCTTTCTTACAGATATTGACGATATGATCCCTAAACCTCAGATCAGCAGTAAATTTAACTCCCAAATCTTTAACTTCTGTCACTCTATTTAAAATCTCCGAGTCAATTTGGTAGTCATGTACAATGGGGCCTCGCGCTCGAGTGAAAGTAATAGTCACGCATTTGGACGTATTAAAATACAACTTATTAGCTTTACTCCATGAAACTACACTATCTATGTCACTCTGTAATTTAGCACAATCCGAAATATTTTTAATAGGTAAATATATCTTTAGATCATCCGCAAAAAGCAGGCAAGCCGAATTTTTGATAACCTGAGGCAAGTCATTGACCATTACGATAAATTCCAACGGACCAAGGTTACTTCCTTGACTTACGCCAGATCTCACAGTATAAGACTCAGACCTGAATCCCGCGTACTCAACATACTGTCGTCTATCACTCATGTAACTCGCAAAAAAAATTGAGTAAATGAGGGGTAAAGCCGACGCCAGCTAATTTTCTTAGCAGCATATCATTATCAATGACATCAAACGCTTTACGAAAATCAAAATAAGCGGCGTCAACCTGCCCCCCACTATCCCCTTTCGGTATAATTTGGGCCACGTAACTAAGCAAGTTGCTAGTTGTACTACAACCCGGCCGAAAACCGTGCTGCGCATCGGACAGCTGACCCCGCAATTGGTTATAAATAATATTATGCAACGCGGATTCAAATGCTTTAGCGGGGGTAGACAAGACTGCGACCGGCCTGTATCCCTCAACCCCTATACTTCCCCCTCCTTTCGAAACTGGAACTACACGGGTTGTTTTCCACAAGTCTGGAAAAGTTTCCTTCTCTAAGCATATATTGTAAACGTGCAGTAGCGGTTCGCCTAACACATAACGACAATCTCTAAATATAAACGCGGGGATGCCGTCAGGTCCGGCCGACCGCTTCGGTTTAAGGTTTGCAAGTGCACGCATAACATCAGCCAGATGTAACTTTTCAACGTGTATGCGCGCCGAGTTTGTAACGTAAATAAAATAAGAATTTTAACTAAAACAGTTGCGGGATAAGATTGTAAATTTGGAAGAGACGTTACACTAAATACTTACAGATACTTACTAAATTAAGCCGGACAAATCTCTGGAGAGCAACGGACCTTTGGTTCAAGGACCGTCCTATGCTGCGCTGGATATAACTGGAAAGGATGCTTTTGGCAGAAGTGAAAACAAGATGGTCAATTAATACTTGTATTGCGGACCCGCGCACATGGCAGCCTTCGATACCGCTTTGTATAAACTAAGTAGTTGTTTTTATATTACTAAATTTACGGGGCCCCCTATAACGCGCAGTTCGGCTTCCGAGCCGGCCTGTCGACTGAAAGTGCGATCATTTGTCTAAAGAACACTGTTGAGTACTATACTCGGCGTAATACACCTATTTATGCGTGTTTTCTAGATCTCTCTAAGGCATTTGACCTTGTAAATTACGATTTACTTTGGCAAAAGCTTGACGAGACAAACTTTCCTAGGGAGTTAACACGCATATTTAGATACTGGTACGCGAGCCAGAGAAATAGTGTTCGATGGGGAAACGTTTTGTCAGATGAGTACGGATTAGATTGTGGCGTCAGGCAAGGCGGACTAAGTTCGCCAAAATTATTTAATCTGTATGTTAACGAGCTTATCGGTGGGCTCAGCAGCACGCATGTCGGATGCCACGTGAACAGGGTAGCATTCAACAACATCAGCTATGCAGATGACATGGTGCTGTTGAGCCCATCGGTTGGCGGACTGCGAACCCTAATCAATATTTGTGAGTCATATGCTTTAAAACATAATTTAAAATATAATGTGTCGAAAAGCGAATACATGGTTTTCAAGGCGGGAACCAAGTGCCCATCTCATGTCCCACCCATTCGCCTGAATGGAGAGCAGCTTAGGAGAGTCAATTCGTTTAAGTACCTTGGGCACTTGGTAACCGATGACTTACGCGACGATGCGGATATCGAGAGGGAGTGGAGGGCTCTGGCGATCAGAGCCAACATGATAGCTCGCAGGTTCAGTCGGTGTACAGCGCAAGTTAAAATTACGCTATTCCGTGCGTACTGTACATCGCTGTATACCTGCAGCTCATGGTCGAAATACACGCAGCGCTCGATCAATAAATTACGGGTGCAATACAATGACGCTTTCAGGGTGCTGTTGCGACTGCCGCGGCATTGCAGCGCGTCTGGCATGTTCGCGGATGCGCACGTTGACGGTTTTCATGCGACGCTGCGCAGGCGCTGCGCCGCGACGCTCCGCAGAGTCCGCGACAGCCGCCACAGCCTCCTGAGCGTAGTAGCGGGGAGGTGGGACAGTGGCCTAGTCAGGCACTGGTCCTCTCTTCACTTAGGTTTAGGTACTAATATAGTTGTTTATTAAGTATGTTCTTGTTACTAACACACTATGGACACTTATTAGTCTGAAATAAATGCATTTTATTTTTATTTTATTTTATTTTATTTTTATTTTATTTTTTATAACTAATTACTAAGGAACGTTCGGACGTTGGATACGCGCGCAATCATGGCCATGAAAGATAATGAGAACGACTCACGAGTGTCCCGAGGATCGGCGCTCCACGCCGACGATGCCTCGCGCAGGGAAGGCGATGGCGCAGTCGCAGGGCCCGCGTCTTGCGGCCCTACGCGTCTGGTGTGGTGCACGCCGGCGGGGGTGTCATGGCGGCCGTTATGCGTTTCGTGCCCTCAGGCACGGACGGCAAGGTGGAAGCTTCGCGGCGCGGAGGGGGCGGTGTCGGGCCGCTACCTGGACCCGCGCCGTGTCCCGCGAGAAGCGCGTTGATGTAGATGGGCCCCTTCTGGCCCGTGGGGGCAGAAGATGGCGCACGTTGTCGGCCGTAGCTCCGACGCTCCGGTCTGCGATCTCTTGCTGGCCGACGAAATCCGGGTTGCCTCTCTTAGGCCCCGCCCGTCGCCGTCGCGGGCTGCATCGCCCCGTCCATAAGAACCGCACTTTCCCACGATTTTACTCGATTATCTTTTCCACCGCGGAACGTCTGCCACTCGATCCGATCATCGGGGGCGAAGTTCCCCTTTTTTTCTTTTGACACTTCACTCCTTCATTCGTCTATCCCGGTCGTTCCGTTTTACTCGATTCCCATCACTGTGTCTATGGTCGGTCTGGAACGGGCGGTCATAGGCCAATGTAAGGTTTTGTTGCATAAATGATGAATCAATAATTATCGAGAATACATTAATTTATATCTTAAACATTTTCGAAGCGTTCTCGACAATGGTATCTGCGTGTGAGGCCTCCATTATAATACCGGTTCTAATCGTAAATGTTAAGACAGAAAAGCGCATCCCTACCTCGGTGACTTTGACAAGTGTCAAACCTACGAACGTCGGGATTACGTGGAGGGGTTACTATGCTCAGTGAATGATATCTTATGTTTGTGGAGTGTTTAAGGCGAAAGCAGAAACTACAATGATGAGGACAAGCGCACTTTCTTGGTTGGTGTTGGTGATATGTTGTTTAAGGTTCCAATCGCAACTCGGAGACAAGCTTGCATGAGAAAGCCTGCCCCGGGTCAGATGTTGTTTGGCTTACATTGTACACCTTTGACTTCCTTCGTATTTGTGACACATACCTGTGAAGTATGTGTTACAAGTTGAACGTGCATTCCGCCTCCATCACCGCTGCGGTTACGTTAAGTTTAGCCGGAGTGTCACTATACACGCTTTGAAAGAACTTTGCAAACTCACTTGCACCCCTTTTTCCACCGATAACTACCCCATCCTTAGACAGCTTTTGAGTATTGCCATGTTTAGTTTTTGATTTAACATAGTTCCAAAAAGCTTTAGGGTCCTCTTTTAAATGTGCTTGAACATGCTCTTTTATAACCAAAAATATAGTAGAGGGGAGCGGGGCATAGGGGAGTGGGGTGTAGGGGCAGTACGTAAGAGGCGAGCCGTAGGAAATTGGCGTCGATACACGCGATATTCGGATAATACCCAGTCTGACTAAGATATGGCTCACATATAGTCGAGAAATTGGGACCAGTTCTACCGTGACAGGGTGGCCTAGAGGTTCAGACAATGACATTAGCCCGGTTAGCTAAAGACGCGCCGGTTCGAATCCGACCTTCGCCACTGGAGGCCACCCTGTCACTTTTTGTTTTTTTTTACAAAGTAGCGCGGCTGTTATCTTCGGCGTGAGCGTGAGTCTCTTGTCTAATCGCATGACGTCATCGGGGTGCTACGGGTGCGCTCCGTGGTTTGCTATTTTAGCGGCATTGAGCAATCGGTGCAAGTGTACTCGGTGCCGCGCCGATCGAACGAAGGGGCATGGAGCAAAATGTTGTAACCGTCATGAGTATCTCACGGCGCTTACGACGTTTTAAGGTCGCGACATGGGTGACGCGAATGTGCACGTGCCGCCGCATTCCACTATGCGCAGGTGGCTTGCACCTGTGCGACCTTGAGCGCGCACGTGGCCGGCCGGCCGACCCCGATGCAAAAATACTCGAACGAAGGGGCATGGATCAAAACGTTGTAAGGGCCATGAATTTTTCACGGCGCTTACACGTTTAGGTCGCGACGTTCACGCCCCGCTTCCGTACCGACGTAAGCACCACGAATTTTTCACAGCGCTTACGACGTTTTAATGTCGCGACGTGACCTGGGTGTCGTCGGGCCTCCGCCCGATGCACTCGCTCACCGAACTGGCGCCATCTAGGAAGGTGGTGGTAGGTATTTTTTTAAAGATCCGCCCTCTAGCGGGGGCTGGCGGGGATTTTTGGAACTTACTTGCGCATACAAAGTGGCGCCTCCTACGGACGTTTTTGGTACTAACCAGTGGCGCCATCTAGCGGGGAGTAGTGCGAACTAAGTGGCGCCCTCTGGTGGCACAGTTTTGGTCCAGCTCTCTCATATTTACCCTACTAACGTGCCATCCATCCCTTGCTGCGTAAGCTTCACCTAAATTGCATTTTGTTTTTCGAACGTTGTCTATCCAACGTTTTTCATTTTTGCTTCTTTTTTTCCCAGGATTAGTTTTTTTAACACCCTTGCGTGACCTTTTTTTGTCCACTTGGGTTGATTCATCACTCGATGCAATCTCGTTTGAAGAATCTATAGAATCAGATGATGAATCCAAACGAAGTCGCTTGTGTTTGAGATGGCCTAACTTTTTTTCGTTTCTTTTAATGAAATTTTTAACAGAGAATTTTTTCTTTAACTTGTCACAAAAATGAAATGATGATAACTTTATGGTTGATATGATGTATAGATATTAATGACTGGCTATGACAACAATAAAACAACGCCACCAAAGAGAAGAAGGAAGCAGCGCAACAGAAAGCAAAAAATAAAAATAAATGCAACTAGTGTGTACTGTCACAATAATAAAATTCAATAAAACAACAATAATAATAATATCGCCTGCGTGCCTCAACTGAACTAGAGTTCTACAGCTAAAATTAATTAAAATTCAATAAAATAAACAATTAGTAAAAATAAATATATCACAGTATAAAATCCGTAACACTTGTGGTGCCTACTGTACGTAAGATGCAAAACAACACAGAGTATCAGAAAGTGCGTTGAGTTGTATCTCTGTTGCTCCGCCTTGTCGTTGAGAAGTAATTCCAGTTCTCTGCATTCGCTGATTTATGTGTTGTGTAAGTATTGTGTTTGTTATTTTGTGTTCTGTGTTATTTTCTTATTAACATGTATTTTCTTGTGTGTGAATGCTTTTTTACCTCACGCTTTCTTTTCTATTGTTTACCTAAAATTGTACTTTCCTAGCGATAATGTGGTATAAAACATGTATTACTCTCGGCAGCAAAGTTTGCTCGCTTCTCGTGACTCTGCAACGGTCAAGATTCCACTTTTTTAATCTCTCTATACACTACTAATTTTGGAATATTTCGCATGTTTTGACCTCGATATAAGCACGAGAGGTAAAGAGAACAAGTTTACGAGTACACTTACTCTGTTGTCTCTGTTACTATTTTCCCTGCACTTATTTAATTACTTACGCTATCAACAAAATTAAAGCAATAAACATTTTACTTTAATATTCTGTTTTTTTATTCCATTATTGATAACATTAACCTTTTCCACATAATGTTAGGTCTACTTGGGCGGTTTACAAGTACATTTTTTGTTTATTTTCTTGTAAACAATTAAAGTTATTTGTTACAAGAAGCCAAACAAAAATGGACTTGTAAACCGACCAAGTAGACCTAATATTATGTGGGACGAAAGTACACGTATGGATGCATATGTAGTTGTGCACGCACACATACATACTTAGTTTCGGGGGACAATCAGAGATGGCGATTTCAAATGAGTTTCCATAAAATGCTTCAAGAGGGCTCTCTTTACCTATATACTTACTTTACTCTTTGACTCGAACTACCCGGAAGGTGGCGCTGCGAGCGCTCTCATCTTCTAACGCACTTTCCGATTTTAAAGATGGCCGGCTGTCACCTAAATATATCACCTAAGCGTTTATTACCTGGGGAGATACTATGGGGACGTAAATAATCAAGAATATTTAAATCTAAATAACAATTTATTTAATTAACTCTAATTCTAACATACACTATCTCGTTTAATGTTTAAATATAAGGTTCAATTTTTATATATAAGTAAGTCGTAGGTATTAAGTTTAGATTAAGTTTGAGCCTAGTAATTAAGTTTATAGCATAGAGTAGTAAAGTAAGATTTTATTTAATAAGTTAAGGCGTTAATCCTATTTTAGTTAAGACTAATTCTAAAAATTATACTAGGACAAGAGTGGGTTCGAAGCCTAGATTCTGGGTCTGTCTACTAGAGAGTTGGCCGGTCTTCCAGTACAATACCCCACGTCCCTCGGATGTGCGTAGCGTGGTGGAGATTGACTTAAGGCCACGAGTCGAGGTGAAGCCAAGGTCAAGGTCAACCAAGGTCAAGGTCATCCAAGGTCAACACGGAGGCAGCTCACGACGGTAGCTGAGCCATCGGAGGTAGCGCTTAAGGCTTCATCAAGCCCAAGGTCATGGTGGCATAAATGCCAACCCCGTAGGAAGTTCCTGGAACGCGTCCAATAGTAAAATTAGGCCTGTGTTCAATATTCGCCCTGGACTGGTAACCATCACACGCTAGCACTAACAAGGGTGGGTATTTATTTACAATGAAGCAATCATTTAGTGTGATGGGCAGTCCAGGTACATGAAAAAGCGGTGCGGTGAAACGAGCATCAGATACTGGCATAATCATACTACAGTATGGCAGACAAGGTACGAATTTAATTAAAATAGCGGTTTGAAAATAAATTGCGCAAGCAAACCCGCAGGTAACGCTAGTATTAGGTTGTAGCAATATCAGATACTCGTAACATTACAAGAGGAAAGCGGTGCAGCACAGTAAGAGAGTGATTATATTTATTAAGCGAACCTTTCCTTATAAACAACGCCTACATGTGTTGCGAATTAAGCAGATATCTTTTATTTTCTAAAAACAAGCGCTCTAGCACATCTTAGGTATTATCTATAAGCAAAAGCAATACGCAATTAAATCGGGCAAAATCATCTTGCGAAGAAAAAGCGGAAAAGAAAGAAATAGAAATGTAAGGATAGAAGAAACAACAGCCCTTTTATGCAGGAGAAAAGCTTATGGTCTAAAATTATGAAATTAGTATTATTTCTACAGCACTACTGATTCACATTAAACATTAATCAATAGTACAAATGTTTCCCACTATTAAACATGAAGAAATTTAAATGAAATGTATGGATAGCCTCGAATATTAACACGTGTACAATCTAGACAAAGAAAGTCCAAAGGTTACAGCTAGCGGTATTTCTCGGTTGCTAAGTTACATCAATTGGCTAAAACAACTTAGGCAAGTTAAAATGATTAATGCAACACTTACCCAATATGGGAATCACTGATTTTAATGTACTTAATTAAAATTCAAATTAAATATTTAACACGTCCGCGCAGTAGCGATCGCTCCGCGAACAGGATTTAATATAAAGAGACGCAGCCTGTGCGTAGTAATGCTGAGAGCGGAATGCCGCGAGCCGCGGCGCCCGCGAGCGCGGGGACTCCCGCGGTGCGCGACGGAAGGGCGGGGTGACCAGCGGCCGGGACCGGTCGGCCGTACGTATATATAAAATACCTATCACAGCGTAGGATATCTGTCTGTGCGTTGAAGAAAGAATAGTTATTTTATTATTATACGTATGAGAGTATAAATAAAAATTAATAGTAGGTTACAAAATATAAGTATTTGTTTACTATAAATACAAATACTTTTATTATTCGATGAGCGTAAGTAGTTATAAAATAAAGATATCTAGGGCAACAAATAACTTTGCGAGCGTTAACTATTTAACATTCACGTTATACGTGACACGGCACCCATCTAATGGACTTCGCACGTTTTATGATCGACTTTTCACTTTTGCTCGCAAATCCCGCACTCGAGCATCGTACGCACTGAATTTAACGGCAAAATGAAATAATGATGACCCGATGACTACTTTGACGAGATGATTATGTTGACCCGATGAAATGCCGATGCGACGCGTGCGTCGTGTTACGTAACCCGCCGTTTTTTCTTCGACTACCGCACACGACCCGCGTTGATTCCTTGAAATCTTGATAAATATGGATAAATATGATAAATATGAATATGAATTCTTTTACTGCGACCGCTCCGGTGCTTCTCCTGCGTAGACGAGCGTCGATGACCTTCGGCGTTGTCTCTAACCTTGAAATACCGCGACGATATGTTACCTTCTTTTTACTTCTTGATTCTTCTTTTTCGTGCTGATGACTTCTGTTTATCGTGCTGATTCACTCCCCATCATGGGATCACCAAAATGATGCGGACAAATGCAGTCCCACATGGTTCCGCCTAAAATGAGTAGGCCACAAGCGGGCAGTCCTAGATCCCCGATTGGGCAACCATAATGATGACTGTGACGATTACACAATAAACAGTACGACGCAACTACCCGCTAGCTTCACTCCGTGGAGAAGTGTCATGGCCATGGTATAATAATATACTCCGCCTGGTACTCCATTCCCGTCTTTTCTAGGTCACCTAACTGACACGGGCTTACGTCATCATGCGACAGCGCTATATGATAATATGCGATAGCGCTATATATAGCGGCCATGTTGTTGTGACGTAGCCCCGTGTCACTCTGGGAATGGCAGACCATGTTTTATTAGACTATGGTCATGGCGAGTGGGTGGCTGGCGGAGTGCACAAGTGATAACAGTTGTTTCATTTGATCACCCAGTACACAACGGAGCCTGGACGTCACAGATGGCGACGAGGGTACAGAGGGTAATATTACAAAAAATTACGGAAAGGAAAGGTAACGGTGGCGGAAAAAAAAAAACAAATCTAAGGTATGGAAATCCTAACCTAATAGCTACCGTATTTGTCCATTTCCTCCCGAGCTGCCGATTGTATTCAGGTCATACAAAATTTTGGGCGAGGTGATATTCTGTGTAACGAGTGACGTACGGTTGTACCTAATACGAAAATATTAAAACTGCAACGATTTTGTTAGGCGGTACTTACGTAAGTAGGTTATGAAATTCCAAACTCACGTAAGAGGAGTATTAAAGAAACTAATGCAGAATTTAAATATTACTGTAAAAACGTAGATCTAGTACCTATACCTAATTTTACAGTTTTGTTTACAATCAATGTTAATAAAAACAATTATGTATATGCACAGTTGGTTTTGTCGACTGTTTACATAAGAACAGTGGTTAACTTTACAACTATTATTGAGTAAATAATTGATGGTACGTAGCTCGGGAGGAATGTTTACTAAGCAAAGAAGAAATATACGCGTGCTTATTACACTAACTCTTTGACAATGGCTACTGTGCGTGAGCCTAGTTACCAAATGTAAATCCAAAAGTGTAATCAATGCAAGATAGATCAATCATTGGGGTCACTACAAAAAATAATGTACTCATGTTACATTATTCCTATGATGTGGCACCGACGTATTAGCCATGAATTTTTCCATGAAATGACAGAAACGAATATGCCGATGGTTTGCGTGTTACAAATACAGATGGTACATGGTTTATTTTCTGACTCAAAATCGTGTATTAGAATTCATATGATATAAAGGGTAAATAATCAAACTACCTTCGCGGAAATCATGATTATTATGAGTTGTGTATTTACCGTTCATACTTAAAATATACCGACCTACTTAGTCATGTAATTAAATACTAAGATATTTTTACATGAGCGAACGTATAGAGAAACCTGCATATCAAGTCGGTATAGTTGTATACATTTTATGGACCTTATGTCCTAAAAGAAATATTGTTCGGTTAAAATAACCAGGTATAATCAATTGAAATGCTATTTATAGCACGATATGGGTATGAATAGATGTTAACTTGGTGTCGACTTAACATGTATTTATATAATTTATATATACATAGGTATGTGCTGTTTATGATAATAAACAATGCTAGCAGGTAACGCACCAGCTAAATTATCAAGGACCTTTACGATGTCAAGTGAGTCAAGAACTATAGATAGCGTACTTAGACTGATGAATGCCAAGGGCTTTGTTATTGTTTTACTGTAGGAGTAGACACGTAAACTCAGCATCAAATGAATTGAGTAGTGAGTCGGAGTCGGACTAACAAGAAAAATAAATTGCAAGAAGTAAACTGTACATCACATCTATGCTGCAGTTGGTATAAGAAATAATTAGTAGGTTGAAACTTTCAACCGGTACTAGCAAAACAAATAATTAGTAGGTTGAAATGTTCAACCGGTACTAGGAAAACAAATAATTAGTAGGTTGAAACTTTCAACCGGTACTAGCAAAACAAATAATTAGTAGGTTGAAACTTTCAACCGGTACTAGCAAAACAAATAATTAGTAGGTTGAAACTTTCAACCGGTACTAGCAAAACAAATAATTAGTAGGTTGAAACTTTCAACCGGTACTAGCAAAACAAATAATTAGTAGGTTGAAACTTTCAACCGGTACTAGCCAAACAAATAATTAGTAGGTTGAAATGTTCAACTGGTACTAGCAAAACAAATAATTAGTAGGTTGAAACTTTCAACTGATACTAGCAAAACAAATAGTTAGTAGGTTGAAACTTTCAACCGGTACTAGCAAAACTAATAATTAGTAGGTTGAAACTTTCAACCGGTACTAGCAAAACAAATAATTAGTAGGTTGAAATGTTCAACCGGTACTAGCACAACAAATAATTAGTAGGTTGAAACTTTCAACAGGTACTAGCAAAACAAATAATTAGTAGGTTGAAACTTTCAACCGGTACTAGCAAAACAAATAATTAGTAGGTTGAAACTTTCAACCGGTACTAGCAAAACAAATAATTAGTAGGTTGAAATGTTCAACTGGTACTAGCAAAACAAATAATTAGTAGGTTGAAACTTTCAACTGGTACTAGCAAAACAAATAGTTAGTGGGTTGAAACTTTCAACCGGTACTAGCAAAACTAATAATTAGTAGGTTGAAACTTTCAACCGGTACTAGCAAAACAGTAATTAGTAGGTTGAAATGTTCAACCGGTACTAGCAAAACAAATAATTAGTAGGTTGAAATGTTCAACTGGTACTAGCAAAACAAATAATTAGTAGGTTGATTGTTCAACTGGTACTAGCAAAACAAATAATTAGTAGGTTGATTGTTCAACTGTTGCTAGAAAAACAAATTATTAGTAGGTTGGAACTTTCAACTGGTACTAGCAAAACAAATAATTAGTGGGTTGGAACTTTCAACTGGTACTAGCAAAACAAATAAGTAGTAGGTTGGAACTTTCAACTGGTACTAGCAAAATAAATAAGTAGTGGGTTGAATGTTCAACTAGTACTAGCAAAACAAAAGAAATGATAAGCGAAATCATAACACTTACCTACGATACAAACAGAGAATAATTAGTTAGTTGAATGTTCAACTGGTACTAACAAACCAAAAGAGTCAAATGTACCTAGTAACTAGTCTAGTAGACGCGATAGTGGTGGTTGGCACTAACGATAGGACCTTTTGTTATAGGTCGTCCAAATTAGTACAACATAGTACTTAAAAGTAAACTGACGCGATATAGTGTTGGTTGGTACTAACGATAGTATCTTGTTTTAGGTCATTCAAAATGTCCTAGATACCACCATTAGACGGATTCTTTAGCCCACCAAAACTTAATAGGGAGGCAAAATAGTCATAAACTGACATTATGTTAGTATAGAGTGACCTCCTATTATGTAATGTATTTACTGAATTCGAAATTATATAATAAGCAGTTTAGTGCCTCTGCCTACTGTTCCAGTTAACTTAAGGCGTAGGTATAGATGGATGGCCTCGGGAATAGGCATATCTACTAATGTAGATTCAGAGTAGATTTCAATTATAAAAAAAAATAAAAATACGCCAGTTGGAAACATTTTCTGTAAAGTATTACAATTTAACCTTCTTCTAACCTATACCCGTATCATAAATTAACTGCATTTTGCAAGATGTTCGTATGGGTAAGAACCGAATGTATCAGCTTAAATAAAAACGGACAAAGTATATATAAAAATATATTATACGACGACTTAGACGGTATTCCGGTTAAAGATTGTTGTAGCAATCCTGTTGGAACAGTTAGAAGACAGGTTAAATTATAGTTTAAGAGAAACAAGCAGGTGACCAGGATAAGAGTAATAATGCATTCTGCGTAAGTAGCCGTGTAAATTGTGGAACACAGAGGCATGCCTAAACTGCCCAAATAAAACCTATAAATAGATGAGGATATACAATTCTTCAAAATCGTATATGACCCAGATTTCATATAATAAATCCCAATTCCAATCTATTTTAGAGCCGGAATACATGATTCTATAGAATAATAATCAGGGCAAAGCTCAATTACAAACCCAAGTACAACAGGTACGTAAATAGACGCGGGGCCTACATCATGTCATGTAGTACCTAAAGTCAATGCTGTAAAAACTGAAGTGGCGATGCGGGGAGCCTTACACGGTGAGGAAGCACTGCTTACTTAACTAAACTACGAAACTATACCCAAGGCAACCATGACTAAGGTACTAACAGAAAAAACTCTAGTGACCAGCAGTTAACCTAATGTCTTGTAAATAGACATACGACTTTTGTCGGTTAACAGTGTAGATGACGAAGTCCCTTTTTAACTACCTAGGTAGTAGGTACACCTACTCAGATGAAGATGAGTGATGTGTGTGATGTGATGACTAATTATAATTAAGTGTAATTAAAAAGGCACTTTACCGGAAAATATATTTCCTTATTTCAGTCACATGCATAAACTTACAATAATTAAGGATGCCAAAACTCTTAGGTATGCGGTTGAGACAATACATACATTAGAAATTATACATTGTCTCAGAACCGATACATTAAATCAAAACAGAAACAAATAACTAAATACTGTGTGTAGGTACCTACACATTATAAAATAAAAACAATAAGTATTCGAATTAACCGTGATTTTGATCGCTCTCAATGACAGTTTGCCTGATGTTTAATTTGTTGAGGCTAACTAATTAAGTAAAACTAGTAGATTAAAGTTGTAGCTTGAACCACTTTGTGACATAGCTATGTCACCAGCGCGCCATGTCACCGCAGCGACGCGCCCTGTACGGAATCCGGCCACACCGACACGACGGCGCGGTGCGGGGCGCGACGGAGGGGAGCACCAACCGGCAGCTATATAACCGCGCGCAGCACTCAGTACAGGACCCATTCCGTCTCCGCCGCTTCTCGGCAACACACCTCTCCTAGTCCCTTCCTGTGGTCGCGGCCGGGGTGACCTATGTGCGCCTAGGCCAGGCTGTTCCCTTCCATCACGGGCTGGAGCGGTCACCGCCCGCCAGTGAATCCTCATACGCAAGGCCTGTAGCGGACACCGCCGGCCGGCGTAGCCCCTGCCCTCAATCTAACCTTCCCGCCGACCGCCGACCACGATTACTTACACCTCTCCTAGCCCCTTTCTTGCGGTCGCGGCCGGGGTGACATATGTGCGCCTAGGCCAGGCTGTTCCCTTCCATCACGGGCTGGAGCGGTCACCGCCTGCCAGTGAATCCTCATACGCAGGGCCTGTAGCGGACACCGCCGGCCGGCGTAGCCCCTGCCCTCAATCTAACCTTCCCGCCGACCGCCGACCACGATTACTTACACCTCTCCTAGCCCCTTTCTTGCGGTCGCGGCCGGGGTGACATATGTGCGCCTAGGCCAGGCTGTTCCCTTCCATCACGGGCTGGAGCGGTCACCGCCTGCCAGTGAATCCTCATACGCAGGGCCTGTAGCGGACACCGCCGGCCGGCGTAACTCCTGTCCCCGATCGTCCCTATCACTCCCGCCTACCACGATCTAACCCGGAGCTAGGTTTGCGTGTAGATTACCTAGGGCACTCGCGTATCCCGCCGCTACTATAGGGAACCGGCCCACCGGGGCATAATAGTGATAAGTGTTAGCTATTAAGTGTTTTCAATAAACGGCATAAAGCCCCGTCTATACCAGTGTACTATCCGTGTTTGTGTTAACAACCCGTAAGTCCCCTTTCTCCCAAATCTGAGACTAGCTCGGTAAACCTCTCCAGCCTTCCAGGCCGAGGGGATATGTGACTCCTGCCCAGGCAGCACATCACAACTTTATTGATCTACCCAAGAGTACACATTTATTGTACTAATTGAGCACTAAGACTCAAAAGACCAAAAGCCTAGGTCTTATCATTTAGAAACGTTAAACGTAACGATAAAATGGTAAAGTACCTAAACATTCGAACTGTACTCTGGTGTACTCAGTATTTCATGGGATCATGGTTAGAATAATGTAATTCCATTGGTTCGTTGGAAGATGTTTATTGAAGTCAAATGACATACTTACCAATGGCAGGATAGGAAGCAGACATACAAGGTGTATACCTATGTTTCAGGTTTATAAAATATGTTGCAAGTAATTGAAATAAACCGAAGAAAAAGTGTATAAGTACAAATAATAATATTTATGTGATAGTCTGACAGTAATTATTGTGGAAATAATAATACAATACTTACTGGTCACAATTCAATTGAAAAATCAGCTTTCAATTAGTAAGGTGTTACGTTATTTTCATAACATAAATTGTAATTATGATTCTTCGCATAAGTAAGTTGCTAGAATAATATTACATTCGATATTATATTTGCTGTGTTACTTTTTGAGCAATAAAATGTTTGACATACCTAAATATTTGGATTAATTGATGTCAAGATTATATTATTCAAGTATTATAATTAAAGAACGATAATTAGATATGTATGCAATGCAAATAATAATAATAATGGTCAAATAGGCAGGTAAATCTTAGTAGGTACCTAACAAATTAATAATATATAAATCTATTTATATAGATTATTGTTCGCTTAACCTATTCACAAGTAAAATCATACTTGACGTGGTACCTCTACAACATTCCTACTTTATTTGACCTTGGATTATCTACAAGTATTTTAAATTGCATTATATATATTAACATCATACAAGACAAGTAATACTGAGTCAATCAGTTATTGCCAATAAGTAACTAATGTCCAAGACGCTTGGCAAGCTTACAATGTTATTGTACCTAAATCATGAAATAGGTATTAATTAGTAAAATATTATATTGTATGCTAATGGAAATACCTGGAAATGTGTAAGCATCAAAAGGAAAATGTAGTAATTAAGGCGTTTAAAGTAAATCTTTGAGTTATAAGCAATTGAATAAAAAACTCAAAACTGCAAATAGGAGAAGGAGAGGGACTGACACCTAAGAAGAAATTGTAAAAGTAAAATAATAGATTTAAAGGCTTGCTAGTGTTGGAAAATATTTATTATTTCACTGTTGTAAAATGAATACATCCACACCTCGCCGAGTTTCTTACGCCGGTTCTTCTCGGGTCTGAGGTTAACCTTTCCGAACCGGTGGTAGTATACCTAGATTGGAAAAATAAATTAACCTAGCGAGTATAAGATAATACGATAAACTGAACTATTGTTGCATGATAAATATATAAAGTAAAATAAATAAATCGTTATAAAAAGGGAGAGATGTGACGATTACACAATAAACAGTACGACGCAACTACCCGCTAGCTTCACTCCGTGGAGAAGTGTCATGGCGAGTAGGTGGCTGGCGGAGTGCACAAGTGATAACAGTTGTTTCATTTGATCACCCAGTACACAACGGAGCCTGGACGTCACAATGACGACAAAGGCGGGCAGCTGCGTCAGCTCCTCTCTCTCTCTCTCGTCCCTCTTACTCTAAGCATGGGCCACCAACATGGGTTCCTGGCGCTTCCCTGGCGCGCAAGTACACATGTACTATAGGAGCTGCCCCAGCTATCTTTCCTATTATCTAGTACTTAGCCTTCCTTATACTCTTGACCTGGAGACATGTGGCTGCGACGACCAGCTTCCGGCCGTCGTGTTTGCCGTCGCCGGCCTCCGCTGACGACCTCCAGCTCTCCTGCCAGCTGCGGGACGTACAGTCGCTGCCCTAGCGGCTGTGATGAGGATGGAACCCGTTCAGGGTTAGGAACACGTGACGTCGTTATTGAAAGGCAATGAATTTACTGAACTATTATAATAACTGAACTTAACTCTAGCGATACATCTTATTTTAATACGTAAACTACTGACTTGTTACTAAGGCCCGCAGCGGCAAGGTCTAAGCAATTATACTGAGAACAAAATGGCTGAGCTGACTTGCGGGTCAGCTCCCGCCAGCGCCACCGGGCGCGCGTCCGCTCGCGACGAGGATTCGGATAGAAGAGAGCGATGCAACGGCTGTATGAATGTCCATTGCAACGAGTGATTGAACGAATGAATTGACTGACTTTACTTATACCTTTTAATTACATTGAGCCATGGATTCTCGTTGATTTGGCCTGAACAATAGAGTTATTGGATTAAAACCAAAATATTATTTTGCTAATCCGCGAAAAGATAACGTGCTAGTCAATCAGTGCTAACCCGTTATACTTACTTGCGTATTTTTACATGCAATTAATATTCCCACCCTCCCACCGCAAAAATAAATACGCAAATAAATATAACAAACCACCACCAAAAGAATAAACCTCGACACGTGTTTCGCCTCTCTAAGAGGCATCCTCAGGAGTTGTTGACGGTCTGACGCGACGCCCAGCAACGGAATGACCTGTCTAGAATGGTCGGCCATATTTATACCTTGACCACTCCCCCTACCGTGCAAGTGTGAGTGAGATGGAAAAATTCGTAATAACGGCGATGACGCAACATTCAATTGTTCGTTAAGAATCATGCCCCTATTGTTGTACCTAATTATTTCCAGTTGTTCCAGAACACCCAAACGCAATCCCTTTTCACAAACATGTAAAATATCAAAAGAATGATTCTCAGATAAAGTGTGACCTGTATCTAATAAGTGCTTTGCAAAATTGGACTTCTCTGGATGGTTATGTCTATATGACGCAACATGCTCTTTATACCTAGTAGTGAAACTACGGCCCGTTTGCCCCACATACACTTTATTGCAATCGTCACAGGTAAGCTTATAAACTCCAGACTTTTTCCCATTCTCGATCTTATCTTTGCCATTGCAAAGCTTTGAGTCACCATGTTTTCCATCCTCGAGTCAAGAATTTAACTAATGTGGAGTTCTCAGAAAATGAAATTGGGCTTTTAGATAAAGGTTTGAAGTATAATTTCCAGACAAAAATTACTCATAGAACATTAGAAAATTTGGCAGTGGATTCTGAGGTTGCAATAGTGCGGGGCCGTGGTGATGTAGATACAAAGACCATGGTGGCTAATGTTATCAAGAGTACTAGTCCAGCACAGAGTGCGTGTGTTGATTCTGATGTTTTGCTGCTAAGATCTATACAACAGAAAGTGCAAGACAGTGATTTGGTGGTTTCAAAGGCAGATAAAGGCAACTGCATTGTGATTATGGAGAAGGGACAGTATAATCAGAAAGTACTAGACCTTATTCAAGGTGACGGATTTTCGAGATTGCAAAGAGACCCAACTCCAGGGTTCCAGAAAGATCTTAGACAAGCAGTTAAGAATTCTTCGTTTGTTTTTGAAACCGAACATCAGAAGAGTATGGTTGTGCCTATGAATCCACGAGCTCCTATTCTTTATGGACTTCCCAAAATTCATAAGGATAATATCCCAGTTCGTCCAGTGGTCTCATATTTGGGTGCGCCAACTTATAATCTGGCAAAAAGGTTGAATTCCATTATAAGAGACAAGTCCCAGTTCCAGCCGAAATATTGCTTGAAAAATAGCTTGCAGTTAATAGAAAAGATCCAGGACATTAACATACCAGATAATGCTGTTCTTCTTTCATTGGATGTAGAGAGTTTGTTTACAAATGTGCCTTATGGAGAGACTTTGGAGATTATTAAGGGTCTTTTTGAAAGGCAACGTTTACATCCAGGGGAAGTAGATGAATTGATAGATCTAACAGCGATTTGTATGAAACAAAATTATTTCAGATTTGGGGGACAGTATTATTTGCAAAGTGATGGTTTGGCTATGGGTTCACCACTAAGTCCTTTAATGGCTGATATTTTTATGGACCATTTTTAGAACCAGCATATTGTGGGCAACAATAATATATTATACTATTTTAGATACGTGGATGATTTGATTATTTGTTGGACGGGTAGTATGGGCCTGCTGGATGCATTTATTGCTGAAATTAATGGTAAGCATCCAAAAATTAAGTTTAAAAAGGAACTAGAGCAAGACAAATCATTGAATTTTCTAGATTTAACAATCACTAAAGTAAACAACAGGCATCAGTTCAAAATTTACCGTAAGCCTACACATACCGATACAGTTATCCCGGCTTCTTCCACGCATCCGTGGCAGCATAAGTTGGCTGCTTTTCATTGTTATGTGCATAGAATGTTGACTGTGCCTCTTTCTGATGAACACTATCAGATTGAATTAAATAATATTTATCACTTAGCAGTTTCGAATGGTTACGATAAGTCTGTTGTGGATGGTATCATCAAGAAAAAGCGGAATAGTATGGTCAACACTATGTTGTATGCGGCACGATCCTCTGAACCGATTAAAAAATATAAAGCGAGCATAACTTATGTTGGCAAGTTGTCTGATGCAATTTACAAAATTTTGAAGTCTAACGACATTCCTGTGGCCTTTAAGACAAATAATACTTTGCACTTAAAGCTTTGCAATGGCAAAGATAAGATCGAGAATGGGAAAAAGTCTGGAGTTTATAAGCTTACCTGTGACGATTGCAATAAAGTGTATGTGGGGCAAACGGGCCGTAGTTTCACTACTAGGTATAAAGAGCATGTTGCGTCATATAGACATAACCATCCAGAGAAGTCCAATTTTGCAAAGCACTTATTAGATACAGGTCACACTTTATCTGAGAATCATTCTTTTGATATTTTACATGTTTGTGAAAAGGGATTGCGTTTGGGTGTTCTGGAACAACTGGAAATAATTAGGTACAACAATAGGGGCATGATTCTTAACGAACAATTGAATGTTGCGTCATCGCCGTTATTACGAATTTTTCCATCTCACTCACACTTGCACGGTAGGGGGAGTGGTCAAGGTATAAATATGGCCGACCATTCTAGACAGGTCATTCCGTTGCTGGGCGTCAGACCGTCAACAACTCCTGAGGATGCCTCGTAGAGAGGCGAAACACGTGTCGAGGTTTATTCTTTTGGTGGTGGTTTGTTATATTTATTTGCGTATTTATTTTTGCGGTGGGAGGGTGGGAATATTAATTGCATGTAAAAATACGCAAGTAAGTATAACGGGTTAGCACTGATTGACTAGCACGTTATCTTTTCGCGGATTAGCAAAATAATATTTTGGTTTTAATTAGTATGGATTTCCGCAAAGTAACGCCTGATTCTATTCACTATTTGAGTTATTGGATTATAGAGTTATTGGATTATTGAGTTATTGGATTATCGAGTTATTGGATTATCTAGTTATTGGATTATCGAGTTATTGGATTATCGAGTTATTGGATTATCGAGTTATTGGATTATCGAGTTATTGGATTATCGAGTTATTGGATTATCGAGTTATTGGATTATCGAGTTATTGGATTATCGAGTTATTGGATTATCGAGTTATTGGATTATCGAGTTATTGGATTATCGAGTTATTGCATTATCGAGTTATTGGATTATCGAGTTATTGGATTATCGAGTTATTGGATTATCGAGTTATTGGATGATCGAGTTATTGGATTATTGAGTTGAGTTTATTGGATTATTGAGTTAAGTTTATTGGATTATTGAGTTGAGTTTATTGGATTATTGAGTTGAGTTTATTGGATTATTGAGTTGAGTTTATTGGATTATTGAGTTGAGTTTATTGGATTATGTATGATTAGATGTGTGTGTGTGGGTGTTGAGAACAGTACCACTGTCAAGTGCTCTGCCTAAATTTATATTGGAATACTCGAAAAACTATATAAAAACTCACTAAATATCACCAAAAACACTGCCACTGTTACCCGGCATAATATGAAGATCAAAACAACACTGTGGTGAGCCAAATCATGGATATTTTGTACATAAAACGAAAGTCATATCTAGTTATTATTATTTAAGATTACGCACACATAGAAAACATTTGAAATAACTACTTATTTTCAATTAAAAAAATAAAGAAATTAAGGGTCAACGATCAGCTGTTTCGACAATTTGACGTCAAACTGTCATTGTGAGTTGACACTGCGCATGTTTCGTTCAGAAACTATTACTTTGGGTGCGTTCATGTTCATACGATACCATCATTGCGTTTAATTATTGCAATAGAAAAAAAAAATATTATAATGGAAAAACAATGTGGTAAATGCGACAAAATTATTAAAGGGAGACATTTTCTTACTTGCTCTAATTGTAAGCGCTTTTATGACCTAGAATGTTCCAACACTAAGAAAAGGTATAATCTAATGAACCCAGCTACAAAAAAAAATTGGAAATGCATGAACTGCTCTCAAGTGAGTCCAGCAGCCACAAAAAATCGGGCTTTGTCCCCAGGAAGTAAATCTTCATCATCATCATCAGGGACAAACACAAACATAAATGCGAAAGCAAAAAAGAAAGAAAAAGTGAGTGAGGTAATATCAATGAGTCAACCAGAAGAACTTCCACAATCCACGCCAGATAACAGAGAAATTATTGCCAATATACCAACTCAAAACTCTTTTACTTCCTTATCGTCGGAAGACGAAAGCGCTGATGACTCATCAGATGATAGCAGGCTGAACAGGAGTTGTCCTGATACTAATAGATGCGAATGCGATAGAGTTCCAGACATGGAGGAAAAAATTACCCTCTTATAGACTCGCTTATTGTCGGCAGAAAAGGAAATCGAAGATATTCTCTCGGAAAACTTCGCCCTTAAGGAACAAATGACCCAATACAAATTAGAAATAGAAACGCTAAAAAATGTATGCAGATCTACCTCATCACCGTCGACGAAAATCAAGAAAAATACCCCCATGAGGAATCGTAACAAAAATAAAAGAGATCCTAAGATAGATATCGACCAAGAAATGCAAAATGATGAAAAAGAATTTCTAACTTCTGCGATAGGAAAAGAGGTGTACGAAGAACATAAACAGAATAAGCATCTCAATGAGCACAACACGACCTCAGAGAGTACAAGTACTCATGATCTCCAGCCGAAATTGCAAACAACTAAAGCCGATTGTCAACCAAAGGTTAAAATGTGTATTTTAAGTAACCACAAGAAAATGAGAACACTTCAAGCTATAGAGTCTTCATTTGAGGACAACATAAAGTACTGCCACTACAATATACCTGATGGTGGAATAACTGAACTCTTATGTAACTTAGAGCGTAAATTGCACAATTTTACTATGAACGATTACTGTGTCATATTTATAGGGGAAAGGGATATTATTAGGTCTGAAAACAGTATAAGCCTAGTAAATTGTTTACGAGAATCACTAAAAAAAATAACTCACACCAATAAAATTATTTGTGTTCCGACATATGTATGTGGAGCACTCATATACAACTACAAAGTCGAGATGTTTAACAACTTACTAACAATGGATATGCAGAGCAATAACTATGCCTATATTTTCGACACTAACTTCGATTTAACACTGGACATGTTTTCTTACTACTCAGGGAAAATTACTAGATACGGTATCAAAAATGTCTTTTCGTGCCTTAATAGATTTATAAGCAGCATTCACTGCGAGTCTACCAGTGCATATGAAAATAATCAGAATGATCAAAATAATACTGTATGTGAGATTGATGATAATGATGATATTACTGGTGAGGAGGATACAAGTACGTTTTTTCGATCGTAACGAACAGCTTGTACAGTTTAGATTATTTCATCAAAATATCGCGGGCTTACTCTGCAAAAATGAATTAGTAGAATTAACACTTGCGGAGCTTTCTAGGGAAATTGGCACCATTGACTTTATATGTTTTTCGGAAACTTTTATGAAAAATGGATCAGAAAGTAACTTAAAATTGCCGCAATATAAACTCGCCGCATATTTCTCAAGGAAGCATCACAAACGAGGTGGCTCATGTATTCTTGTAAGGCATGGGCTAGAATATTCACAGCTACAAATTACTCGTGAACTATGCAGTCCATACTACTTCGAATGTTGTGGAATTGAATTATGCAGTTTTAATGTTATCATAATATGCATTTATAGAATACCTCAATATGACATTCAGCTATTTATTTACAAATTAAAAATAATGCTAAATAAACTGACATACAACAATAATAAGAAAATCATTATCTGCGGGGACTGGAATATCGACATGTTAAAATCAAGTAACCAAGCTAGGGAACTAACATCATTGCTAAGTAATTTCAACTTTACCATACACGTAACTAAAGCGACACGGAAAAAATCATGTATAGACTTAATAGCTTCAAACATAGACGTTTCCTCCGTAATAAGCAATACACATCAGCTGGCACTGTCTGATCATGATACTGGACAGTCCTTGTCATTCCTCATCCCAAAACCAGACCATGTAAAACGACGTAATAAATACTGGATTGAGGAGAGACGCGACTTCAGCCAGGAAAATGTCGATAAATTTTGCAAACACATGTCATGTCTAACTTTTAACGAAGTATATGAAGAAACAGACTGCAATACTTCTTTCACGGTATTTCATGACTTACTTGTACTCTTGTTTAAACTGTGTTTTCCAATTATAAATGTGAAATCACAGGATAAACCAATCAAAAACAGATGGATAACAAGAGGATTAAAACAATCCTGCAAAAAAAAGAGAATGCTCTACTTTAAATATTTAAATGACCATACAAATAAAAAATACAACAACACCGTGTATAAAAAGTACTCAAGGCTACTCAAAAAATGCATGTTACAGTCGCAACATATTAATAATATGAAATACATAAATAAATCTAACAATAAGGGCAAAGCCGCATGGAACATTATAAAGGATAACCTAAATTCTGTTAGTACTAAAGATACCCAATTAGACCAAGTAGAATTAAACGGCATAACTTATAATGAACCTACAGAAATTTGTGATTTATTTAATGACTTTTTCATCCAACAAACCGAAAAAAGCACATCCTCTGACTTTTATAATGCACGGATAGATACGTCCCCACGTAGCATTTTTCTCGCACCCTTAGATGAGCATGAAATTCTAAAAGTCATTCGAACATTGAATAACACTAACTGTACAGGTTATGACGAAATACCTACTAAAATAATCAAATTATGCTCCAACTATATAGCGGCACCCCTTAGCCATATCATTAATTTATCTTTTGAACAAGGATGTTTTCCAGAACGACTAAAAATTTCGATAGTTAAGCCACTTTTCAAAAAAGGCGACCCGAAACTAATGAATAACTACAGACCCATAGCTTTAATACCTGTATTATCAAAAGTGTTCGAAAAGGCAATGTATGTTAAACTAGAGGATTTTCTAAAAAAGACTAATGTTTTAAACCCGAACCAGTTTGGTTTCAGGAAAAATAGCTCCACTTCTCTTGCATGCTTTACCCTAGTCGAAAATATTAGTAAGTGCCTCAACGAAAAACAATCAGTGCTGGCAATTTTTCTTGATATGAGTAAGGCTTTCGACCTGGTTTGTCATAAAACCCTACTAAATAAAATTGAAAAGTATGGTATTAGGGGTAATGCTTACTCCTGGCTACAAAATTACTTGTGCAGACGTAAACAATACGTTGAAATTGCAAATATTATGAAAAATAAGAAATGCATTTATAAATCTGTTCCAAAAACAGCCAATAGTGGCGTTCCACAGGGTAGCGTTTTAGGTCCCCTCCTATTCCTGCTATACATTAATGATTTACCGGCATCCCTAAGTCACAACTGTATACTTTTTGCCGATGATACCACCTTAATAATTAAAAGTAGGAGTACGACTGACCTAGAAACCGAAGCAAATAGTGAAATATGTAAGGCTATTAAATGGCTAGAGGATAATAAACTCAAACTGAACGCAGACAAAACTAAAATAATACATTTTCAAAACTATAATTCTCCAAATCTAGATCTCAAAATCAATTTAAATTTCAATTTAATAAACACAGTCGACTCGGCCTCTTTCCTTGGTTTGACAATAGACAAGCATCTTAACTGGAAACTACACATCGATAACATATGTAACAGATTAGACAGATTTGTGTTTGCGCTACGAAAGCTCAGAACTTTAACATCTAAAGAGGCCGCCCTCTCTGCGTATCATGGGTATGTATCGTCTGTGTTACGCTACGGACTGATCATTTGGGGCAACTCAGTTGATATACAAAGAGCATTCATTATTCAAAAAAAGTGTATTCGAGCTGCATCTGGCGCTCAATATTTAGCCCATTGCAGACCAATATTTAAGGAGCTAAAAATTCTTCCCCTGCCTTGCTTGTATATATATGAGATTGCTAAATTTGTCAGAAAACACCCGGATCTATTTCCTTTACATGATGCCGTTCATAATAAAACGAATGGAAGGTATCCTAACAAACTATATGTTCCTAGACAAAGAGTGAACATATTTAGTAAGAATGTATATATCATGGCAATTAAATTGTATAATAAGATTCCAAATGACATAAAATCACTAGATATAAATAAATTTCAAAAAAAAATGTTTGACTGGTTACTTGACATCTGTTTTTATTCAATTAATGAGTTCCTTAATTATTAATAAACTAATTATTTTATTGTACTAATTATTATTGTAATATAAATTAAATGTAATGTAAATGAAACCTGACTTAACTGCTATTGTGCCAATATGTTCTTAGGTAATTATAAGATTTATAAAAAATGGACATGTAAATACTATAATATATATATGCATGTTAGCATAAATAATCACATAGGTATAGCAATTTTACTGTAATATTTCTACGCCGATAGGGGCAGAATATGACGCACTTATTGTAATTTGACCATCATTGTACTACCATATTCTAAGAAATAAACATTTGTATTTGTATTTGTATTTGTATTATTGAGTTGAGTTTATTGGATTATCGAGTTGAGTTTATTGGATTATTGAGATGAGTTTATTGGATTATTGAGATGAGTTTACTGGATTATTGAGATGAGTTTATTGGATTATTGAGTTGAGTTTATTGGATTATTGAGTTGAGTTTATTGGATTATTGAGTTGAGTTTATTGGATTATCGAGTTGAGTTTATTGGATTATTGAGATGAGTTTTTTTTTGGATTATTGAGATGAGTTTATTGGATTATTGAGTTGAGTTATTGGATTATTGAGTTGAGTTATTGGATTATTGAGTTGAGGTATTGGATTATTGAGTTGAGTTATTGGATTATTGAGTTGAGTTATTGGATTATTGAGTTTAGTTATTGGATTATTGAGTTATTGGATTATTGACTTATTGGATTGAGTTATTGGATTATTGGATTATTGGATTATTGGATTATTGGATTTTTGGATTATATAAATCCCAACTAAATTTATAACTAAATTAAAATCACAAAATTACAAAAATCTTAACCTAAACTAACAAGTTAACAACTATTAACTAACACAAAAACTATTTACAAAATTCGCCCCGCGCCCCTCCAGATGCAAAAGAGCCCATCACGCTCGCCGCGTTGCCACGTTGAACCGCGATGGACAACCTTTGCATAAGGAACGACCCGGAGCGAGGGTGATGACCACTCTCTCTCAAACGCCTGCCCACTTCCCCAATAAAAGTCTTGGCCTCAGCGCACCAACAGCCAGTGGTTTCCACGGCAAGAGGGACAAACAGGTAGTTCCCTAACACCGCATACTTTTCTCGCTTCCGAGCCGCCGCTAATTCAGCCGCTGCCCCAGCCGAACGCACGGTGCGGCTAATATGCGACCTACTAAGTCCCGGAGGCTCCAGCACACAAGGTACATTCGCCGAGACCAACGCCCTCCGAAAGATATCATTCAAGGCGTGGTGGCGTGGGAACCTTCCTGCACACCGACAACAACTCAACGCGTGATGGCCGTCCCTCTCCACCATAGAGCCGCAGATGCATACATGAGGTTCACACACATCACAGCCCAGGCGAAGAGCCACGGCCACCCGCATCGAGTCATTGTCAAGCAGGGTACCTAAATGCGGGGAAGGAAGCGCCAGGAGCCACGCCCCGGATTCTGGATACTGCGATAAGCCTCGCCCTATCCACACCCGCCGCAACCTCCAACAAGCCCGCGAACACCCGCTTCACCCCAATATCGTCCCATGAGCGCTGACGATCCGGTATCTCCGGCGCTGGCGTTCCCGGGTTGAGAGTCGACCATGCCGCCAAAGCACCCGCAGCATAGGGTATGGCTACCTCGTCACCATTCGAAGATACAATTTGAGTGACCAGGCCGCCCACCCCAGCTGCCGATGCCAAGAAGGCCGGCAGGCTCACATCCCGCGCGCGCCGAACGCCCAGACCACCAGTCCGAATGGGAAGTGAGGCCAGATCCCACTGATTCGAATCAAGGGAGACATTTAACAGAAACTCTAATGACTCCCTTAATAGTTAATACACAATCAATGTGCACGGGGTAAAGCCAAGTCGGTACGGTGCGCAAGAAGTATGTCAATTTGGGAACGGCAAAACAGACCCGCAACAACAAAAGAGCTACGTGCGCAGAAATATGTTTTAGCCTTTCTCTGGCGGTCAGGAGAAGCTGCCTTCGCACCTCAAAGGCCTCTGGAATGGCTTCAGGGAAAATGGGCGACCCCAGAAGATGAAAGGTCCGAGGGGACAGCTCCTTAAGCCCAGGGAGAAATTCACAAAATGATGGTGAAGAAAGCTGAGACTCAGCGCCGCAAGGAAAAAATTCGCTC
Organism: Cydia splendana; assembly: GCF_910591565.1. NCBI lineage: Eukaryota > Metazoa > Arthropoda > Insecta > Lepidoptera > Tortricidae > Cydia > Cydia splendana. The sequence goes on from NW_026946914.1 coordinate 258,502, forward strand.
TTATTCGAGTTCACTTCCAGTCCCAGTTCTCGAAAGCGTGGAAGCAGGCTGATCATATCCTGCTCCACCACCTCAGGCCTACCCCCGAGAGTACTATCGTCTAAGTACCAAATATTCAACGGGGATTGAAGCACTGAGATCGCCTTATGAATGGCGAGACTGAAAACTAGAGGGCCAAGCGGGTCGCCCTGCTGCGCGCCGACCTGGGAAGAAATGAGGGACCCATTATAAAAAAGATTGGAAGGGGACGCATATACCTGAAAAAGGAAGGGATACAATGAGGGCACCCTTTCCTTGACCTCGGTTAACAGGACATCACGCTCTATGGTATTAAAAGCATTTTTTAAGTCCAGCTTGACGATGACACACCCTTCGTTGCTCGGATCTGACGCAAACGCCCGCGTTGCGTGAATGGCGGCCTCACACCCCAACCTCGTGCCCCAACTGAAGAGGACAGAGATATGTGGCCATTTCCTCTTTCACAGCTCGGCACCCCAGTTTAGCTGTCAGGCGACGAAAAGTGCCACCTATCGCAATTGGCCTCATACCTCCGTCCTTCTTCGACAAGGCGCACAATGAGGCCCCATACATAAAAGGGCAAACCACCGGATTTAACTGACCACTGAGCAAGAAGTTGCACAACTTCGTCAAGGACCCCAGCAGCCGCAAGCCATTATCACCCGCCGAGCCGGACGTAAGTTCCTTTAGGTGCGCTGGACGGAGGCCGTCCAGACCAGCGGCAGAACCGCTGTTGAAGGAGAGCCTGAGCTACATCCCTCGGCTCTACCGTCAGTGCAACAAAAGACCTATCTGGCTCCTGCGGAAAAACTAGCGTTCGAGAAGGGGCCGGGTGTTTAGACTGCAAGGCAACAAGAGTTTCAGTTGACGATGGGGCCATTGCGTCCTCCGACATTAGCACCCGTACTGCCCCCCTGAGATCACCTTCGAAAACTTTGGATTCGATCGTTTTAAGTACTGAGGATGAACTAGAGGCCCTTGGATTCGTCCCCAAAGCATCCATACCGTCACAACCACCCGTTGAATCTATATTCCGCTTGACCTTAGTGGTCAGGTTACCCTTAACCGCTGCATCTGGCACTCGCAATGCGGAATAGGCGAAGGACAACAAGGCAAACCATTCATTTTCACAGTTCGCGCTAACACAACTATCGATCAGCCCACTCAGCTTACCCGCCGCCAGACTCCGAGCTCCCCTAGGAATATGACGCAGCACACGCACCGACTTCTTGAGGACCGCCAGATCATCCAGCCCCAGAGCACCGGGGACGTCCGTTTGCACTGGCTGTGGCACCGCTTGCGCGGATCCGGATGAACTCGCACGAGGCGAACCCTTGTGCTTGTGCCCGATGTGCACTGCAAGTCCATGAGGGGTAAACTCTTTTGTTGAACTGGGGCAGTGGGGACAACGAACACGTAATGGAGAGGTCTACTTAAATCGCGAGCCTACACTCAGTATAAACAAAAAAAAGTACTACTTCAATTCTACAAACAATACAAACAACCGTGCGTAAAATTATGACTCAAATTATACAAACAAGATCGTTAAATTAAGAAATAGATATGTATCAACAAATACCTACACTAAATACAGTAATACATCTGCAATATAAATGTCAAATAATTAAAATGCAATATAAATGTAAAATCAAAATACATCCAACCAAAACAAAACAACAAAAAAACAATAATAATACCTACACTATATGTATATTTAGGTCTCCGTGCCTTCGCTTGAACCACATTATGAGATAACACCCTTGTAACTCAGCCCTAATCAAGCGAATTCATCAACTAGTAGCGCCATCTATCGCGCTACCCAAGTACTAATGTCACCCGGTTGCCAGCGCGCGGCTGCTTTCTCTTCAGTACGCTTTTGTAACTCAGCCGAGCAACACGTTTACAAAGCAAGTTTAAAAAGATCAAGAAATTTAAACCGTAAAAATATTTTGAAAACCTCCGACTTCGTGACATTCCGCTCGGTGCCCATGGCCCAGCGACGAGACGCAGTGACCTTCCTACAGGCACCGTCACAAAAAGTACACGGGTACTTACGCCTCATGGCCTCGTCCTGTGGGACAACAAGCGTCGTCCCGTGAGACGACATGGCGTCGTCCTGTGAGACGACATGGCGTCGTCCCGTGAGACGACATGGCGTCGTCCCGTGAGACGACATGGCGTCATCCCGTGAGACGACATGGCGTCGTCCCGTGAGACGACATGGCGTCGTCCCGTGAGACGACAAGCGTCGCCCCGTGAAATGACATGGCGTCGTCCCATGAGACGACATGGCGTCGACCCGTGAGACGACGAGGCGTCGTCCCGTGAGACGACAAGGCGTCTTCCCGTGACATGACATGGCGTCGTCCTGTGGTATCGTCCTGACAGACGACATGGTATTGTCCTGACTGACGACATGGCAGCGTCTTGTAAGACGACGAGCATCGTCTCGTTAAAAGACCTTGTGACATTCCGCTCAGTGCCCGTGGCCCAGCGATGAGACTAAGTGAGCTCTTATAGCCATCACCATAAATAGAATACCTACGGGTATAAATGGCACACGGCGTCGTCCCGTTGGACGACAAGCGTCGTTGCGTGAGACGACATAGCGTAGTCCCGTGAGATGACATGACATCGTCCTGTGGGACATCAGGCGTCGTCCTGTAAAACGATAAGGCGTCATCCTGTGATACGACAGGCATCGCGATGAGTTACGTCATCATGTGAGAAGACATTGCGCCATCCTGTGGTATCGTCCCGTGAGAGGATATTGCGTCCCATAGGACTACATCGCATTGTTCCATAAGACTACATTTTGTCGTATCGTGAGACATTAATGCGTCGTCCTATGAGACGATATCGCATCGTCCTATGAAATGACATTGAAATGACGTTGTCTTGTTAAACAAAAACCGTTGTCTCATGGTCTACCATTAATACGGTAGCGGACATCTTATTGGTCGCTTTATCGTTCGATGTCTGCACGGTGGGCCTCGCATTTAAGATCTGCATGGTCATGAACCAATGCACGACTTAGTTAGTGGCGTGATCATCATTGTAGCCGACCAAATGGTGTGTCACCTTTTAGAACGACGAGCAGCAGAATTTCTATTAGCGGGTTTGGCGCGAAATTGATAACGAAATACAGTTACAGTTATTGTCTCAACCTGCCAGGAAAAAGGAAGGTTTCCGTCTTGGTCGTGTACAAATGTTGGTCTGGGTCGATAACAAACAATTGCCGTGAGATAGCAAACAAATCAAAAATATACATTCTGAGGATCCTAAACTGTATGACTAACCGGCATGAAAAATAGCAGTTAAGAAACTGTGAAAAGGGAAAAGTACAAAGTGAAAAACCTTGTGTTATACTTTGCCCAACTAGATCCTATACCAAAAAGAGAGAGGGGGAGGCAAGAAAAATTGACGTTAGCCTTAAAGAAGGAAAGAAAACTAAAACTCTCTCTTCTGAATAGGAATGCCAATTCATTAACGGCTCTGTCATAGGCTAACAAGAGATATCTCTTTATTGCGGCTCTAAACCTGAAAAGAATAGAGTTTATGATACTCATATATATTAGTGAAAAATCATCGCACTAAATCCCTCTTTTGAATGATGAATGACTAGTCAGGTTGATAGTGTCTTTGGGAATACTGAAGCATCTCCTGTATACTCGCTAAATATTGACCATTAGCTAAAAAATTGCGGCCTGTTACAAAGAGAAATCTTTTACTTACTTTAAATCGTCTACTATGTAGCTGTGAAACCGAGACCACTGAACTAAGAGTAACACGTAGAAAACAGCAAGTACCTTCCATCGCATTCCGTCCAATAGACCGAACTGACAAAGGCATTTATAATGTAATTAGTGCTCTATTCACATCAGTCAGGTAGAAACTTGTGAAATTAGGTTCAAAATTCAAATAACAAGCTCCACTTCGGAAGATTATCTAAGCAGCGGGTTGTCAATCGACCTGCCGTTGGTATAACAATCATACATAATAAAACGTTGACCATAAACGTTACATAGTTCAATTTCAAAGGAAATTAACTCTTACTGGTAATATAGCTATCGGAAACAGACGGTATTTGTAGGAGGTGCTTTCACAGAATATCTAAAAGGACCAACTAGTAAAATATTAAATTAGTATGACAATCCGCATAGTTACCCATGATTGTTCAATTTCTCCAAATAGACAAATTAAAATGAAGTCACTTCAGAAACTTTGAAACCATGTGGACTGCGGGGCAAGCCAACGTACATACAAACGTACAACGTACGGAAACGTACACACATGCGTAATATGTAGAAAATATTTGCAGGCAGTCACCGATAGCAGATATCGGATTGTGAAAGAACACGGATCAGAAATATCCTTCTTTCGATTTCCAGATGAGAGGTTTCCTTTGCAGATAAGGAAGTACTCACGTGATTTTATAAAAGAACAACAACATACGGTGGTTCAGGAAAAAATGCAAGATCTAAGTGAAATATGATCCCAGTAGTGACTCATGACTACAAATATGTTCGCTGGTTAAATAGAGCCTGCAATTTACTCTGAAAATCAACACTAGTTCTGCTGTCATTGCCAGATCTAAGTACAATAAGCTTAGCTGAAAGGTAGTAGTCCAGGGTTTACAGCATACTGTTGTAACAGGTCTCGTAGGGCATGTAATTGGAAACGTCATCGTCAATGCAATCAATTAGAGTTCCAGGTGTAGTACCCTACAAAATCATCGTGTCTTGGTTATAGGGCAGATGCGCTGCTAATAGAATTACAGCATTAGTTGTGAAGACAACTACAATTCATATATTTATATATTCATTATAATATGCTTATATCATTAAATACAGTAAATATGAGATGTCAGTAGATATATATCAACGTTACGTCAGGCGTAGCTCACTCCGCGATTTCGTCGCGTCGCTACAAGTACATGCGGCCCACACCAATTTTGGTGTCTAGCACTAGTAGTTGCCGCGCACCGCTATGGAACGGACGCCTGCTCGCGCTTGCGCCACCTTGCGGTCATAATCTGTCGTAATAGTACATACTATTATTTATTGTATGGTTACGTCAAGGTAGTGACATGAATATAATATGTCGCAGAAAGGCCTAGATCATCAAATAATTGTTTATTTGTGGGCATCATGATGCCTAATTAACCCTAGGGTTCCCTCAAGGTCATCAAATGATACACAACTTGATTGCACGAAAGCCAATAAACAACATACAACGTCCTTGTATTGCTAAATTTCTAATCAAAAGTACCTACAAATTAATAATAATAATAATTCAGCCTATATACGTCCCACTACTGGGCACAGGCCTCTTCTCACTCGCGAGAGGGCTTGGGCTATAGTCCCCACTCTGGCCTAATGCGGATTGGGGCTTCAAAGTACAAATTAAGTAATCAAATTAATATTTGGTAATGAACGCGTCTACACGTGTTAAGGTTTGACAGGAATTGTGCCACAGCATATCCCGCGCGCGCCGGTGCTGGCGCAGCACTTGAGATTAGATGACATCATGAGACACCCGTGGTTTGTGCCACTGCAATGGTATAATGCCAAGAACTTACTGGTTCGGACCAATATACAAATAATAATGTTTTAATTTGTCTGGGTGTTACGAAAGTTCCGCAATTGGTTTGAAAAGGTTGCACTACAATTTAAAGTAGATAGGTCCACCTCCTCTACTCTTACTCAAAGAGTCTTTCATCGTCAGTCAAGAGGTTTTTACACTCTTATTAGAAGATCGTATGTATACGAAAGCATTAAAAACTCACAAATCGTGCTAAGTCTAACAATAAAGCACAATCCAGCGCACAAGCACAAGCGCGAACCATAAAATCTTCAATTTGGGAATCAGCTTGCCACCAGAAAGAAAGAACATTAAACAACCTACAATTACAAGCCTTTATTATAATTAGCCTAAAAATTATGGGTGAAGGCATTGGAATTATTCAAAGATTAAAAAATCTTCTAAAATATCCTACTTGGTAGACGGATCTTCAGTCTACGCACAACATCATGGTGAGATGCCATCCACAATAACTGGAGTTGTCAGCATCACTTTAAATTCATAATCATCGCCTCCATACGATTGTCACCTTCGTGTCAGTGATTCTGTTCATTCTTTACATTCGTTTGCATGACTGACAAGCATATAATATAAGCTTGGTTGACCCGGCACCAGCCTAATTGGCAAGTTTTCAGTTATCTGTGGGGAGTAATAAATTTAGCAGCATAATTGACACTTAAAATAGGTAGGAGCCCACTATTTCATATAAGAATTAATATCTATTCATGGCTTACTATTAATATGGTTGTTTTTAAAGCAACCCTCACCTAAAACTAATCAGTAAGGAAGGATGTATTATCGCCTCAGTTGAAACTACTGCTAGGTTGTTGAGAGTTGTTACTTGTTAGTAACGCATACATTAAATCATGAAGTGTTGTATTTTCTTCTTCACTTTCTGACGCTACTTTCAGGCAGAGGAGTACTTGATTCGAAATAAATCTCAATTGCTTCCACAAATAAGAACATCATGTTTATAATTTTTAACACATTTACGGAATAAGTTGTCCTTATGTAATGATAGCCCATTAAAAAATAAACCTGGTATACCTAGTCAATAACTATGTATTAATATCTAAATAATGTCAATATCGTATTGTAGTGGGTACCTATACAAACCTTTGGTTATTTGTCCACATTAAAAGTCATATTACATTACATCTGGCCTATGATGCAACTTACCAATTTACATTAAATTGTTGGAAAATACGATAAATCAGAGAGGACCCAAGCTTTTCCAATTAGTTACAAAATTTTTAAACAGTGGATGGGCCGGCAGTGCTTTATTTGTGTTAAGCAGTAGATAAGCAGTAGTAATATCATGACATCATACAACAAAACCTTTTTATCACCTAGTGGGCTATTGTAATGAAAGAATCAGGTAATTTGGACGGGTTTAATGTAAAACTCACTCGATGAGGTTCACGTTACCTGCATCAGAGCTACTACTTCAGATAGTGGTTACACTTAAATTTGTACGACCTACAAGTACCTTCTTGTCTTTAATTATGATTTTAGGGACAGTCTTTCAACTAATAGTCACACAGTTTTGTTTTATATAAAAAGTTAAGTAGTTTTATAGTCGCAATGGATAACTTATGTTGCCATTCAGTGCTAACAATTGTGTCGTCTATCGGTAATTACAAATAAGGAAAATCTAGTCAAGGTTTGACGTAAACAATCCTTTAATATATCAATACGGAATAAATTTCAAGCCCATATTCTTATCAAGTGATTTTTGCATAAATTTAAATATTATCTATCAGTCACAGTACGCCCGGGCCAGCGCCGGCAGAGGTTTAAACACGTCTCATAATGTGGTTCAAGCGAAGGCACGGAGACCTAAATAGAACCGTTTTTCCCCCGAAGGGTAAAAAACGGATATTTAGGTTCCTGCCGAAGCTTGAACCACACCTAAGGGCCTTGCCGGCTTATGTGGTACTGAAGAGAAAGCAGCCGCGCGCTGGCAACCGGGTGACATTAGTACTTGGGTAGCGCGATAGATGGCGCTACTAGTTGATGAATTCGCTTGATTAGGGCTGAGTTACAAGGGTGTTATCTCATAATGTGGTTCAAGCTTCGGCAGGAACCTAAATATCCGTTTTTTACCCTTCGGGGGAAAAACGGTTCTATAATCAAGACAACAATAAACGACAACAACTCATTACAAATCTCTACTAACTAATTAAATATTTTGTTTTAAAATATGGCTGTGTAAAACTAATCCTATTATATTAAGTTACCTATTTCAAATAAACTCCTGAGTACATAAATATAACGTAAAACCACATTGTCATATTCAAATATTAGTAAAAAGAAAAATGTCAGCAAATAAAAACAAAACTAGTCAAACATTAAAACGATAAAATAATACAAATAGTCATTATAAATTAACTACAAAAACTTCTATTACACTTTTATCACTTAAAATTTATAATTATCACTTATAATTAAAATAACTGACATCATAATTACACAAAAAGACTAGAAAAAAAAATCAAATATCATTTAATAAAATAAAAAAAACTAGATAAAAATAAAATAATGTCCAGAAAAAAAAATCAAAAAGTTCGTTGTTCCTAATTTCTCTGCCAATCGAGGACTCGAACCCACGCACACTTACAGCGCGGCATCATCTACGTCGAACGGGGTATCCACTCGGCTATTCCGACGACAACAAAGTTGACGAAAAGTTAAGGCGTATAGCGCATCAAAACTTGTTATGCTAGAGGAGTAATTTATAAGCATACCCTCCGCTAAAATGACGAAACCGTAATATAACGCGCACAAAAACACAAGTCCTCCTAATATAACTATCACGTAAACACTGTTTATCTTCACTAGTTATCAGGAAAGTCAGGAAACTCGACAATCGAAGAGAAGTTTTCTGCGTGTTTCACTAATGCGTTTTGGTTGTTGTGCAGGCGGCCACCGCCGGCTAACAAAACATACGTTTTGCATCACTGTTACCGGATACTGACGCGGGATAACATTTTCACTTGCTTGTTGCGCCGTAGACTTAATAAAAAATTACAAACTAAGGTGATTTTCCAACCAAAATAATTTATAAGGACAAAAATAAACACAGCTGTTATTGACAGTGCGGGTGATCTACCCTCTCTCTGCGGAGGATTGGATTATTGGATTATTGGATTATTGGATTATTGGATTATTGAATTATTGGATTATTGGATTATTGGATTATTGAATTATTGGATTATTGGATTATTGAATTATTTAATTGGTAATTTGCTATGGATGGAGGGACGGATATATGGTAACGATGAAAAAAAAAAGACGGAAATAGAGAACGTTATGTTGTGATGAGACACGTTTGTGTCATGAGAGTGATTCAGTAAGTAGCACATTAAAAAAATAAAAATGGAATAAAAAAACAAGAGAAATAATGTGCTACACGTAAAATTTGATTAAAATAAAAACCGGCCAAGTGCGAGTCGGACTCGCGTTCCGAGGGTTCCGTATATTACACAATTTTTAACAATCAGTGCCGGATTAAGATATGTTGATGCCCTAAGGTTTTCTAGGTGCCCCCTCTCCCTCGGGTCATCAAGATTACATTAATTTTTTGGTAAATTGAGAGAAGTTCATTGCCGCGTTACAGCTGAGAATGGAAATCAGTCACATCATTTTATCACGAAAATTGACAGTGCCGCAGCAGTAATGTTGCAACAGAGTACCTAATGCTGTTGCAGTCGCCACCCGAATGTCACCTTTATCATAGCTTAGAAAGTAATAGAAACGCGAGCGAAGCGAGCGCGGAAATTTTTCGATATAAAAACGCAATATGATAGACAGTTGTAAATTTTTACTTTTAGTATGGAAATCAGTCACATCATTTTATCACGGAAGTTGACAGTACTGCAGCAGTAACGTTGCAACAGAGTAATGTTGCTGCAGTCGCCACCCGAATGTCACCTTTATCATACCTTATAAAGTTATTGAAAACGCGAGCGAAGCGAGCGCGAAAATTTTTCGATATACAAACGCAATTTTACTTTTAGTCCCAACCAGGCGCGAATCCAGGATTTCATACAGAGAAGGGATGGGACAGTTTTCTATCAGCCTAGCTTCGCATAGGGCTCGATATTTCTTAGGCTTCGATATTCGAGGTTGTTTTCATGCATAAAATATGCAAGAAAGCAGAGCTTGGAATTGAATTGGCGAAGTGTGAGAAAGGCAGTAGGCCTAGCTGCGCAAGAGGAAAGCTTGGATTTGGATCCACGCCCAAGTGTAATTAAGGCAGAAGGCCTCGCATAAGACCTAACGCCGAACCGCAAAAGAGTGGGTTGAAATCGAATCTATACATGTAATCACGACTCTTCTACTGCTACCGATTGTTTCCCAAAGAATTACGCGCCATTATTTTTGCAAATTAGCTTTTGGACAGCTAAAAAAAATCGTGTGGTAAAAACGATGTGTCTGTCCCTAATTTTAAAATTTGTTCACCTTTTTCAACCTGGCATTTTGGTGCCCCTCCTGAACGTGGTGCCCTAAGCACGTGCTTGTTTTGCTTATTGGTTACAAAGTCTTTATTAATTCAACCATTAAAGTCGACGAGTATAAAAAACTTTAAGCTAGCTCTCAATTTAAATTTTTTTTTAATTTGACCTTACAATTACTCGTAAGTAGGTAAGACCGTTAAATATTTAAAATGATTATCTTATCAGAAAATGATCACCAATTACTCTAAGAAAACTACTACTCTAAGTAATCCGGCACTGTTAACAATGTATTTTTTATGTGAAACGTGAGTGAACTCTCTTTAAAAAATCCGTAGGGGTCGGATTAAAAACTGTAATTAAGTCCGACTCACGCTTGACTGTACATTTCTAATAGGTTTTCCTGTCATTTATAGGTATAGACCTATTTTATGTATTTTTTTCAAAATTTTAGACCTAGTAGTTTCGGAGATAAGGGGGGGGAATGGTCATTTTTTGCCTATTTTCTTGAATAACTTCTAAACTGTTGATTAGAAAATTATAAAAAAAAATATTTGAAATCCTTACAATAAGCTCTTTCATTTGATATGTAACATGATATAGTTTGAAATTATTTTTTTTTCATTTTTTCATTTACCCCCCAAAAACTGGCCCCCATGTTTAAAATTCATTTGTTTACGTTACATGTCCGTATTCGGGTCACAAACTTACATATGTGTACCAAATTTCAACTTGATTGGTCCAGTAGTTCCGGAGAAAATCGGCTGTGACAGACGGACAGACAGACAGACAGACAGACAGACAGACAGACAGACGCACGAGTGATCCTATAAGGGTTCCGTTTTTTCCTTTTGAGGTACGGAACCCTAAAAATGGTATGTTGTGAGACACGTTTGTGTCATGAGTGATTAAAAAAAAAACACAAACGGAATAAAAAAAAACACGAGAAATAATGAGTAAAAAAAAAACATAGCAATCGAATATGTTAAGTAATGTACTTTATATGTATTGATGCATAAAAATTATTGTATATTGTTGTATAATTATTTAATATAAACTTATATATTTAGATGGATTTATTGGATTTGAAATAATTATGTGAAGATATAGATTAATTCAATAAGTAATAAGAAAAAATTATATAGACAGACAAAGAAATTGTATTAAATGGGTAATGAACGATTAATAATTTTCTTACTGAATGCCCGATGATTTGACATGCCGAGTGTAAGATTAGATGACAGACGCGATTAGTATGACTGTGCATGCACAATGTCAGGATGGGCGAGTGTAAGATTCATTAAAATTACTAATTATTAGAAACAAATTTAATGAAATAAAGAGTTGAATAATCATTGGTAATCTATAATTTAATAAATTTAAAAGTAACGTGATTGATAGTTGACCTTTGTAAATAGAAGGTAGTTGGAAGAAAGAATAAAAGACGACTGGCATGGCGGTTAACGGGCATTCGGTTACGGGCAGAGGTGAAGGGAGGATGATTGTGAAGTGAGGTGATTGGAGATTGAACTGTAACGGAATATTGTGATCAGGAAATATATTGCTGTTATGAAAGAAGGAATTTTTATTACAAATGTCAATACAGATTCAAAATACAATGCAATTAAAGGCTTTCTTACAGGCCTCTGAGCGACTACAAGTTAATTTAAATCGGAAAATACCTGCTAAAAAAATTCTCTTACATACCTAGGTGTTTGGATCATTTGGATGGTTAAAGTTATATTATTTCACGCAACGACGCATTTATAATAAAAGTTTTATCTAGAAATATTGAATACGTCTTATTTTTGCGTTTTACTCGTTTTTATAAATGTGGGCATCTCATAGTAGGATGATAAAATCTAGTCAGTTATGTGGATTTCTGCAAAATACCTGCAAGTCGACATTCTGTTGTCAACTGTCATGGCGTGCGGGCGGGTCGCAGAGCACATGACTGACCAACTGAGTTTTATTTATCACCTTGTAATTAGGGCTTGCAAATATTCGAAACTTTCAGGTATTCGAATATTCGACTTTTTCTGACGACATATTCGAATATTCGAATAATTATTCGAATATTATAAAAAATAAGAAAAAGAACGAGAAATCGGTTTATTATCGTTTTATTCAAAAGCTTATTTCACATATTGCTAAAACTAATGATATTTTGCAGAAATCCACTTAATTGACTAGATTTTATCATCCTACTATGAGATGCCCACATTTATAAAAACAAGTAAAACGCCAAAATAAGACGTATTCAATATTTCTAGATAAAACTTTTATTATAAATGCGCCGTTGAGTGAAATAATATAACTTTAATCATCTAAACCAAACCTAGGTATGTAAGATATTTTTTAATACAGTTGCTCACAAAGTGCTACTTTACGTAGCTGTTTAGCGTGCGGAAAGTTGGTTATGTCGAACTAGTGCTTTTTACTTTTCCAATTTTTTTAAATTTATACTTGTTCCAATTCACGACTACTTATTGATGAGTGTTAATATTAGTTTCCTTTAAACGTCGTAATCAGCATAAAAACCTACTGTTAATGTAAGAATATGAAAAATATACATATTTCATATTTTAATACTTACCTCTTCATCATTATAACACGTTTATTTTTTAATATTGAATATTGAAAATTCCGTTCTTAATAAGGTGTCTGAATGGAACGGAATAGCTGCCAAACGCCCATAGATATAATATACTTAAAGACGACGTCTAAGCGAGCTGTCACTGTTACCACTTTTGTTTAGTGTACGATTAACAATGTTTTACTTATTTTTTCGCAACTGTATTAAAAAACGTCGTTCGATACACGTGCGGAAATGTCATTCTTCACTCGTCCCGAGTCTTCCCACTCGCCTGCGGCTCGTGGCAAGATATCTCGGTACTCGTGAAGTAATGACATACCTTCCGCACTAGCATCGAAATGTACTATTTTTTAGTAGGTAATTATTTTCTGATTTAAATTAACTTGTAGTCACTCAGAGGCCTTAATTAATGGTCGGCTTAATTATATAATATTGGAATATTTAAGGGAAAAAGTTAGTTGACTACTGGATTATTCGTCAGCTAAAGGTGCATAGTTAGATTACCTAGTTGGGCAGGTTTGGTATGATCAAATTTGAGAATTGCGATAAGTGCGGGCAAGGTTTAGTCTTAATAAACAGAATGACCCTTTAACTTAAAACTTATGCACCGTAAAAATAACATACTTTTTGATTTCGTTTTCTTTCAAATTGAGTTAGGTTTCACTATATTCACGAAGTCTATCGAGAGGAATACAGTAAAAAATATTATTTCCTTCGTATTTGGGTACCTACCCATTACTCATTCACTGTAAATACCCGGAAAACACACAGAAACTGTAACTGCAGCGGATTAAATAGATTTTTTATAGTAATAAAAAATATTCGAATATTCGAAACCTGAGCGGCCGAATATTCGAATATCAAAACAGGCCGAATATTCGACAAATTCGAATATTCGAATATTCGAATTGCAAGCCCTACTTGTAATACAACGGAACCTAAACGTCACAATGGCGACGAGGATAAAGAACGTAAGAAAAAGAAAAAAAAACCGATGTAGTTGCTAAATAACCGACAAAAAGTAAGGCTACAAATATAATGACTACCAAAAAATACTTTGGTACCCTAAATAAAAAAATCATGCTTACCAAAAAAAATTACTGAACACCAAAAAAATAAGGCCTAAAAATACAAAAGTACCACCACTTTAATAACCACTGCACTTCAAATTGTATTTAAATACCAAATATATTGAATGATCACCAAAAATCATTAATGATCACCAAATCTTGAAGACCAAGTTAATGCGATATTTTCACCTAAATAAACCACTATGATTACCAAAAAATGTATACATATTACCAAATGAAGTAAACTGATGCCAAAATTACTAGCCCCTCCCGCTCAACCCCCCGTAGCCCGCACCGCATACCTACCTAACCTAATCTTCTTTTCTAGTAGCATTTCGTTATGCTACTAGAAAAGTAAGTTAAACTGCTATCAGTTACGTGGGTTAGGTTAGGTTAGCACTGCGACCCTTACAGAAACGAAATGGTACTAGAAAAGTAGGTTAGGTTAAGTTTCAACTGCTACCCATACAGATACGAAACGCTACTAGAAAAGTGAGTTAGGTTAGGTTTGAACTGCGACCCTTACAGAAAAGAAATGCTACTAGAAAAGTGGGTTAGGTTAGGTTTGAACTGCGACCCATACAGAAACGAAATGCTACTAGAAAAGTGGGTTAGGTTAGGTTTGAACTGCGACCCTTGCAGAAAAGAAATGCTACTAGAAAAGCGGGTTAGGTTAGGTTTGAACTGCGACCCTTACAGAAACAAAATGATACTAGAAAAGTGGGTTAGGTTAGGTTAGAACTGCGACTGTTACAGAAATAAAATGCTACTAGAAAAAGGTGACGAAGTGGATTAATTAATTTTTTTTTTTTTTTAATGTGGTTTTGTGATCATTTATTATTTTTGCGTTTACAATAATTATTTAGAGACATTTGCTTTAATAGGATAGCAAGAATTAAAAATTTGGTTATCATTTTACATTAAAATGGAGTTCTAATTTTGGTGGTCATTTACTATTTTTGGGTTTACAATGATTATTTTGATGTCATTTTCTTTAATAGGATAGCAAGATGTAAACATTTGGTTATCATTTCACATTAAAATGGGGTTTGAAGTTTGGTAATCATTGACTATTTTTGGGTTAATAATGATTAGTTTGGTGTCATTTCCTTTATAAGGATAGTAAAATGTAATAAAATTGGTAATCATTTCACATTAAAATGGTGTTATAATTTTGGTGATCATTCATGATTTTAGGGTGGTAAAATAGATTTTTTTGGTATTAAATTTTACTAAATCTGGTGATCAGTTCAATAGCAGCCAAAAAGTAATCAGTTTGAAATTATTATTTTCAATAAAAGGGAGGGAGACGAATGACCCAAATAACACAGGTATGATTGACTCATTGTGGGTTTAATTTATAGCTCTGAGCACATAAATATCTTTATAAGGTACACTTCTGGTATTTAAACTATATTATGGTCGAGAAAAGAACTATTTTTACGCTAATAGTATTACTATAGGGCACATTTCAACGTCTTATTCAGTTTAAATACTATTTTATGCTTATACCTTTCCAAAAAACGGGTCGATGAACAGAAGTTAAGCCAAACACGGTAAAATAAGTTATTATAAAATAGAACTAAAACTTTAATAGCGACTGTGAATTTAAGGAAGCGTGTAAAACCATAAATAAGCGACACGTATAATAAATAAACTGTCGCGCATATTGCTGTGTAGTGCTGAATATGTCTGTTCACCGGTAATTTACTACAGGTAACTAAGTATACCAACGTGGTGCTATCTGCGTTAATCGTTGTTGAAACAGTATCTAGGTGCGCTGTAGACGTTGTTACATAAAGTCTACGATAACATTAAGATTAAACCACGTGCCAAGTTCAAGGTGGGTCAACATGTGAGAATTAGTAAATATAAATCCACTTTCGCGAAAGGCTACACCGGCAATTGGACAACGGAGATATTTACAATAACTAAAGTGCAGACTACTAATCCAGTGACATATTTACTTGAAGACGCCAATCACCAACCCATTTCGGGATGTTTCTATAAACAAGAGTTGCAGAAAAGAAAACTAAACACAATGACATTTATCTAGTGGAAAAAGTTTTGAAACGTCGTGGAAATAAAGTGTATGTAAAATGGCATGGCTTAAATGAAAAAAGTTGGATAGATAAAGATAACATTGTGTAACTATTTTCTTTTTCTCAATAAATATTTATCTACTCTAAATCAATGAGGTTTCATTCAATAAAACATCCATATATTCAGTAATATTATATATTTATTATTAATTATGAAGTATACGTGTACAATAAAATATATTCATAAAATTAAACAATGAAAAGGACAAAAATGCTCCGTCACCTTTATATGTACCAGGATTCTTACATACATTCATAATCACCGGAAGCTATTATGTTTGGACCTACCACACAAAAGATCACATTGATTAAATAATTAAAAGATTTCGCATTGAACACTGCACGTGAAAAAAGTTCCGCTGTAACACCGCCTAATAAGGCAATCCAGTCTTGATAGTTGATTTGAGCGTCTCCCACTGTCTCTTCGACTTCATCGTTTAAATCATCCCACATTACAATTAACCGGTAAACATGACAATCGTCATGGTGACCTTCGACATATAATTGTTTCAACAATCTCGCTACTTCCGCTCTAAATGTGTGAAATGGCATGGGGAGACGCCATTTATTAATCAGTGTATTCTTCTGGAACGCTTTCATCCACTCGTTTTTACATTCTTGATAAAAAGATTCCATTTCATCGCTGGAATCGCTCTCGTGGCCGTTGTCCCCATCGTCTTGTGTTTTTGCTGTTGCCATCGGTTTTGGTGGTTGCGCTTGTGAAGTGGAACTGCTACAGCCACCGTCACAGCCGCCGCCGCCTGTGGTCGTGGACAACCAGCACTGGCAGCACCAAGTGGTGATGGTACTGTTAATGTCAGCTGGGGAAGATGTAAGAAAAATATAGTTATTGTTTATATTAAAAGTAAGCAAAAAGTGTTCCCAATTGAGAATTTTAAAATTACAAAGACAGAACAGAGTTGATATACTAAAAAAAAATTGTATGATACTACTATACTTAAAAAGAAACTTACATTTGGTATGTGATGAAGCTTGCGGATCCATTTTTGTAGAATATTATTTCAACACGATGTGACACTCTAGTGGGAAAGCGTAAAGATGACTGTTTACTATGGCTGAACATTTTATTTTATTTTATTTTATTTCCACACTTACAACTATTTTTACAGGTAAACCTAAGACAATAGTGTAACTATTAATAAAAATATCTAAAGTATGTCATTTCGTCTATAACATAATATATACAATGCTGCTATTGTGAATTCATTCAAAGAACATGAGAATATGTCAATATTTTCCGCTATTCTATTGAGGATCCGCACAGTGCGCGTCAGTGGCGCCAGCCCTAGCAGGTTGGTGCGCCCGCGCGGCTCGGCCAGCAGTCGCGGCCGACACCGGCGCCACACATACCTATCGGGTACATAGACACACACGTAACTCAATACCTGACTATTGTACAATTTGCCCCTGAGTAGCTTAAAAATATATGTTACCAGGCATAGTTCCCTGCGCACCCGCAGCTCGTTGTACCCTACCATGCCAAGCACAAATAAAGTCGGATACATTAAGGGGTAGAAAGGGTATACACCGTATTTCCGCCAGTACAAAAAACGAATAAACTTGTTCTGGATACGCTCCACCATTAAGTTATATTTCGCTTCATGGGGTGCCCAGATCACTGCGTTGCACTCAAGCCTACTGCGGACTAATGCATTGTATAAGGCGATAATAGCGCCAATATTTGTAAAACCATGGGACCGCCGAAGCACAAAACCCAACATTCTATAGGCTTTCTTACAGATATTGACGATATGATCCCTAAACCTCAGATCAGCAGTAAATTTAACTCCCAAATCTTTAACTTCTGTCACTCTATTTAAAATCTCCGAGTCAATTTGGTAGTCATGTACAATGGGGCCTCGCGCTCGAGTGAAAGTAATAGTCACGCATTTGGACGTATTAAAATACAACTTATTAGCTTTACTCCATGAAACTACACTATCTATGTCACTCTGTAATTTAGCACAATCCGAAATATTTTTAATAGGTAAATATATCTTTAGATCATCCGCAAAAAGCAGGCAAGCCGAATTTTTGATAACCTGAGGCAAGTCATTGACCATTACGATAAATTCCAACGGACCAAGGTTACTTCCTTGACTTACGCCAGATCTCACAGTATAAGACTCAGACCTGAATCCCGCGTACTCAACATACTGTCGTCTATCACTCATGTAACTCGCAAAAAAAATTGAGTAAATGAGGGGTAAAGCCGACGCCAGCTAATTTTCTTAGCAGCATATCATTATCAATGACATCAAACGCTTTACGAAAATCAAAATAAGCGGCGTCAACCTGCCCCCCACTATCCCCTTTCGGTATAATTTGGGCCACGTAACTAAGCAAGTTGCTAGTTGTACTACAACCCGGCCGAAAACCGTGCTGCGCATCGGACAGCTGACCCCGCAATTGGTTATAAATAATATTATGCAACGCGGATTCAAATGCTTTAGCGGGGGTAGACAAGACTGCGACCGGCCTGTATCCCTCAACCCCTATACTTCCCCCTCCTTTCGAAACTGGAACTACACGGGTTGTTTTCCACAAGTCTGGAAAAGTTTCCTTCTCTAAGCATATATTGTAAACGTGCAGTAGCGGTTCGCCTAACACATAACGACAATCTCTAAATATAAACGCGGGGATGCCGTCAGGTCCGGCCGACCGCTTCGGTTTAAGGTTTGCAAGTGCACGCATAACATCAGCCAGATGTAACTTTTCAACGTGTATGCGCGCCGAGTTTGTAACGTAAATAAAATAAGAATTTTAACTAAAACAGTTGCGGGATAAGATTGTAAATTTGGAAGAGACGTTACACTAAATACTTACAGATACTTACTAAATTAAGCCGGACAAATCTCTGGAGAGCAACGGACCTTTGGTTCAAGGACCGTCCTATGCTGCGCTGGATATAACTGGAAAGGATGCTTTTGGCAGAAGTGAAAACAAGATGGTCAATTAATACTTGTATTGCGGACCCGCGCACATGGCAGCCTTCGATACCGCTTTGTATAAACTAAGTAGTTGTTTTTATATTACTAAATTTACGGGGCCCCCTATAACGCGCAGTTCGGCTTCCGAGCCGGCCTGTCGACTGAAAGTGCGATCATTTGTCTAAAGAACACTGTTGAGTACTATACTCGGCGTAATACACCTATTTATGCGTGTTTTCTAGATCTCTCTAAGGCATTTGACCTTGTAAATTACGATTTACTTTGGCAAAAGCTTGACGAGACAAACTTTCCTAGGGAGTTAACACGCATATTTAGATACTGGTACGCGAGCCAGAGAAATAGTGTTCGATGGGGAAACGTTTTGTCAGATGAGTACGGATTAGATTGTGGCGTCAGGCAAGGCGGACTAAGTTCGCCAAAATTATTTAATCTGTATGTTAACGAGCTTATCGGTGGGCTCAGCAGCACGCATGTCGGATGCCACGTGAACAGGGTAGCATTCAACAACATCAGCTATGCAGATGACATGGTGCTGTTGAGCCCATCGGTTGGCGGACTGCGAACCCTAATCAATATTTGTGAGTCATATGCTTTAAAACATAATTTAAAATATAATGTGTCGAAAAGCGAATACATGGTTTTCAAGGCGGGAACCAAGTGCCCATCTCATGTCCCACCCATTCGCCTGAATGGAGAGCAGCTTAGGAGAGTCAATTCGTTTAAGTACCTTGGGCACTTGGTAACCGATGACTTACGCGACGATGCGGATATCGAGAGGGAGTGGAGGGCTCTGGCGATCAGAGCCAACATGATAGCTCGCAGGTTCAGTCGGTGTACAGCGCAAGTTAAAATTACGCTATTCCGTGCGTACTGTACATCGCTGTATACCTGCAGCTCATGGTCGAAATACACGCAGCGCTCGATCAATAAATTACGGGTGCAATACAATGACGCTTTCAGGGTGCTGTTGCGACTGCCGCGGCATTGCAGCGCGTCTGGCATGTTCGCGGATGCGCACGTTGACGGTTTTCATGCGACGCTGCGCAGGCGCTGCGCCGCGACGCTCCGCAGAGTCCGCGACAGCCGCCACAGCCTCCTGAGCGTAGTAGCGGGGAGGTGGGACAGTGGCCTAGTCAGGCACTGGTCCTCTCTTCACTTAGGTTTAGGTACTAATATAGTTGTTTATTAAGTATGTTCTTGTTACTAACACACTATGGACACTTATTACATAAACATAAAGCTCTCTACAAAGGTTGCTGTATACATGGCTATTGTCCTGCCAAATCTCCTCTATGCCTCAGAAACGTGGTGCGTATATCGGAAGCATATTCGCTCATTGGACGGATTCCACCTAAGATGCCTCCGCGACATTATGGGCGTCCACTGGTCCGACCGTGTTCGGAACACGGAGATCCTTAGACGTGCTGATGTCGCCGGAATAGAGGCCTACCTAATGAGACGACAGCTACGATGGAGCGGTCACGTCTCCCGCATGTCCCAAGACCGAGTCGCGAAACGCATCTTCTACAGCGAACTGCAAACTGGTAAGCGAAAGCAAGGCGGCCAGTTTCTGCGGTTCAAAGATGTGTTGAAGCGGCATATGAAAAGAGCTCATATACAGCCATTAACATGGGAGACACTAGCTGGTGACCGTCCACAGTGGAGACATATTGTGCAGACGCAGGTGCGTGAATTTGAAGCCAGGCGACGCACAGAGCTCGACGTTAAGCGTGACGAGCTAAAGGCCAGACCACCTGTGGCCATCACGTATAATTACGTCGGAGGGGTGCTGACATGCAGCGAATGTGGCCGCACATTTGCTGCAAAGATTGGCTACGTCAGTCACCTGAGAGCGCACCAGCGACGCTCTCAGCTGTAGCAAAGCAGTCGCTGTAGCCGAAAACGGCTAGGAGGAGATGATGATGATGGACACTTATTAGTCTGAAATAAATGCATTTTATTTTTATTTTATTTTATTTTATTTTTATTTTATTTTTTATAACTAATTACTAAGGAACGTTCGGACGTTGGATACGCGCGCAATCATGGCCATGAAAGATAATGAGAACGACTCACGAGTGTCCCGAGGATCGGCGCTCCACGCCGACGATGCCTCGCGCAGGGAAGGCGATGGCGCAGTCGCAGGGCCCGCGTCTTGCGGCCCTACGCGTCTGGTGTGGTGCACGCCGGCGGGGGTGTCATGGCGGCCGTTATGCGTTTCGTGCCCTCAGGCACGGACGGCAAGGTGGAAGCTTCGCGGCGCGGAGGGGGCGGTGTCGGGCCGCTACCTGGACCCGCGCCGTGTCCCGCGAGAAGCGCGTTGATGTAGATGGGCCCCTTCTGGCCCGTGGGGGCAGAAGAGGGCGCACGTTGTCGGCCGTAGCTCCGACGCTCCGGTCTGCGATCTCTTGCTGGCCGACGAAATCCGGGTTGCCTCTCTTAGGCCCCGCCCGTCGCCGTCGCGGGCTGCATCGCCCCGTCCATAAGAACCGCACTTTCCCACGATTTTACTCGATTATCTTTTCCACCGCGGAACGTCTGCCACTCGATCCGATCATCGGGGGCGAAGTTCCCCTTTTTTTCTTTTGACACTTCACTCCTTCATTCGTCTATCCCGGTCGTTCCGTTTTACTCGATTCCCATCACTGTGTCTATGGTCGGTCTGGAACGGGCGGTCATAGGCCAATGTAAGGTTTTGTTGCATAAATGATGAATCAATAATTATCGAGAATACATTAATTTATATCTTAAACATTTTCGAAGCGTTCTCGACAATGGTATCTGCGTGTGAGGCCTCCATTATAATACCGGTTCTAATCGTAAATGTTAAGACAGAAAAGCGCATCCCTACCTCGGTGACTTTGACAAGTGTCAAACCTACGAACGTCGGGATTACGTGGAGGGGTTACTATGCTCAGTGAATGATATCTTATGTTTGTGGAGTGTTTAAGGCGAAAGCAGAAACTACAATGATGAGGACAAGCGCACTTTCTTGGTTGGTGTTGGTGATATGTTGTTTAAGGTTCCAATCGCAACTCGGAGACAAGCTTGCATGAGAAAGCCTGCCCCGGGTCAGATGTTGTTTGGCTTACATTGTACACCTTTGACTTCCTTCGTATTTGTGACACATACCTGTGAAGTATGTGTTACAAGTTGAACGTGCATTCCGCCTCCGTCACCGCTGCGGTTACGTTAAGTTTAGCCGGAGTGTCACTATACACGCTTTGAAAGAACTTTGCAAACTCACTTGCACCCCTTTTTCCACCGATAACTACCCCATCCTTAGACAGCTTTTGAGTATTGCCATGTTTAGTTTTTGATTTAACATAGTTCCAAAAAGCTTTAGGGTCCTCTTTTAAATGTGCTTGAACATGCTCTTTTATAACCAAAAATATAGTAGAGGGGAGCGGGGCATAGGGGAGTGGGGTGTAGGGGCAGTACGTAAGAGGCGAGCCGTAGGAAATTGGCGTCGATACACGCGATATTCGGATAATACCCAGTCTGACTAAGATATGGCTCACATATAGTCGAGAAATTGGGACCAGTTCTACCGTGACAGGGTGGCCTAGAGGTTCAGACAATGACATTAGCCCGGTTAGCTAAAGACGCGCCGGTTCGAATCCGACCTTCGCCACTGGAGGCCACCCTGTCACTTTTTGTTTTTTTTTTACAAAGTAGCGCGGCTGTTATCTTCGGCGTGAGCGTGAGTCTCTTGTCTAATCGCATGACGTCATCGGGGTGCTACGGGTGCGCTCCGTGGTTTGCTATTTTAGCGGCATTGAGCAATCGGTGCAAGTGTACTCGGTGCCGCGCCGATCGAACGAAGGGGCATGGAGCAAAATGTTGTAACCGTCATGAGTATCTCACGGCGCTTACGACGTTTTAAGGTCGCGACATGGGTGACGCGAATGTGCACGTGCCGCCGCATTCCACTATGCGCAGGTGGCTTGCACCTGTGCGACCTTGAGCGCGCACGTGGCCGGCCGGCCGACCCCGATGCAAAAATACTCGAACGAAGGGGCATGGATCAAAACGTTGTAAGGGCCATGAATTTTTCACGGCGCTTACACGTTTAGGTCGCGACGTTCACGCCCCGCTTCCGTACCGACGTAAGCACCACGAATTTTTCACAGCGCTTACGACGTTTTAATGTCGCGACGTGACCTGGGTGTCGTCGGGCCTCCGCCCGATGCACTCGCTCACCGAACTGGCGCCATCTAGGAAGGTGGTGGTAGGTATTTTTTTAAAGATCCGCCCTCTAGCGGGGGCTGGCGGGGATTTTTGGAACTTACTTGCGCATACAAAGTGGCGCCTCCTACGGACGTTTTTGGTACTAACCAGTGGCGCCATCTAGCGGGGAGTAGTGCGAACTAAGTGGCGCCCTCTGGTGGCACAGTTTTGGTCCAGCTCTCTCATATTTACCCTACTAACGTGCCATCCATCCCTTGCTGCGTAAGCTTCACCTAAATTGCATTTTGTTTTTCGAACGTTGTCTATCCAACGTTTTTCATTTTTGCTTCTTTTTTTCCCAGGATTAGTTTTTTTAACACCCTTGCGTGACCTTTTTTTGTCCACTTGGGTTGATTCATCACTCGATGCAATCTCGTTTGAAGAATCTATAGAATCAGATGATGAATCCAAACGAAGTCGCTTGTGTTTGAGATGGCCTAACTTTTTTTCGTTTCTTTTAATGAAATTTTTAACAGAGAATTTTTTCTTTAACTTGTCACAAAAATGAAATGATGATAACTTTATGGTTGATATGATGTATAGATATTAATGACTGGCTATGACAACAATAAAACAACGCCACCAAAGAGAAGAAGGAAGCAGCGCAACAGAAAGCAAAAAATAAAAATAAATGCAACTAGTGTGTACTGTCACAATAATAAAATTCAATAAAACAACAATAATAATAATATCGCCTGCGTGCCTCAACTGAACTAGAGTTCTACAGCTAAAATTAATTAAAATTCAATAAAATAAACAATTAGTAAAAATAAATATATCACAGTATAAAATCCGTAACACTTGTGGTGCCTACTGTACGTAAGATGCAAAACAACACAGAGTATCAGAAAGTGCGTTGAGTTGTATCTCTGTTGCTCCGCCTTGTCGTTGAGAAGTAATTCCAGTTCTCTGCATTCGCTGATTTATGTGTTGTGTAAGTATTGTGTTTGTTATTTTGTGTTCTGTGTTATTTTTTTATTAACATGTATTTTCTTGTGTGTGAATGCTTTTTTACCTCACGCTTTCTTTTCTATTGTTTACCTAAAATTGTACTTTCCTAGCGATAATGTGGTATAAAACATGTATTACTCTCGGCAGCAAAGTTTGCTCGCTTCTCGTGACTCTGCAACGGTCAAGATTCCACTTTTTTAATCTCTCTATACACTACTAATTTTGGAATATTTCGCATGTTTTGACCTCGATATAAGCACGAGAGGTAAAGAGAACAAGTTTACGAGTACACTTACTCTGTTGTCTCTGTTACTATTTTCCCTGCACTTATTTAATTACTTACGCTATCAACAAAATTAAAGCAATAAACATTTTACTTTAATATTCTGTTTTTTTATTCCATTATTGATAACATTAACCTTTTCCACATAATGTTAGGTCTACTTGGGCGGTTTACAAGTACATTTTTTGTTTATTTTCTTGTAAACAATTAAAGTTATTTGTTACAAGAAGCCAAACAAAAATGGACTTGTAAACCGACCAAGTAGACCTAATATTATGTGGGACGAAAGTACACGTATGGATGCATATGTAGTTGTGCACGCACACATACATACTTAGTTTCGGGGGACAATCAGAGATGGCGATTTCAAATGAGTTTCCATAAAATGCTTCAAGAGGGCTCTCTTTACCTATATACTTACTTTACTCTTTGACTCGAACTACCCGGAAGGTGGCGCTGCGAGCGCTCTCATCTTCTAACGCACTTTCCGATTTTAAAGATGGCCGGCTGTCACCTAAATATATCACCTAAGCGTTTATTACCTGGGGAGATACTATGGGGACGTAAATAATCAAGAATATTTAAATCTAAATAACAATTTATTTAATTAACTCTAATTCTAACATACACTATCTCGTTTAATGTTTAAATATAAGGTTCAATTTTTATATATAAGTAAGTCGTAGGTATTAAGTTTAGATTAAGTTTGAGCCTAGTAATTAAGTTTATAGCATAGAGTAGTAAAGTAAGATTTTATTTAATAAGTTAAGGCGTTAATCCTATTTTAGTTAAGACTAATTCTAAAAATTATACTAGGACAAGAGTGGGTTCGAAGCCTAGATTCTGGGTCTGTCTACTAGAGAGTTGGCCGGTCTTCCAGTACAATACCCCACGTCCCTCGGATGTGCGTAGCGTGGTGGAGATTGACTTAAGGCCACGAGTCGAGGCGAAGCCAAGGTCAAGGTCAACCAAGGTCAAGGTCATCCAAGGTCAACACGGAGGCAGCTCACGACGGTAGCTGAGCCATCGGAGGTAGCGCTTAAGGCTTCATCAAGCCCAAGGTCATGGTGGCATAAATGCCAACCCCGTAGGAAGTTCCTGGAACGCGTCCAATAGTAAAATTAGGCCTGTGTTCAATATTCGCCCTGGACTGGTAACCATCACACGCTAGCACTAACAAGGGTGGGTATTTATTTACAATGAAGCAATCATTTAGTGTGATGGGCAGTCCAGGTACATGAAAAAGCGGTGCGGTGAAACGAGCATCAGATACTGGCATAATCATACTACAGTATGGCAGACAAGGTACGAATTTAATTAAAATAGCGGTTTGAAAATAAATTGCGCAAGCAAACCCGCAGGTAACGCTAGTATTAGGTTGTAGCAATATCAGATACTCGTAACATTACAAGAGGAAAGCGGTGCAGCACAGTAAGAGAGTGATTATATTTATTAAGCGAACCTTTCCTTATAAACAACGCCTACATGTGTTGCGAATTAAGCAGATATCTTTTATTTTCTAAAAACAAGCGCTCTAGCACATCTTAGGTATTATCTATAAGCAAAAGCAATACGCAATTAAATCGGGCAAAATCATCTTGCGAAGAAAAAGCGGAAAAGAAAGAAATAGAAATGTAAGGATAGAAGAAACAACAGCCCTTTTATGCAGGAGAAAAGCTTATGGTCTAAAATTATGAAATTAGTATTATTTCTACAGCACTACTGATTCACATTAAACATTAATCAATAGTACAAATGTTTCCCACTATTAAACATGAAGAAATTTAAATGAAATGTATGGATAGCCTCGAACCCTTGGAGGCAGGTTTGCTTCACGCCGGATGATCCCAATGTCGTTGCTGATTCTGTTGCTGACGTTGTGCTGCAGGGAATGGAGCTATTCATTCCATCCTCTGTGGTTCCTGTTGGTGGCAAATCCCAACCTTGGTTTGGTCGCTTCTGCAAAAGGGCCTCTCGCCGAAAGCAAGAGTGCTACCAAGCCTGGGTAGATGCAGCGACAGTACGGGATGTAAAGACTAGCGCATTAAAAAAGGAGTATAACTTTGCCTCCAGGTCCTTCAAAAGAGTTATTGCCAGAGCAAAGTCACTGCACATTGGTAGAATTGGCGAGAAATTAGAGCGCCTCCCTTCGGGAACTCGTGCGTTCTGGTCTCTTGCCAAAGCTATCCAGGGAAATTTCTGCACGCCATCTTTTCCGCCACTGCACATGGGAAATGATTCATTGGCCCACGACGCAAAAGACAAAGCCGACCTTCTGGGTAAACTCTTTGCGTCCAACTCGACTTTGGATGACGGGGGATACGCGCCGCCGACCATACCGCGGTGCGAGAGCTGTATGCCGGATATCCGGTTAAACCAAAGCTCAGTGCGTAAAGCACTTCTTTCCCTCGACACTCATAAGTCGAGTGGGCCTGATGGAATCCCTGCGATTGTGCTGAAGATGTGTGCTCCTGAGTTGGCACCGGTCTTAACGCGTCTTTTCCGGCTCTCTTACACTTCTGGCGTAGTCCCAACCTCGTGGAAGTCAGCTTTGGTGCACCCGATCCCTAAAAAAGGCGACCGCTCAAACCCGTCCAACTACAGGCCAATAGCTATAACCTCCCTTTTCTCGAAGATAATGGAGTCCATTATCAACTGCCAGCTCCTTCGGTACCTAGAGGATCACCAGTTGCTTAGTGACCGACAATACGGTTTCCGTAGAGGCCGCTCGGCTGGTGATCTTCTAGTCTACTTGACACATCGTTGGGCACAGGCGATCGAGACAAAGGGTGAAGCATTGGCTGTTAGCTTGGATATTGCGAAGGCCTTCGATCGCGTTTGGCACAAAGCACTTCTTTCGAAGCTACCATCCTATGGGCTTCCCGAGAAATTATGTGTATGGGTCAGTAGCTTTCTAGCAGACAGAAGCATAAAGGTCGTAGTTGACGGTGAATGCTCAGAACCCATGTCTGTGAATGCTGGTGTCCCCCAAGGCTGTGTGCTATCACCCACGCTATTCCTTCTGCATATCAATGACATGCTGCAAATCAGCGGCATTCATTGTTATGCTGATGATAGTACAGGTGATGCCTTTTACACCGGCCGCACCAATATTTCTCGGGAAAACGTCATCGAGAGCCGGAACAAACTTGTGTCTGAAATTGAGACTTCCCTAAAGGAAGTCTCTGAATGGGGTCGACTTAACTTAGTCCGTTTTAACCCTAGCAAGACACAGGTTTGCGCGTTT
The DNA here is from genome assembly GCF_910591565.1 of Cydia splendana. Classification (NCBI taxonomy): domain Eukaryota; kingdom Metazoa; phylum Arthropoda; class Insecta; order Lepidoptera; family Tortricidae; genus Cydia; species Cydia splendana. The sequence goes on from NW_026946914.1 coordinate 286,011, forward strand.
ACCGCAAAAAAGTTAGAGTTTGTCGCGTCACCTCGTTTTGAGAGCACTCCCCTGAGTGCCGCAGCCAGTATCGGAATCCTTGGTGTCGACATTTCGAGTGAAGTCCAGTTCCGCGGTCATCTAGAGGGTAAGGCTAAATTAGCCTCCAAGAAGCTCGGTGTGCTCAACAGATCGAGACGGTATTTCACACCGGCCCAGCGCCTACAGCTTTATAAGGCGCAGGTTCGCCCACACATGGAATACTGCTCTCATCTGTGGGCAGGGGCACCCCAATACCAGCTTCTCCCTCTGGACCGCATCCAACGAAGAGCGGCTCGAATTGTTGACTGCCAGCGTCTTTCGGAACGGCTTGACTCCTTGGCGCTGCGTAGAGATGTAGCCTCGCTCTGCATTTTCTATCGCATGTATAACGGGGAGTGCTCCGAGGAATTGTTCGGATTAATCCCTGCCGCTTCTTTTCGCCATCGCCCTACGCGACAACATTACCATCTTCATCACTTGGATGGTTGGCAGTCCTCAACTGTGCGTTTCTCCAGAAACTTCCTGCCTCGCACAGCCAAACTGTGGAATGAACTGTCGCCAGCGGTATTTCCGGACCGATACGACCTACAAACCTTCAAGAAAAGAGCGTACTCCCATCTTAAAGGCCGGCAACGCGCTTGCAACCCTTCTGGTGTTGCGGGTGTCCATGGGCGGCGGTAATCGCTTACCATCAGGTGATCCGTCTGCTCGTTTGCCTCCTATTTCATAAAAAAAAAAAAAAAAAAAAAAAAATATTAACACGTGTACAATCTAGACAAAGAAAGTCCAAAGGTTACAGCTAGCGGTATTTCTCGGTTGCTAAGTTACATCAATTGGCTAAAACAACTTAGGCAAGTTAAAATGATTAATGCAACACTTACCCAATATGGGAATCACTGATTTTAATGTACTTAATTAAAATTCAAATTAAATATTTAACACGTCCGCGCAGTAGCGATCGCTCCGCGAACAGGATTTAATATAAAGAGACGCAGCCTGTGCGTAGTAATGCTGAGAGCGGAATGCCGCGAGCCGCGGCGCCCGCGAGCGCGGGGACTCCCGCGGTGCGCGACGGAAGGGCGGGGTGACCAGCGGCCGGGACCGGTCGGCCGTACGTATATATAAAATACCTATCACAGCGTAGGATATCTGTCTGTGCGTTGAAGAAAGAATAGTTATTTTATTATTATACGTATGAGAGTATAAATAAAAATTAATAGTAGGTTACAAAATATAAGTATTTGTTTACTATAAATACAAATACTTTTATTATTCGATGAGCGTAAGTAGTTATAAAATAAAGATATCTAGGGCAACAAATAACTTTGCGAGCGTTAACTATTTAACATTCACGTTATACGTGACACGGCACCCATCTAATGGACTTCGCACGTTTTATGATCGACTTTTCACTTTTGCTCGCAAATCCCGCACTCGAGCATCGTACGCACTGAATTTAACGGCAAAATGAAATAATGATGACCCGATGACTACTTTGACGAGATGATTATGTTGACCCGATGAAATGCCGATGCGACGCGTGCGTCGTGTTACGTAACCCGCCGTTTTTTCTTCGACTACCGCACACGACCCGCGTTGATTCCTTGAAATCTTGATAAATATGGATAAATATGATAAATATGAATATGAATTCTTTTACTGCGACCGCTCCGGTGCTTCTCCTGCGTAGACGAGCGTCGATGACCTTCGGCGTTGTCTCTAACCTTGAAATACCGCGACGATATGTTACCTTCTTTTTACTTCTTGATTCTTCTTTTTCGTGCTGATGACTTCTGTTTATCGTGCTGATTCACTCCCCATCATGGGATCACCAAAATGATGCGGACAAATGCAGTCCCACATGGTTCCGCCTAAAATGAGTAGGCCACAAGCGGGCAGTCCTAGATCCCCGATTGGGCAACCATAATGATGACTGTGACGATTACACAATAAACAGTACGACGCAACTACCCGCTAGCTTCACTCCGTGGAGAAGTGTCATGGCCATGGTATAATAATATACTCCGCCTGGTACTCCATTCCCGTCTTTTCTAGGTCACCTAACTGACACGGGCTTACGTCATCATGCGACAGCGCTATATGATAATATGCGATAGCGCTATATATAGCGGCCATGTTGTTGTGACGTAGCCCCGTGTCACTCTGGGAATGGCAGACCATGTTTTATTAGACTATGGTCATGGCGAGTGGGTGGCTGGCGGAGTGCACAAGTGATAACAGTTGTTTCATTTGATCACCCAGTACACAACGGAGCCTGGACGTCACAGATGGCGACGAGGGTACAGAGGGTAATATTACAAAAAATTACGGAAAGGAAAGGTAACGGTGGCGGAAAAAAAAAAACAAATCTAAGGTATGGAAATCCTAACCTAATAGCTACCGTATTTGTCCATTTCCTCCCGAGCTGCCGATTGTATTCAGGTCATACAAAATTTTGGGCGAGGTGATATTCTGTGTAACGAGTGACGTACGGTTGTACCTAATACGAAAATATTAAAACTGCAACGATTTTGTTAGGCGGTACTTACGTAAGTAGGTTATGAAATTCCAAACTCACGTAAGAGGAGTATTAAAGAAACTAATGCAGAATTTAAATATTACTGTAAAAACGTAGATCTAGTACCTATACCTAATTTTACAGTTTTGTTTACAATCAATGTTAATAAAAACAATTATGTATATGCACAGTTGGTTTTGTCGACTGTTTACATAAGAACAGTGGTTAACTTTACAACTATTATTGAGTAAATAATTGATGGTACGTAGCTCGGGAGGAATGTTTACTAAGCAAAGAAGAAATATACGCGTGCTTATTACACTAACTCTTTGACAATGGCTACTGTGCGTGAGCCTAGTTACCAAATGTAAATCCAAAAGTGTAATCAATGCAAGATAGATCAATCATTGGGGTCACTACAAAAAATAATGTACTCATGTTACATTATTCCTATGATGTGGCACCGACGTATTAGCCATGAATTTTCCATGAAATGACAGAAACGAATATGCCGATGGTTTGCGTGTTACAAATACAGATGGTACATGGTTTATTTTCTGACTCAAAATCGTGTATTAGAATTCATATGATATAAAGGGTAAATAATCAAACTACCTTCGCGGAAATCATGATTATTATGAGTTGTGTATTTACCGTTCATACTTAAAATATACCGACCTACTTAGTCATGTAATTAAATACTAAGATATTTTTACATGAGCGAACGTATAGAGAAACCTGCATATCAAGTCGGTATAGTTGTATACATTTTATGGACCTTATGTCCTAAAAGAAATATTGTTCGGTTAAAATAACCAGGTATAATCAATTGAAATGCTATTTATAGCACGATATGGGTATGAATAGATGTTAACTTGGTGTCGACTTAACATGTATTTATATAATTTATATATACATAGGTATGTGCTGTTTATGATAATAAACAATGCTAGCAGGTAACGCACCAGCTAAATTATCAAGGACCTTTACGATGTCAAGTGAGTCAAGAACTATAGATAGCGTACTTAGACTGATGAATGCCAAGGGCTTTGTTATTGTTTTACTGTAGGAGTAGACACGTAAACTCAGCATCAAATGAATTGAGTAGTGAGTCGGAGTCGGACTAACAAGAAAAATAAATTGCAAGAAGTAAACTGTACATCACATCTATGCTGCAGTTGGTATAAGAAATAATTAGTAGGTTGAAACTTTCAACCGGTACTAGCAAAACAAATAATTAGTAGGTTGAAATGTTCAACCGGTACTAGGAAAACAAATAATTAGTAGGTTGAAACTTTCAACCGGTACTAGCAAAACAAATAATTAGTAGGTTGAAAGTTTCAACCTGTACTAGCAAAACAAATAATTAGTAGGTTGAAACTTTCAACCGGTACTAGCAAAACAAATAATTAGTAGGTTGAAACTTTCAACCGGTACTAGCAAAACAAATAATTAGTAGGTTGAAACTTTCAACCGGTACTAGCCAAACAAATAATTAGTAGGTTGAAATGTTCAACTGGTACTAGCAAAACAAATAATTAGTAGGTTGAAACTTTCAACTGATACTAGCAAAACAAATAGTTAGTAGGTTGAAACTTTCAACCGGTACTAGCAAAACTAATAATTAGTAGGTTGAAACTTTCAACCGGTACTAGCAAAACAAATAATTAGTAGGTTGAAATGTTCAACCGGTACTAGCACAACAAATAATTAGTAGGTTGAAACTTTCAACAGGTACTAGCAAAACAAATAATTAGTAGGTTGAAACTTTCAACCGGTACTAGCAAAACAAATAATTAGTAGGTTGAAACTTTCAACCGGTACTAGCAAAACAAATAATTAGTAGGTTGAAATGTTCAACTGGTACTAGCAAAACAAATAATTAGTAGGTTGAAACTTTCAACTGGTACTAGCAAAACAAATAGTTAGTGGGTTGAAACTTTCAACCGGTACTAGCAAAACTAATAATTAGTAGGTTGAAACTTTCAACCGGTACTAGCAAAACAGTAATTAGTAGGTTGAAATGTTCAACCGGTACTAGCAAAACAAATAATTAGTAGGTTGAAATGTTCAACTGGTACTAGCAAAACAAATAATTAGTAGGTTGATTGTTCAACTGGTACTAGCAAAACAAATAATTAGTAGGTTGATTGTTCAACTGTTGCTAGAAAAACAAATTATTAGTAGGTTGGAACTTTCAACTGGTACTAGCAAAACAAATAATTAGTGGGTTGGAACTTTCAACTGGTACTAGCAAAACAAATAAGTAGTAGGTTGGAACTTTCAACTGGTACTAGCAAAATAAATAAGTAGTGGGTTGAATGTTCAACTAGTACTAGCAAAACAAAAGAAATGATAAGCGAAATCATAACACTTACCTACGATACAAACAGAGAATAATTAGTTAGTTGAATGTTCAACTGGTACTAACAAACCAAAAGAGTCAAATGTACCTAGTAACTAGTCTAGTAGACGCGATAGTGGTGGTTGGCACTAACGATAGGACCTTTTGTTATAGGTCGTCCAAATTAGTACAACATAGTACTTAAAAGTAAACTGACGCGATATAGTGTTGGTTGGTACTAACGATAGTATCTTGTTTTAGGTCATTCAAAATGTCCTAGATACCACCATTAGACGGATTCTTTAGCCCACCAAAACTTAATAGGGAGGCAAAATAGTCATAAACTGACATTATGTTAGTATAGAGTGACCTCCTATTATGTAATGTATTTACTGAATTCGAAATTATATAATAAGCAGTTTAGTGCCTCTGCCTACTGTTCCAGTTAACTTAAGGCGTAGGTATAGATGGATGGCCTCGGGAATAGGCATATCTACTAATGTAGATTCAGAGTAGATTTCAATTATAAAAAAAAATAAAAATACGCCAGTTGGAAACATTTTCTGTAAAGTATTACAATTTAACCTTCTTCTAACCTATACCCGTATCATAAATTAACTGCATTTTGCAAGATGTTCGTATGGGTAAGAACCGAATGTATCAGCTTAAATAAAAACGGACAAAGTATATATAAAAATATATTATACGACGACTTAGACGGTATTCCGGTTAAAGATTGTTGTAGCAATCCTGTTGGAACAGTTAGAAGACAGGTTAAATTATAGTTTAAGAGAAACAAGCAGGTGACCAGGATAAGAGTAATAATGCATTCTGCGTAAGTAGCCGTGTAAATTGTGGAACACAGAGGCATGCCTAAACTGCCCAAATAAAACCTATAAATAGATGAGGATATACAATTCTTCAAAATCGTATATGACCCAGATTTCATATAATAAATCCCAATTCCAATCTATTTTAGAGCCGGAATACATGATTCTATAGAATAATAATCAGGGCAAAGCTCAATTACAAACCCAAGTACAACAGGTACGTAAATAGACGCGGGGCCTACATCATGTCATGTAGTACCTAAAGTCAATGCTGTAAAAACTGAAGTGGCGATGCGGGGAGCCTTACACGGTGAGGAAGCACTGCTTACTTAACTAAACTACGAAACTATACCCAAGGCAACCATGACTAAGGTACTAACAGAAAAAACTCTAGTGACCAGCAGTTAACCTAATGTCTTGTAAATAGACATACGACTTTTGTCGGTTAACAGTGTAGATGACGAAGTCCCTTTTTAACTACCTAGGTAGTAGGTACACCTACTCAGATGAAGATGAGTGATGTGTGTGATGTGATGACTAATTATAATTAAGTGTAATTAAAAAGGCACTTTACCGGAAAATATATTTCCTTATTTCAGTCACATGCATAAACTTACAATAATTAAGGATGCCAAAACTCTTAGGTATGCGGTTGAGACAATACATACATTAGAAATTATACATTGTCTCAGAACCGATACATTAAATCAAAACAGAAACAAATAACTAAATACTGTGTGTAGGTACCTACACATTATAAAATAAAAACAATAAGTATTCGAATTAACCGTGATTTTGATCGCTCTCAATGACAGTTTGCCTGATGTTTAATTTGTTGAGGCTAACTAATTAAGTAAAACTAGTAGATTAAAGTTGTAGCTTGAACCACTTTGTGACATAGCTATGTCACCAGCGCGCCATGTCACCGCAGCGACGCGCCCTGTACGGAATCCGGCCACACCGACACGACGGCGCGGTGCGGGGCGCGACGGAGGGGAGCACCAACCGGCAGCTATATAACCGCGCGCAGCACTCAGTACAGGACCCATTCCGTCTCCGCCGCTTCTCGGCAACACACCTCTCCTAGTCCCTTCCTGTGGTCGCGGCCGGGGTGACCTATGTGCGCCTAGGCCAGGCTGTTCCCTTCCATCACGGGCTGGAGCGGTCACCGCCCGCCAGTGAATCCTCATACGCAAGGCCTGTAGCGGACACCGCCGGCCGGCGTAGCCCCTGCCCTCAATCTAACCTTCCCGCCGACCGCCGACCACGATTACTTACACCTCTCCTAGCCCCTTTCTTGCGGTCGCGGCCGGGGTGACATATGTGCGCCTAGGCCAGGCTGTTCCCTTCCATCACGGGCTGGAGCGGTCACCGCCTGCCAGTGAATCCTCATACGCAGGGCCTGTAGCGGACACCGCCGGCCGGCGTAACTCCTGTCCCCGATCGTCCCTATCACTCCCGCCTACCACGATCTAACCCGGAGCTAGGTTTGCGTGTAGATTACCTAGGGCACTCGCGTATCCCGCCGCTACTATAGGGAACCGGCCCACCGGGGCATAATAGTGATAAGTGTTAGCTATTAAGTGTTTTCAATAAACGGCATAAAGCCCCGTCTATACCAGTGTACTATCCGTGTTTGTGTTAACAACCCGTAAGTCCCCTTTCTCCCAAATCTGAGACTAGCTCGGTAAACCTCTCCAGCCTTCCAGGCCGAGGGGATATGTGACTCCTGCCCAGGCAGCACATCACAACTTTATTGATCTACCCAAGAGTACACATTTATTGTACTAATTGAGCACTAAGACTCAAAAGACCAAAAGCCTAGGTCTTATCATTTAGAAACGTTAAACGTAACGATAAAATGGTAAAGTACCTAAACATTCGAACTGTACTCTGGTGTACTCAGTATTTCATGGGATCATGGTTAGAATAATGTAATTCCATTGGTTCGTTGGAAGATGTTTATTGAAGTCAAATGACATACTTACCAATGGCAGGATAGGAAGCAGACATACAAGGTGTATACCTATGTTTCAGGTTTATAAAATATGTTGCAAGTAATTGAAATAAACCGAAGAAAAAGTGTATAAGTACAAATAATAATATTTATGTGATAGTCTGACAGTAATTATTGTGGAAATAATAATACAATACTTACTGGTCACAATTCAATTGAAAAATCAGCTTTCAATTAGTAAGGTGTTACGTTATTTTCATAACATAAATTGTAATTATGATTCTTCGCATAAGTAAGTTGCTAGAATAATATTACATTCGATATTATATTTGCTGTGTTACTTTTTGAGCAATAAAATGTTTGACATACCTAAATATTTGGATTAATTGATGTCAAGATTATATTATTCAAGTATTATAATTAAAGAACGATAATTAGATATGTATGCAATGCAAATAATAATAATAATGGTCAAATAGGCAGGTAAATCTTAGTAGGTACCTAACAAATTAATAATATATAAATCTATTTATATAGATTATTGTTCGCTTAACCTATTCACAAGTAAAATCATACTTGACGTGGTACCTCTACAACATTCCTACTTTATTTGACCTTGGATTATCTACAAGTATTTTAAATTGCATTATATATATTAACATCATACAAGACAAGTAATACTGAGTCAATCAGTTATTGCCAATAAGTAACTAATGTCCAAGACGCTTGGCAAGCTTACAATGTTATTGTACCTAAATCATGAAATAGGTATTAATTAGTAAAATATTATATTGTATGCTAATGGAAATACCTGGAAATGTGTAAGCATCAAAAGGAAAATGTAGTAATTAAGGCGTTTAAAGTAAATCTTTGAGTTATAAGCAATTGAATAAAAAACTCAAAACTGCAAATAGGAGAAGGAGAGGGACTGACACCTAAGAAGAAATTGTAAAAGTAAAATAATAGATTTAAAGGCTTGCTAGTGTTGGAAAATATTTATTATTTCACTGTTGTAAAATGAATACATCCACACCTCGCCGAGTTTCTTACGCCGGTTCTTCTCGGGTCTGAGGTTAACCTTTTCGAACCGGTGGTAGTATACCTAGATTGGAAAAATAAATTAACCTAGCGAGTATAAGATAATACGATAAACTGAACTATTGTTGCATGATAAATATATAAAGTAAAATAAATAAATCGTTATAAAAAGGGAGAGATGTGACGATTACACAATAAACAGTACGACGCAACTACCCGCTAGCTTCACTCCGTGGAGAAGTGTCATGGCGAGTAGGTGGCTGGCGGAGTGCACAAGTGATAACAGTTGTTTCATTTGATCACCCAGTACACAACGGAGCCTGGACGTCACAATGACGACAAAGGCGGGCAGCTGCGTCAGCTCCTCTCTCTCTCTCTCGTCCCTCTTACTCTAAGCATGGGCCACCAACATGGGTTCCTGGCGCTTCCCTGGCGCGCAAGTACACATGTACTATAGGAGCTGCCCCAGCTATCTTTCCTATTATCTAGTACTTAGCCTTCCTTATACTCTTGACCTGGAGACATGTGGCTGCGACGACCAGCTTCCGGCCGTCGTGTTTGCCGTCGCCGGCCTCCGCTGACGACCTCCAGCTCTCCTGCCAGCTGCGGGACGTACAGTCGCTGCCCTAGCGGCTGTGATGAGGATGGAACCCGTTCAGGGTTAGGAACACGTGACGTCGTTATTGAAAGGCAATGAATTTACTGAACTATTATAATAACTGAACTTAACTCTAGCGATACATCTTATTTTAATACGTAAACTACTGACTTGTTACTAAGGCCCGCAGCGGCAAGGTCTAAGCAATTATACTGAGAACAAAATGGCTGAGCTGACTTGCGGGTCAGCTCCCGCCAGCGCCACCGGGCGCGCGTCCGCTCGCGACGAGGATTCGGATAGAAGAGAGCGATGCAACGGCTGTATGAATGTCCATTGCAACGAGTGATTGAACGAATGAATTGACTGACTTTACTTATACCTTTTAATTACATTGAGCCATGGATTCTCGTTGATTTGGCCTGAACAATAGAGTTATTGGATTAAAACCAAAATATTATTTTGCTAATCCGCGAAAAGATAACGTGCTAGTCAATCAGTGCTAACCCGTTATACTTACTTGCGTATTTTTACATGCAATTAATATTCCCACCCTCCCCCCCCAAAAATAAATACGCAAATAAAAATAACAAACCACCACCAAAAGAATAAACCTCGACACGTGTTTAGCCACTCAAAGAGGCATCCTCAGGAGTTGTTGACGGTCTGACGCGACGCCCAGCAACGGAATGACCTGTCTAGAATGGTCGGCCATATTTATACCTTGACCACTCCCCCTACCGTGCAAGTGTGAGTGAGATGGAAAAATTCGTAATAACGGCGATGACGCAACATTCAATTGTTCGTTAAGAATCATGCCCCTATTGTTGTACCTAATTATTTCCAGTTGTTCCAGAACACCCAAACGCAATCCCTTTTCACAAACATGTAAAATATCAAAAGAATGATTCTCAGATAAAGTGTGACCTGTATCTAATAAGTGCTTTGCAAAATTGGACTTCTCTGGATGGTTATGTCTATATGACGCAACATGCTCTTTATACCTAGTAGTGAAACTACGGCCCGTTTGCCCCACATACACTTTATTGCAATCGTCACAGGTAAGCTTATAAACTCCAGACTTTTTCCCATTCTCGATCTTATCTTTGCCATTGCAAAGCTTTGAGTCACCATGTTTTCCATCCTCGAGTCAAGAATTTAACTAATGTGGAGTTCTCAGAAAATGAAATTGGGCTTTTAGATAAAGGTTTGAAGTATAATTTCCAGACAAAAATTACTCATAGAACATTAGAAAATTTGGCAGTGGATTCTGAGGTTGCAATAGTGCGGGGCCGTGGTGATGTAGATACAAAGACCATGGTGGCTAATGTTATCAAGAGTACTAGTCCAGCACAGAGTGCGTGTGTTGATTCTGATGTTTTGCTGCTAAGATCTATACAACAGAAAGTGCAAGACAGTGATTTGGTGGTTTCAAAGGCAGATAAAGGCAACTGCATTGTGATTATGGAGAAGGGACAGTATAATCAGAAAGTACTAGACCTTATTCAAGGTGACGGATTTTCGAGATTGCAAAGAGACCCAACTCCAGGGTTCCAGAAAGATCTTAGACAAGCAGTTAAGAATTCTTCGTTTGTTTTTGAAACCGAACATCAGAAGAGTATGGTTGTGCCTATGAATCCACGAGCTCCTATTCTTTATGGACTTCCCAAAATTCATAAGGATAATATCCCAGTTCGTCCAGTGGTCTCATATTTGGGTGCGCCAACTTATAATCTGGCAAAAAGGTTGAATTCCATTATAAGAGACAAGTCCCAGTTCCAGCCGAAATATTGCTTGAAAAATAGCTTGCAGTTAATAGAAAAGATCCAGGACATTAACATACCAGATAATGCTGTTCTTCTTTCATTGGATGTAGAGAGTTTGTTTACAAATGTGCCTTATGGAGAGACTTTGGAGATTATTAAGGGTCTTTTTGAAAGGCAACGTTTACATCCAGGGGAAGTAGATGAATTGATAGATCTAACAGCGATTTGTATGAAACAAAATTATTTCAGATTTGGGGGACAGTATTATTTGCAAAGTGATGGTTTGGCTATGGGTTCACCACTAAGTCCTTTAATGGCTGATATTTTTATGGACCATTTTTAGAACCAGCATATTGTGGGCAACAATAATATATTATACTATTTTAGATACGTGGATGATTTGATTATTTGTTGGACGGGTAGTATGGGCCTGCTGGATGCATTTATTGCTGAAATTAATGGTAAGCATCCAAAAATTAAGTTTAAAAAGGAACTAGAGCAAGACAAATCATTGAATTTTCTAGATTTAACAATCACTAAAGTAAACAACAGGCATCAGTTCAAAATTTACCGTAAGCCTACACATACCGATACAGTTATCCCGGCTTCTTCCACGCATCCGTGGCAGCATAAGTTGGCTGCTTTTCATTGTTATGTGCATAGAATGTTGACTGTGCCTCTTTCTGATGAACACTATCAGATTGAATTAAATAATATTTATCACTTAGCAGTTTCGAATGGTTACGATAAGTCTGTTGTGGATGGTATCATCAAGAAAAAGCGGAATAGTATGGTCAACACTATGTTGTATGCGGCACGATCCTCTGAACCGATTAAAAAATATAAAGCGAGCATAACTTTACTTATGTTGGCAAGTTGTCTGATGCAATTTACAAAATTTTGAAGTCTAACGACATTCCTGTGGCCTTTAAGACAAATAATACTTTGCACTTAAAGCTTTGCAATGGCAAAGATAAGATCGAGAATGGGAAAAAGTCTGGAGTTTATAAGCTTACCTGTGACGATTGCAATAAAGTGTATGTGGGGCAAACGGGCCGTAGTTTCACTACTAGGTATAAAGAGCATGTTGCGTCATATAGACATAACCATCCAGAGAAGTCCAATTTTGCAAAGCACTTATTAGATACAGGTCACACTTTATCTGAGAATCATTCTTTTGATATTTTACATGTTTGTGAAAAGGGATTGCGTTTGGGTGTTCTGGAACAACTGGAAATAATTAGGTACAACAATAGGGGCATGATTCTTAACGAACAATTGAATGTTGCGTCATCGCCGTTATTACGAATTTTTCCATCTCACTCACACTTGCACGGTAGGGGGAGTGGTCAAGGTATAAATATGGCCGACCATTCTAGACAGGTCATTCCGTTGCTGGGCGTCAGACCGTCAACAACTCCTGAGGATGCCTCGTAGAGAGGCGAAACACGTGTCGAGGTTTATTCTTTTGGTGGTGGTTTGTTATATTTATTTGCGTATTTATTTTTGCGGTGGGAGGGTGGGAATATTAATTGCATGTAAAAATACGCAAGTAAGTATAACGGGTTAGCACTGATTGACTAGCACGTTATCTTTTCGCGGATTAGCAAAATAATATTTTGGTTTTAATTAGTATGGATTTCCGCAAAGTAACGCCTGATTCTATTCACTATTTGAGTTATTGGATTATAGAGTTATTGGATTATAGAGTTATTGGATTATCGAGTTATTGGATTATCTAGTTATTGGATTATCGAGTTATTGGATTATCGAGTTATTGGATTATCGAGTTATTGGATTATCGAGTTATTGGATTATCGAGTTATTGGATTATCGAGTTATTGGATTATCGAGTTATTGGATTATCGAGTTATTGGATTATCGAGTTATTGGATTATCGAGTTATTGGATTATCGAGTTATTGCATTATCGAGTTATTGGATTATCGAGTTATTGGATTATCGAGTTATTGGATTATCGAGTTATTGGATGATCGAGTTATTGGATTATCGAGTTATTGGATGATCGAGTTATTGGATTATTGAGTTGAGTTTATTGGATTATTGAGTTAAGTTTATTGGATTATTGAGTTGAGTTTATTGGATTATTGAGTTGAGTTTATTGGATTATTGAGTTGAGTTTATTGGATTATTGAGTTGAGTTTATTGGATTATGTATGATTAGATGTGTGTGTGTGGGTGTTGAGAACAGTACCTCTGTCAAGTGCTCTGCCTAAATTTATATTGGAATACTCGAAAAACTATATAAAAACTCACTAAATATCACCAAAAACACTGCCACTGTTACCCGGCATAATATGAAGATCAAAACAACACTGTGGTGAGCCAAATCATGGATATTTTGTACATAAAACGAAAGTCATATCTAGTTATTATTATTTAAGATTACGCACACATAGAAAACATTTGAAATAACTACTTATTTTCAATTAAAAAAATAAAGAAATTAAGGGTCAACGATCAGCTGTTTCGACAATTTGACGTCAAACTGTCATTGTGAGTTGACACTGCGCATGTTTCGTTCAGAAACTATTACTTTGGGTGCGTTCATGTTCATACGATACCATCATTGCGTTTAATTATTGCAATAGAAAAAAAAAATATTATAATGGAAAAACAATGTGGTAAATGCGACAAAATTATTAAAGGGAGACATTTTCTTACTTGCTCTAATTGTAAGCGCTTTTATGACCTAGAATGTTCCAACACTAAGAAAAGGTATAATCTAATGAACCCAGCTACAAAAAAAAATTGGAAATGCATGAACTGCTCTCAAGTGAGTCCAGCAGCCACAAAAAATCGGGCTTTGTCCCCAGGAAGTAAATCTTCATCATCATCATCAGGGACAAACACAAACATAAATGCGAAAGCAAAAAAGAAAGAAAAAGTGAGTGAGGTAATATCAATGAGTCAACCAGAAGAACTTCCACAATCCACGCCAGATAACAGAGAAATTATTGCCAATATACCAACTCAAAACTCTTTTACTTCCTTATCATCGGAAGACGAAAGCGCTGATGACTCATCAGATGATAGCAGGCTGAACAGGAGTTGTCCTGATACTAATAGATGCGAATGCGATAGAGTTCCAGACATGGAGGAAAAAATTACCCTCTTATAGACTCGCTTATTGTCGGCAGAAAAGGAAATCGAAGATATTCTCTCGGAAAACTTCGCCCTTAAGGAACAAATGACCCAATACAAATTAGAAATAGAAACGCTAAAAAATGTATGCAGATCTACCTCATCACCGTCGACGAAAATCAAGAAAAATACCCCCATGAGGAATCGTAACAAAAATAAAAGAGATCCTAAGATAGATATCGACCAAGAAATGCAAAATGATGAAAAAGAATTTCTAACTTCTGCGATAGGAAAAGAGGTGTACGAAGAACATAAACAGAATAAGCATCTCAATGAGCACAACACGACCTCAGAGAGTACAAGTACTCATGATCTCCAGCCGAAATTGCAAACAACTAAAGCCGATTGTCAACCAAAGGTTAAAATGTGTATTTTAAGTAACCACAAGAAAATGAGAACACTTCAAGCTATAGAGTCTTCATTTGAGGACAACATAAAGTACTGCCACTACAATATACCTGATGGTGGAATAACTGAACTCTTATGTAACTTAGAGCGTAAATTGCACAATTTTACTATGAACGATTACTGTGTCATATTTATAGGGGAAAGGGATATTATTAGGTCTGAAAACAGTATAAGCCTAGTAAATTGTTTACGAGAATCACTAAAAAAAATAACTCACACCAATAAAATTATTTGTGTTCCGACATATGTATGTGGAGCACTCATATACAACTACAAAGTCGAGATGTTTAACAACTTACTAACAATGGATATGCAGAGCAATAACTATGCCTATATTTTCGACACTAACTTCGATTTAACACTGGACATGTTTTCTTACTACTCAGGGAAAATTACTAGATACGGTATCAAAAATGTCTTTTCGTGCCTTAATAGATTTATAAGCAGCATTCACTGCGAGTCTACCAGTGCATATGAAAATAATCAGAATGATCAAAATAATACTGTATGTGAGATTGATGATAATGATGATATTACTGGTGAGGAGGATACAAGTACGTTTTTTCGATCGTAACGAACAGCTTGTACAGTTTAGATTATTTCATCAAAATATCGCGGGCTTACTCTGCAAAAATGAATTAGTAGAATTAACACTTGCGGAGCTTTCTAGGGAAATTGGCACCATTGACTTTATATGTTTTTCGGAAACTTTTATGAAAAATGGATCAGAAAGTAACTTAAAATTGCCGCAATATAAACTCGCCGCATATTTCTCAAGGAAGCATCACAAACGAGGTGGCTCATGTATTCTTGTAAGGCATGGGCTAGAATATTCACAGCTACAAATTACTCGTGAACTATGCAGTCCATACTACTTCGAATGTTGTGGAATTGAATTATGCAGTTTTAATGTTATCATAATATGCATTTATAGAATACCTCAATATGACATTCAGCTATTTATTTACAAATTAAAAATAATGCTAAATAAACTGACATACAACAATAATAAGAAAATCATTATCTGCGGGGACTGGAATATCGACATGTTAAAATCAAGTAACCAAGCTAGGGAACTAACATCATTGCTAAGTAATTTCAACTTTACCATACACGTAACTAAAGCGACACGGAAAAAATCATGTATAGACTTAATAGCTTCAAACATAGACGTTTCCTCCGTAATAAGCAATACACATCAGCTGGCACTGTCTGATCATGATACTGGACAGGCCTTGTCATTCCTCATCCCAAAACCAGACCATGTAAAACGACGTAATAAATACTGGATTGAGGAGAGACGCGACTTCAGCCAGGAAAATGTCGATAAATTTTGCAAACACATGTCATGTCTAACTTTTAACGAAGTATATGAAGAAACAGACTGCAATACTTCTTTCACGGTATTTCATGACTTACTTGTACTCTTGTTTAAACTGTGTTTTCCAATTATAAATGTGAAATCACAGGATAAACCAATCAAAAACAGATGGATAACAAGAGGATTAAAACAATCCTGCAAAAAAAAGAGAATGCTCTACTTTAAATATTTAAATGACCATACAAATAAAAAATACTCAAAAAATGCATGTTACAGTCGCAACATATTAATAATATGAAATACATAAATAAATCTAACAATAAGGGCAAAGCCGCATGGAACATTATAAAGGATAACCTAAATTCTGTTAGTACTAAAGATACCCAATTAGACCAAGTAGAATTAAACGGCATAACTTATAATGAACCTACAGAAATTTGTGATTTATTTAATGACTTTTTCATCCAACAAACCGAAAAAAGCACATCCTCTGACTTTTATAATGCACGGATAGATACGTCCCCAAGTCCCCACGTAGCATTTTTCTCGCACCCTTAGATGAGCATGAAATTCTAAAAGTCATTCGAACATTGAATAACACTAACTGTACAGGTTATGACGAAATACCTACTAAAATAATCAAATTATGCTCCAACTATATAGCGGCACCCCTTAGCCATATCATTAATTTATCTTTTGAACAAGGATGTTTTCCAGAACGACTAAAAATTTCGATAGTTAAGCCACTTTTCAAAAAAGGCGACCCGAAACTAATGAATAACTACAGACCCATAGCTTTAATACCTGTATTATCAAAAGTGTTCGAAAAGGCAATGTATGTTAAACTAGAGGATTTTCTAAAAAAGACTAATGTTTTAAACCCGAACCAGTTTGGTTTCAGGAAAAATAGCTCCACTTCTCTTGCATGCTTTACCCTAGTCGAAAATATTAGTAAGTGCCTCAACGAAAAACAATCAGTGCTGGCAATTTTTCTTGATATGAGTAAGGCTTTCGACCTGGTTTGTCATAAAACCCTACTAAATAAAATTGAAAAGTATGGTATTAGGGGTAATGCTTACTCCTGGCTACAAAATTACTTGTGCAGACGTAAACAATACGTTGAAATTGCAAATATTATGAAAAATAAGAAATGCATTTATAAATCTGTTCCAAAAACAGCCAATAGTGGCGTTCCACAGGGTAGCGTTTTAGGTCCCCTCCTATTCCTGCTATACATTAATGATTTACCGGCATCCCTAAGTCACAACTGTATACTTTTTGCCGATGATACCACCTTAATAATTAAAAGTAGGAGTACGACTGACCTAGAAACCGAAGCAAATAGTGAAATATGTAAGGCTATTAAATGGCTAGAGGATAATAAACTCAAACTGAACGCAGACAAAACTAAAATAATACATTTTCAAAACTATAATTCTCCAAATCTAGATCTCAAAATCAATTTAAATTTCAATTTAATAAACACAGTCGACTCGGCCTCTTTCCTTGGTTTGACAATAGACAAGCATCTTAACTGGAAACTACACATCGATAACATATGTAACAGATTAGACAGATTTGTGTTTGCGCTACGAAAGCTCAGAACTTTAACATCTAAAGAGGCCGCCCTCTCTGCGTATCATGGGTATGTATCGTCTGTGTTACGCTACGGACTGATCATTTGGGGCAACTCAGTTGATATACAAAGAGCATTCATTATTCAAAAAAAGTGTATTCGAGCTGCATCTGGCGCTCAATATTTAGCCCATTGCAGACCAATATTTAAGGAGCTAAAAATTCTTCCCCTGCCTTGCTTGTATATATATGAGATTGCTAAATTTGTCAGAAAACACCCGGATCTATTTCCTTTACATGATGCCGTTCATAATAAAACGAATGGAAGGTATCCTAACAAACTATATGTTCCTAGACAAAGAGTGAACATATTTAGTAAGAATGTATATATCATGGCAATTAAATTGTATAATAAGATTCCAAATGACATAAAATCACTAGATATAAATAAATTTCAAAAAAAAATGTTTGACTGGTTACTTGACATCTGTTTTTATTCAATTAATGAGTTCCTTAATTATTAATAAACTAATTATTTTATTGTACTAATTATTATTGTAATATAAATTAAATGTAATGTAAATGAAACCTGACTTAACTGCTATTGTGCCAATATGTTCTTAGGTAATTATAAGATTTATAAAAAATGGACATGTAAATACTATAATATATATATGCATGTTAGCATAAATAATCACATAGGTATAGCAATTTTACTGTAATATTTCTACGCCGATAGGGGCAGAATATGACGCACTTATTGTAATTTGACCATCATTGTACTACCATATTCTAAGAAATAAACATTTGTATTTGTATTTGTATTTGTATTATTGAGTTGAGTTTATTGGATTATCGAGTTGAGTTTATTGGATTATTGAGATGAGTTTATTGGATAATTGAGATGAGTTTACTGGATTATTGAGATGAGTTTATTGGATTATTGAGTTGAGTTTATTGGATTATTGAGTTGAGTTTATTGGATTATTGAGTTGAGTTTATTGGATTATCGAGTTGAGTTTATTGGATTATTGAGATGAGTTTATTGGATTATTGAGATGAGTTTATTGGATTATTGAGTTGAGTTATTGGATTATTGAGTTGAGTTATTGGATTATTGAGTTGAGGTATTGGATTATTGAGTTGAGTTATTGGATTATTGAGTTGAGTTATTGGATTATTGAGTTTAGTTATTGGATTATTGAGTTATTGGATTATTGACTTATTGGATTGAGTTATTGGATTATTGGATTATTGGATTATTGGATTATTGGATTATTGGATTTTTGGATTATATAAATCCCAACTAAATTTATAACTAAATTAAAATCACAAAATTACAAAAATCTTAACCTAAACTAACAAGTTAACAACTATTAACTAACACAAAAACTATTTACAAAATTCGCCCCGCGCCCCTCCAGATGCAAAAGAGCCCATCACGCTCGCCGCGTTGCCACGTTGAACCGCGATGGACAACCTTTGCATAAGGAACGACCCGGAGCGAGGGTGATGACCACTCTCTCTCAAACGCCTGCCCACTTCCCCAATAAAAGTCTTGGCCTCAGCGCACCAACAGCCAGTGGTTTCCACGGCAAGAGGGACAAACAGGTAGTTCCCTAACACCGCATACTTTTCTCGCTTCCGAGCCGCCGCTAATTCAGCCGCTGCCCCAGCCGAACGCACGGTGCGGCTAATATGCGACCTACTAAGTCCCGGAGGCTCCAGCACACAAGGTACATTCGCCGAGACCAACGCCCTCCGAAAGATATCATTCAAGGCGTGGTGGCGTGGGAACCTTCCTGCACACCGACAACAACTCAACGCGTGATGGCCGTCCCTCTCCACCATAGAGCCGCAGATGCATACATGAGGTTCACACACATCACAGCCCAGGCGAAGAGCCACGGCCACCCGCATCGAGTCATTGTCAAGCAGGGTACCTAAATGCGGGGAAGGAAGCGCCAGGAGCCACGCCCCGGATTCTGGATACTGCGATAAGCCTCGCCCTATCCACACCCGCCGCAACCTCCAACAAGCCCGCGAACACCCGCTTCACCCCAATATCGTCCCATGAGCGCTGACGATCCGGTATCTCCGGCGCTGGCGTTCCCGGGTTGAGAGTCGACCATGCCGCCAAAGCACCCGCAGCATAGGGTATGGCTACCTCGTCACCATTCGAAGATACAATTTGAGTGACCAGGCCGCCCACCCCAGCTGCCGATGCCAAGAAGGCCGGCAGGCTCACATCCCGCGCGCGCCGAACGCCCAGACCACCAGTCCGAATGGGAAGTGAGGCCAGATCCCACTGATTCGAATCAAGGGAGACATTTAACAGAAACTCTAATGACTCCCTTAATAGTTAATACACAATCAATGTGCACGGGGTAAAGCCAAGTCGGTACGGTGCGCAAGAAGTATGTCAATTTGGGAACGGCAAAACAGACCCGCAACAACAAAAGAGCTACGTGCGCAGAAATATGTTTTAGCCTTTCTCTGGCGGTCAGGAGAAGCTGCCTTCGCACCTCAAAGGCCTCTGGAATGGCTTCAGGGAAAATGGGCGACCCCAGAAGATGAAAGGTCCGAGGGGACAGCTCCTTAAGCCCAGGGAGAAATTCACAAAATGATGGTGAAGAAAGCTGAGACTCAGCGCCGCAAGGAAAAAATTCGCTCTTATTCGAGTTCACTTCCAGTCCCAGTTCTCGAAAGCGTGGAAGCAGGCTGATCATATCCTGCTCCACCACCTCAGGCCTACCCCCGAGAGTACTATCGTCTAAGTACCAAATATTCAACGGGGATTGAAGCACTGAGATCGCCTTATGAATGGCGAGACTGAAAACTAGAGGGCCAAGCGGGTCGCCCTGCTGCGCGCCGACCTGGGAAGAAATGAGGGACCCATTATAAAAAAGATTGGAAGGGGACGCATATACCTGAAAAAGGAAGGGATACAATGAGGGCACCCTTTCCTTGACCTCGGTTAACAGGACATCACGCTCTATGGTATTAAAAGCATTTTTTAAGTCCAGCTTGACGATGACACACCCTTCGTTGCTCGGATCTGACGCAAACGCCCGCGTTGCGTGAATGGCGGCCTCACACCCCAACCTCGTGCCCCAACTGAAGAGGACAGAGATATGTGGCCATTTCCTCTTTCACAGCTCGGCACCCCAGTTTAGCTGTCAGGCGACGAAAAGTGCCACCTATCGCAATTGGCCTCATACCTCCGTCCTTCTTCGACAAGGCGCACAATGAGGCCCCATACATAAAAGGGCAAACCACCGGATTTAACTGACCACTGAGCAAGAAGTTGCACAACTTCGTCAAGGACCCCAGCAGCCGCAAGCCATTATCACCCGCCGAGCCGGACGTAAGTTCCTTTAGGTGCGCTGGACGGAGGCCGTCCAGACCAGCGGCAGAACCGCTGTTGAAGGAGAGCCTGAGCTACATCCCTCGGCTCTACCGTCAGTGCAACAAAAGACCTATCTGGCTCCTGCGGAAAAACTAGCGTTCGAGAAGGGGCCGGGTGTTTAGACTGCAAGGCAACAAGAGTTTCAGTTGACGATGGGGCCATTGCGTCCTCCGACATTAGCACCCGTACTGCCCCCCTGAGATCACCTTCGAAAACTTTGGATTCGATCGTTTTAAGTACTGAGGATGAACTAGAGGCCCTTGGATTCGTCCCCAAAGCATCCATACCGTCACAACCACCCGTTGAATCTATATTCCGCTTGACCTTAGTGGTCAGGTTACCCTTAACCGCTGCATCTGGCACTCGCAATGCGGAATAGGCGAAGGACAACAAGGCAAACCATTCATTTTCACAGTTCGCGCTAACACAACTATCGATCAGCCCACTCAGCTTACCCGCCGCCAGACTCCGAGCTCCCCTAGGAATATGACGCAGCACACGCACCGACTTCTTGAGGACCGCCAGATCATCCAGCCCCAGAGCACCGGGGACGTCCGTTTGCACTGGCTGTGGCACCGCTTGCGCGGATCCGGATGAACTCGCACGAGGCGAACCCTTGTGCTTGTGCCCGATGTGCACTGCAAGTCCATGAGGGGTAAACTCTTTTGTTGAACTGGGGCAGTGGGGACAACGAACACGTAATGGAGAGGTCTACTTAAATCGCGAGCCTACACTCAGTATAAACAAAAAAAAGTACTACTTCAATTCTACAAACAATACAAACAACCGTGCGTAAAATTATGACTCAAATTATACAAACAAGATCGTTAAATTAAGAAATAGATATGTATCAACAAATACCTACACTAAATACAGTAATACATCTGCAATATAAATGTCAAATAATTAAAATGCAATATAAATGTAAAATCAAAATACATCCAACCAAAACAAAACAACAAAAAAACAATAATAATACCTACACTATATGTATATAATCAAGACAACAATAAACGACAACAACTCATTACAAATCTCTACTAACTAATTAAATATTTTGTTTTAAAATATGGCTGTGTAAAACTAATCCTATTATATTAAGTTACCTATTTCAAATAAACTCCTGAGTACATAAATATAACGTAAAACCACATTGTCATATTCAAATATTAGTAAAAAGAAAAATGTCAGCAAATAAAAACAAAACTAGTCAAACATTAAAACGATAAAATAATACAAATAGTCATTATAAATTAACTACAAAAACTTCTATTACACTTTTATCACTTAAAATTTATAATTATCACTTATAATTAAAATAACTGACATCATAATTACACAAAAAGACTAGAAAAAAAAATCAAATATCATTTAATAAAATAAAAAAAACTAGATAAAAATAAAATAATGTCCAGAAAAAAAAATCAAAAAGTTCGTTGTTCCTAATTTCTCTGCCAATCGAGGACTCGAACCCACGCACACTTACAGCGCGGCATCATCTACGTCGAACGGGGTATCCACTCGGCTATTCCGACGACAACAAAGTTGACGAAAAGTTAAGGCGTATAGCGCATCAAAACTTGTTATGCTAGAGGAGTAATTTATAAGCATACCCTCCGCTAAAATGACGAAACCGTAATATAACGCGCACAAAAACACAAGTCCTCCTAATATAACTATCACGTAAACACTGTTTATCTTCACTAGTTATCAGGAAAGTCAGGAAACTCGACAATCGAAGAGAAGTTTTCTGCGTGTTTCACTAATGCGTTTTGGTTGTTGTGCAGGCGGCCACCGCCGGCTAACAAAACATACGTTTTGCATCACTGTTACCGGATACTGACGCGGGATAACATTTTCACTTGCTTGTTGCGCCGTAGACTTAATAAAAAATTACAAACTAAGGTGATTTTCCAACCAAAATAATTTATAAGGACAAAAATAAACACAGCTGTTATTGACAGTGCGGGTGATCTACCCTCTCTCTGCGGAGGATTGGATTATTGGATTATTGGATTATTGGATTATTGAATTATTGGATTATTGGATTATTGGATTATTGAATTATTGGATTATTGGATTATTGAATTATTTAATTGGTAATTTGCTATGGATGGAGGGACGGATATATGGTAACGATGAAAAAAAAAAGACGGAAATAGAGAACGTTATGTTGTGATGAGACACGTTTGTGTCATGAGAGTGATTCAGTAAGTAGCACATTAAAAAAATAAAAATGGAATAAAAAAACAAGAGAAATAATGTGCTACACGTAAAATTTGATTAAAATAAAAACCGGCCAAGTGCGAGTCGGACTCGCGTTCCAAGGGTTCCGTATATTACACAATTTTTAACAATCAGTGCCGGATTAAGATATGTTGATGCCCTAAGGTTTTCTAGGTGCCCCCTCTCCCTCGGGTCATCAAGATTACATTAATTTTTTGGTAAATTGAGAGAAGTTCATTGCCGCGTTACAGCTGAGAATGGAAATCAGTCACATCATTTTATCACGAAAATTGACAGTGCCGCAGCAGTAATGTTGCAACAGAGTACCTAATGCTGTTGCAGTCGCCACCCGAATGTCACCTTTATCATAGCTTAGAAAGTAATAGAAACGCGAGCGAAGCGAGCGCGGAAATTTTTCGATATAAAAACGCAATATGATAGACAGTTGTAAATTTTTACTTTTAGTATGGAAATCAGTCACATCATTTTATCACGGAAGTTGACAGTACTGCAGCAGTAACGTTGCAACAGAGTAATGTTGCTGCAGTCGCCACCCGAATGTCACCTTTATCATACCTTATAAAGTTATTGAAAACGCGAGCGAAGCGAGCGCGAAAATTTTTCGATATACAAACGCAATTTTACTTTTAGTCCCAACCAGGCGCGAATCCAGGATTTCATACAGAGAAGGGATGGGACAGTTTTCTATCAGCCTAGCTTCGCATAGGGCTCGATATTTCTTAGGCTTCGATATTCGAGGTTGTTTTCATGCATAAAATATGCAAGAAAGCAGAGCTTGGAATTGAATTGGCGAAGTGTGAGAAAGGCAGTAGGCCTAGCTGCGAAAGAGGAAAGCTTGGATTTGGATCCACGCCCAAGTGTAATTAAGGCAGAAGGCCTCGCATAAGACCTAACGCCGAACCGCAAAAGAGTGGGTTGAAATCGAATCTATACATGTAATCACGACTCTTCTACTGCTACCGATTGTTTCCCAAAGAATTACGCGCCATTATTTTTGCAAATTAGCTTTTGGACAGCTAAAAAAAATCGTGTGGTAAAAACGATGTGTCTGTCCCTAATTTTAAAATTTGTTCACCTTTTTCAACCTGGCATTTTGGTGCCCCTCCTGAACGTGGTGCCCTAAGCACGTGCTTGTTTTGCTTATTGGTTACAAAGTCTTTATTAATTCAACCATTAAAGTCGACGAGTATAAAAAACTTTAAGCTAGCTCTCAATTTAAATTTTTTTTTAATTTGACCTTACAATTACTCGTAAGTAGGTAAGACCGTTAAATATTTAAAATGATTATCTTATCAGAAAATGATCACCAATTACTCTAAGAAAACTACTACTCTAAGTAATCCGGCACTGTTAACAATGTATTTTTTATGTGAAACGTGAGTGAACTCTCTTTAAAAAATCCGTAGGGGTCGGATTAAAAACTGTAATTAAGTCCGACTCACGCTTGACTGTACATTTCTAATAGGTTTTCCTGTCATTTATAGGTATAGACCTATTTTATGTATTTTTTTCAAAATTTTAGACCTAGTAGTTTCGGAGATAAGGGGGGGGAATGGTCATTTTTTGCCTATTTTCTTGAATAACTTCTAAACTGTTGATTAGAAAATTATAAAAAAAAAATATTTGAAATCCTTACAATAAGCTCTTTCATTTGATATGTAACATGATATAGTTTGAAATTATTTTTTTTTCATTTTTTCATTTACCCCCCAAAAACTGGCCCCCATGTTTAAAATTCATTTGTTTACGTTACATGTCCGTATTCGGGTCACAAACTTACATATGTGTACCAAATTTCAACTTGATTGGTCCAGTAGTTCCGGAGAAAATCGGCTGTGACAGACGGACAGACAGACAGACAGACAGACAGACAGACAGACAGACGCACGAGTGATCCTATAAGGGTTCCGTTTTTTCCTTTTGAGGTACGGAACCCTAAAAATGGTATGTTGTGAGACACGTTTGTGTCATGAGTGATTAAAAAAAAACACAAACGGAATAAAAAAAAACACGAGAAATAATGAGTAAAAAAAAAACATAGCAATCGAATATGTTAAGTAATGTACTTTATATGTATTGATGCATAAAAATTATTGTATATTGTTGTATAATTATTTAATATAAACTTATATATTTAGATGGATTTATTGGATTTGAAATAATTATGTGAAGATATAGATTAATTCAATAAGTAATAAGAAAAAATTATATAGACAGACAAAGAAATTGTATTAAATGGGTAATGAACGATTAATAATTTTCTTACTGAATGCCCGATGATTTGACATGCCGAGTGTAAGATTAGATGACAGACGCGATTAGTATGACTGTGCATGCACAATGTCAGGATGGGCGAGTGTAAGATTCATTAAAATTACTAATTATTAGAAACAAATTTAATGAAATAAAGAGTTGAATAATCATTGGTAATCTATAATTTAATAAATTTAAAAGTAACGTGATTGATAGTTGACCTTTGTAAATAGAAGGTAGTTGGAAGAAAGAATAAAAGACGACTGGCATGGCGGTTAACGGGCATTCGGTTACGGGCAGAGGTGAAGGGAGGATGATGGTGAAGTGAGGTGATTGGAGATTGAACTGTAACGGAATATTGTGATCAGGAAATATATTGCTGTTATGAAAGAAGGAATTTTTATTACAAATGTCAATACAGATTCAAAATACAATGCAATTAAAGGCTTTCTTACAGGCCTCTGAGCGACTACAAGTTAATTTAAATCGGAAAATACCTGCTAAAAAAATTCTCTTACATACCTAGGTGTTTGGATCATTTGGATGGTTAAAGTTATATTATTTCACGCAACGACGCATTTATAATAAAAGTTTTATCTAGAAATATTGAATACGTCTTATTTTTGCGTTTTACTCGTTTTTATAAATGTGGGCATCTCATAGTAGGATGATAAAATCTAGTCAGTTATGTGGATTTCTGCAAAATACCTGCAAGTCGACATTCTGTTGTCAACTGTCATGGCGTGCGGGCGGGTCGCAGAGCACATGACTGACCAACTGAGTTTTATTTATCACCTTGTAATACAACGGAACCTAAACGTCACAATGGCGACGAGGATAAAGAACGTAAGAAAAAGAAAAAAAAACCGATGTAGTTGCTAAATAACCGACAAAAAGTAAGGCTACAAATATAATGACTACCAAAAAATACTTTGGTACCCTAAATAAAAAAATCATGCTTACCAAAAAAAATTACTGAACACCAAAAAAATAAGGCCTAAAAATACAAAAGTACCACCACTTTAATAACCACTGCACTTCAAATTGTATTTAAATACCAAATATATTGAATGATCACCAAAAATCATTAATGATCACCAAATCTTGAAGACCAAGTTAATGCGATATTTTCACCTAAATAAACCACTATGATTACCAAAAAATGTATACATATTACCAAATAAAGTAAACTGATGCCAAAATTACTAGCCCCTCC
Organism: Cydia splendana; assembly: GCF_910591565.1. Lineage (NCBI taxonomy): Eukaryota > Metazoa > Arthropoda > Insecta > Lepidoptera > Tortricidae > Cydia > Cydia splendana. The sequence continues at coordinate 312,673 of NW_026946914.1, forward strand.
CGCTCAACCCCCCGTAGCCCGCACCGCATACCTACCTAACCTAATCTTCTTTTCTAGTAGCATTTCGTTATGCTACTAGAAAAGTAAGTTAAACTGCTATCAGTTACGTGGGTTAGGTTAGGTTAGCACTGCGACCCTTACAGAAACGAAATGGTACTAGAAAAGTAGGTTAGGTTAAGTTTCAACTGCTACCCATACAGATACGAAACGCTACTAGAAAAGTGAGTTAGGTTAGGTTTGAACTGCGACCCTTACAGAAAAGAAATGCTACTAGAAAAGTGGGTTAGGTTAGGTTTGAACTGCGACCCATACAGAAACGAAATGCTACTAGAAAAGTGGGTTAGGTTAGGTTTGAACTGCGACCCTTGCAGAAAAGAAATGCTACTAGAAAAGCGGGTTAGGTTAGGTTTGAACTGCGACCCTTACAGAAACAAAATGTTACTAGAAAAGTGGGTTAGGTTAGGTTAGAACTGCGACTGTTACAGAAATAAAATGCTACTAGAAAAAGGTGACGAAGTGGATTAATTAATTTTTTTTTTTTTTTTAATGTGGTTTTGTGATCATTTATTATTTTTGCGTTTACAATAATTATTTAGAGACATTTGCTTTAATAGGATAGCAAGAATTAAAAATTTGGTTATCATTTTACATTAAAATGGAGTTCTAATTTTGGTGGTCATTTACTATTTTTGGGTTTACAATGATTATTTTGATGTCATTTTCTTTAATAGGATAGCAAGATGTAAACATTTGGTTATCATTTCACATTAAAATGGGGTTTGAAGTTTGGTAATCATTGACTATTTTTGGGTTAATAATGATTAGTTTGGTGTCATTTCCTTTATAAGGATAGTAAAATGTAATAAAATTGGTAATCATTTCACATTAAAATGGTGTTATAATTTTGGTGATCATTCATGATTTTAGGGTGGTAAAATAGATTTTTTTGGTATTAAATTTTACTAAATCTGGTGATCAGTTCAATAGCAGCCAAAAAGTAATCAGTTTGAAATTATTATTTTCAATAAAAGGGAGGGAGACGAATGACCCAAATAACACAGGTATGATTGACTCATTGTGGGTTTAATTTATAGCTCTGAGCACATAAATATCTTTATAAGGTACACTTCTGGTATTTAAACTATATTATGGTCGAGAAAAGAACTATTTTTACGCTAATAGTATTACTATAGGGCACATTTCAACGTCTTATTCAGTTTAAATACTATTTTATGCTTATACCTTTCCAAAAAACGGGTCGATGAACAGAAGTTAAGCCAAACACGGTAAAATAAGTTATTATAAAATAGAACTAAAACTTTAATAGCGACTGTGAATTTAAGGAAGCGTGTAAAACCATAAATAAGCGACACGTATAATAAATAAACTGTCGCGCATATTGCTGTGTAGTGCTGAATGTCTGTTCACCGGTAATTTACTACAGGTAACTAAGTATACCAACGTGGTGCTATCTGCGTTAATCGTTGTTGAAACAGTATCTAGGTGCGCTGTAGACGCTGTAGTTTATTATTAGCTCACAAATGTTTCAAATTGACGACAAATGCTTAATAATAGTTCACATAATAGGTTTATTACTTTTAACCAGAAGTTATCTACCTAAATAAATAATAAGTGTACGCTTTATTTAGATTCAGACTCAATAAAAAATCAACTGATCAGCTGTTATACAACATGTGCTACTTAGTTTACGTGTGCTACTTAGATATGCATTTAAATGATTTAACCAAATCAGCATAATATTTATCTGGGTCTGGTTTCTATAATGCAACAGGAAAAAATAAGTAAACAAACTGATACTGTCGGTGAAATTTGTCGTAAAGCTTAAGCTTAATACGAGTATTCTCCAAAACAGGGAATTTATAGTTGTCAATGTTGTTGTGTTAATATTGCACTTACCCTCCTGGGGCCCAGTCATACAAGGAAAAAGTCTGAAATTTGCTTTTGAAATCTGAATCTATAATGTAGGATTTAGGGTTGATTTTGTTTTGTTTAAAATGGAACGAAGCAAAACAGGATGCAACTCTGCTTCAATTAAACATTAGGTTGTGACACTAAGGAGCAAAATGTCATGGTTACGGCGACGGCGAACATTGAATCCTGAACGAAGCGAGGGATTCTAAAATGGAATACTGACCGTAGTGAGGGATTCAAGTGTTAACGCCCAAAGTGAAAATAATTTTGCTACCATATGACCCATACTGCTTTCCACATCACATAGTATATAAGGAAAAAAAACAAAATAAGTCTAGTCTAAAGGACCTAGAGAGTCTAAAGAGTCTAAAGCGTATAAAGAGTCTAAAGAGTCTAAAGAGTCTAAAGAGTCTAAAGAGTCTAAAGAGTCTAAAGAGTCTAAAGAGTCTAAAGAGTCTAAAGAGTCTAAAGAGTCTAAAGAGTCTAAAGAGTCTAAAGAGTCTAAAGAGTCTAAAGAGTCTAAAGAGTCTAAAGAGTCTAAAGAGTGTAAATAGTCTAAATAGTCTAAATAGTCTAAAGAGTCTAAATAGTCTAAATAGTCTAAATAGTCTAAATAGTCCAAATAATCCAAATAGTCTAAATAGTCTAAATAGTCTAAATAGTCTAAATAGTCTAAATAGTCTAAATAGTCTAAATAGTCTAAATAGTCTAAATAGTCTAAATAGTCTAAATAGTCTAAATAGTCTAAATAGTCTAAATAGTCTAAATAGTCTAAATAGTCTAAATAGTCTAAATAGTCTAAATAGTCTAAATAGTCTAAATAGTCTAAATAGTCTAAATAGTCTAAATAGTCTAAATAGTCTAAATAGTCTAAATAGTCTAAATAGTCTAAATAGTCTAAATAGTCTAAATAGTCTAAATAGTCTAAATAGTCTAAATAGTCTAAATAGTCTAAATAGTCTAAATAGTCTAAATAGTCTAAATAGTCTAAATAGTCTAAATAGTCTAAATAGTCTAAATAGTCTAAATAGTCTAAATAGTCTAAATAGTCTAAATAGTCTAAATAGTCTAAATAGTCTAAATAGTCTAAATAGTCTAAATAGTCTAAATAGTCTAAATAGTCTAAATAGTCTAAATAGTCTAAATAGTCTAAATAGTCTAAATAGTCTAAATAGTCTAAATAGTCTAAATAGTCTAAATAGTCTAAATAGTCTAAATAGTCTAAATAGTCTAAATAGTCTAAATAGTCTAAATAGTCTAAATAGTCTAAATAGTCTAAATAGTCTAAATAGTCTAAATAGTCTAAATAGTCTAAATAGTCTAAATAGTCTAAATAGTCTAAATAGTCTAAATAGTCTAAATAGTCTAAATAGTCTAAATAGTCTAAATAGTCTAAATAGTCTAAATAGTCTAAATAGTCTAAATAGTCTAAATAGTCTAAATAGTCTAAATAGTCTAAATAGTCTAAATAGTCTAAATAGTCTAAATAGTCTAAATAGTCTAAATAGTCTAAATAGTCTAAATAGTCTAAATAGTCTAAATAGTCTAAATAGTCTAAATAGTCTAAATAGTCTAAATAGTCTAAATAGTCTAAATAGTCTAAATAGTCTAAATAGTCTAAATAGTCTAAAAAGTCTAAATAGTCTAAATAGTCTAAATAGTCTAAATAGTCTAAATAGTCTAAATAGTCTAAATAGTCTAGTCCGTGCATGTTAGAACCCCAGGGTCTTAGTCGGACGGACGGGAAGAGGCCAGACGGTCTCACTCTTGTTCCTTGGGCTAAAGGTCGGAGTCTGCTGTGGGATGCTACATGTGTGAGCACCTTTGCCGCATCGCATCTTGCACAGACGACACGTGCGGCTGGGGGGGCTGCGGAGAACGCCGCGAGACGGAAGCATGCCAAGTACTCAAACTTGAAGCCGGTTTACGATTTTGTCCCTCTCGCTGTTGAGTCGGCTGGTCCTTGGTGTTCCGAGGCGAAGGTTTTTGTGAGGGACCTGGGAAAACGCATGCGGGATAGGGGTTGCGATCCTAGGTCTGGTTCGTACCTGGTCCAGCGTATATCGTTGGCTATTCAGCGCGGGAACGCCGCTGGTATTTTGGGGACGTTTGTGCCGGGTACTTACCGGATTAGGATATAGGTTTATGGCTTGCTTGTGTTTTGTAATGACCAATTTCCTTTTAAATTTGACGATGCATGTTGCAGATGACATATGTGAACGTATACATTTTATTTTGACGAAACCTGAGGTGGATGAGCTATCTGTATGATGACGAAGCCTGCGCTGTGGATCTGAAGGTACCTATGCTGTTATTATTATGTTTTTCTTTTTTGGGTCAATAAATTATTGTTTTATCAAATAGATCAAGTCTAGCTAATTCAAGAACTAATAGTTTTAATATGTTTATGTCCAAAACAGATAAGTTCTTATTGTTCTTAATTACATCATCGTTTAGCGCGAGATTAGCGCTGCGTGATCTTTGTGTATTCCACGTTTTTCGCGTTTTTTGCGCAAATGCGTTTATAATTGCGTTTTTGCACGCACGTGCTTCGCACAATGTTCAAACAGGAAACAGGAAACGCCAAACCAAAATTCGCTTAAAGGAAATTTTATTACAAATAACTTTAGGCAATGTCTTGCGAAAGAAAATCTGGTTTTGTTGTAAACAAATAAATTTATTTTGGTATTGTCACATTATTTAATTCATCAAAAGTACTCGAGCGCGGGTAACGAGGAGGCCTATTCGACATTTAAAATCTTAGCTTATTATTTTGTAGATATGATACGAATATGACAAGACTTGGGGTGCATCTCCTATGAATCCTCAAAATACACTACAATAGTCTAAATAGTCTAAATAGTCTAAATAGTCTAAATAGTCATAGTCTAAATAGTCTAAATAGTCTAAATAGTCTAAATAGTCTAAATAGTCTAAATAGTCTAAACAGTCTAAACAGTCTAAACAGTCTAAACAGTCTAAACAGTCTAAACAGTCTAAACAGTCTAAACAGTCTAAACAGTCTAAATAGTCTAAATAGTCTAAACAGTCTAAACAGTCTAAATAGTCTAAATAGTCTAAATAGTCCAAATAGTCTAAATAGCCTGGAGGGGGAGGGGGCCTGGATGGGGAGGGGGAGGGACCTAGAGGGAAGGGTAGGGGCCTGGAGGGGGAGGGGGTGGGGCCTGGAGGGGGTGGGAGGGGTTAGGGGTCGGGGAGGGGTCTGGAGGGGCAAGGGGGTGAGAGGGGAAGGTGAGGGGAGCAGGGGAAGGGGTGACGGGAGCAGGGGAAGGGGTGAGGGGGAAAGGTTGAAAGGGGGAGAGGTGAGAGGGGCCAAAGGGGTGGGGCGAGGAAAGAGGAGAGGTTCAGAAATGCTCCGCTAGATGGCGCTACTTGTTAGTTCGGCAAACAATCCGTCGAATGACGTCACTTGTTCGTTTGGCATAGATCCGTTAGAGGGCGCTACTTTGTGTAAGTGAGTTTGTTTACGGAGCTTTTAAAAAATACCTACCACCACCTTCCTATATGGCGCCAGTTCGGTGAGCGAGTGCATCGGGCGGAAGCCCGACGACACCCAGGTCACGTCGCGACATTAAAACGTCGTAAGCGCTGTGAAAAATTCGTGGTGCTTACGTCGGTACGGAAGCGGGGCGTGAACGTCGCGACCTAAACGTGTAAGCGCCGTGAAAAATTCATGGCCCTTACGACGTTTTGATCCATGCCCCTTCGTTCGAGTATTTTTGCATCGGGGTCGGCCGGCCGGCCACGTGCGCGCTCAAGATCGCACAGGTGCAAGCTACCTGCGCATTGTGGAATGCGGTGGCACGTGCACATTCGCGTCACAAAACGTCGTAAACGCCGTGAGATACTCATGACGGTTACAATGTTACGGAAGGACCTACATTCTAAATTAGGTATACCTACTGAAATAAAAAAAGTTTAAAATTGAATGAGTAATTATTTATTTATCAATTATTTAGTTATTTTACAATGTCCCCATGCAAGGGTTTTAATGCCATCGTCTAAAATTAACCTCTTTTCATCTTTACCACATAGAATTTTCTTTCTTTTAATTTGGGTGTACATATTGTGCTTATTACTAATTAAATTATACATACTATCGTACACGGTTTTACTCAAGTCTAAACAGGTATAGTATTTATTAAAATTTAACCGACGGACAGCCGCGGCGCTAACACCTTTGTTTTTTTTTATACATTCAATTACGTTTTTGTCATCAGAGTCTAGTACATAGGCATACATTTTTGCCCTTAACGCAACAAATTCGCTCACTATTCTTCCATTGCTTTCGTCCTTCATCATGCCAACAACTTTTTTATTGACTTGTGGTAAATTATATACATTGTTTTGAGGAAAGTCTGAAGTGTCAAATCTACTATGCAAGTCAGGTTTAATGTCTTCGTAAAAGTTGTCTGTTTTGATATGATAAACAAAAGAGTCGGTGTTTGTATATAAAAGCCTTACATTATCACCGTATTTGTTTAGCATGTACTGGTAATGAAAATTGTACATGATTTGTTTACTTTAATACACTAAAACCTACATAAATAGGTTTGTCATATACAATTTTGGTTTTGTTGAATTGTACAGCAACCAATTCTTCAGAGAAAATAGAGGCACTGTGGAAATTTGGTCTGGAAATATAACGATCAAGACCATATATAGGTTTTGTTCGTTTCTTGTGTTCCCTGTGTACAGTATCCCACTGTTTACACAACTTTACATCAACCCTTTTCTCGACATTCTCAATAGTTTTCCCGAATATGGAGTTATTCATGAGCTTAAAGAAATCTTTTTCAAAACTGTTTTTAGCTTGGATTCTCATTTGCGAATTCAAGTCAATGTATGATTTTAGCCAAGATGATTGACGAAAAGTGAGAATTCTATGAATTTTCTTACAAATCAATCCATTTTCAATATATTGTTTGAAGTTAGTATAGTGCACAACATAATTCGTTTTGTCATCAAATGTCAGTAATAACTTTTTAATTTTACCCTCAATCGGTAGTTTAGTTTCCGCACATAAAGGGTAATCATTATGCAAGTCATGTAAGCTATGCGGATACTCTAAATCTACTTCTAATATATATCCAACATTAGAGTCTGTCCGCAGTGTTGCTATATTAAACAGTTTAATCTAGTCTTCACTCATCCACCTAAAGTTATCGATTGGAAGCGGGCGACGCATGGCATCACCGTAAAGATTATTTATATCCAAATAGATGATAAAACTACTGTCCTGATTCGGGTCATAATCATGCATAAATATATTATTGGCCTTAGCATAGCGATTAGACGCTTGGCAGACACCACCTCTTATACCTTTCTTTATAAATTGAATCATTTCATAGTCTATAAACAATTCTAGCCATACTCCGGTATATTTCAACATTGCGTCCCAACTCAAACCGGATGCAGTGAAATATTGACACGGATCAAATTCATACGCACCTATACACACTTGTCTAAAGTTTTCAAAGACTTCAGTCAATATTAGAACATCAGTCTTTAAATATAAGTCACAGTATTCACCCAGAGTTCTAATATTGAATGCGTCCCAAACATCTTTTGCATGTTGGTAATCCTCGTTGGAAATATTTAAATCGGTGAGGCTGCTATAGAAAGCGGGCTGAGGGGGTAATGCAGTCTCCTCGAGCCGGCTCCAGTCACTTACATACTCATAAGGGAAAACTCCCTTACGCGTAAGCAACTTTATATATTTCTCACGCTCGTTACTGTTATCGGATGGTGGTAAAAAATGTGGTAGTATTTTGAATTGCTCCCGTGAAAGGTTTGAAGCTAGTTTATCCAAGCTACTTGGCATGAATTTATACGAGTCGATAAACCTTAGGCTGTATTCGTTTATTTCTAAATTAAATGAAATATATTTTTCCTTGTTATTGGGAATGCAGGTTAACTTTCCCTTAATCTTAGCCAATTCTTTAATGAATAGATGACAATCGTAACCGCTTAAATTGTGAAAGACGATCGGTATAAACTTTGGTAATTGGTAATTCAAATTACATGAATTGTGTGTTTTGCCTCTTATAATACCCGTTAAATGACAATGGTCCATTACATACGCTTCATCTGTTCCAATTATTTTCTTACAAATATGACATATATCGGAGGAGGTGTTTGCACCGCTGTTATTTTTTGGTGGCACGACTTTTTGCAAGATTTCTATAATTCTGTCAGCGTCTTTACGAATGCTCTGTATAAATTTCTCCACACAATCTTCACCACGATATATGACAAATTTTGATAAATTACTATCATAATCACAATGAATATAATAGGAAAAACTACATGGCACATGTTTATGGGTGTTATAAGTAGCATTTGTAGACTTTTCACTATCCAACGGAACTAGAATCGATTCAAAGTCACCATAAACTACAAATGGTATTTTCATTTTATTTTTATCCTTCCTTCTTCCTCGCGTTATCCCGGCATTTTGCCACGGCTCATGGGAGCCTGGGGTCCGCTTAACAACTAATCCCAAGAATTGACGAAGGCACTAGTTTTTACGAAAGCGACTGCCATCTGACCTTTCAACCCAGAGGGGAAACTAAGCCTTATTGGGATTAGTCCGGTTTCCTCACGATGTTTTCCTTCACCGAAAAGCAACTGGTAAATATCAATGATATTTCGTACATAAGTTCCGAAAAACTCATTGGTACGAGCCGGGGTTTGAACCCACGACCTCCGGATTGAAAGTCGCACGCTCTTACCGCTAGGCCACCAGCGCTTCATTTCATTTTATTTTTATAATTTTTGAAATGTAGGTATTTATCATTTTGCTCGGGTAGCTCGACAAGTATCTCCCCGCAACCAATTGCTCGGTGTTGGCCCAGTTTATTTTTATTTGCAAAGGGGTGTAAACACCCATCACATATCCATGTAGCTTTTCCATGCTTACTAATTTGCGAACTCACCAAACGAGACAAGTTCTTAATCCAACAATAATGTGAAATATGACCCCTCTCAAAATAAGGCAAATTTACATGGTTTTCGAGTGATATTTTCGAAATACGTAGAGGTACAATAGTCAGGCCCCTATCATTCCTTTGCTCATCTATTCCATAAACATTAACACTCATTTTATTTAATTTTTCAAATTTCTTAATGTCTGAAATACAAACTGGATGTTTTATATCTGTCACATTTAAAATGTCCGTATAATGTGGGTACGATGAAATACGATCACTATGGTTATCGGCGGGATAGAGCGCACTAATGACAGCCCAGAAAAAACACTTGTCATCACTGTTTTTCACGTTAACACATGCCTTCTTCGCACGCACCTCGGGCGGGAGCGGTATATATGTTGATCCTTTGAGTGGTTGGTATTTATTAATGTTCACATTAAGATACTCAATTTTCTCGAGCGCCCAACCGCTGTCGCGCTCTGTAAAATCTTCACATTTCTTAGAAATAGACATGGATATTTGTTCAAAGTACGATGGAAAATCCATACTCTCTTTAAGCATAACCACGTTTTTAGTGTTGAAGGACTTTAGATCACGTATCACTTCACCTTCAGTATTGGTTTTCATAAAAGTACCAAAAAGTTCCACATTTATTTTTACATTTTTATGTCTTTCTAATTCAATGTTGATCACCTTTTCAAGCTTTTCTCCAATACTCAGCAAATACAATTTAGGATCCAAAATGTCTGCACTCCCATTAATTCGGTAACTGACAATCCTACATTTAAATGCACTTTCCACAATGTAAACAGCACAATCGTCCGACTTTTCTTGCTCATACAGCAGATTATGACGCTCACTTTCCGAGTGAAGTATTAATTGATTTGATAATACGTCTTCGTGATAAAAGTCGCAGTGAAGTAACAGCGCCATGGTGATGATTTAATTCACGAACGCGCTCAGACGACGGGAACGGGTGGGCTGTGCGGCGAGCCACGTGCAACTGAGCCAGTTGCGTCAGCCTTGCAGCGCGTGAGTCTGCGGTGCGCGGCGGAGGGGGCGAGGGAAATTCTTCTCTCGCCCGCTCCGCCGTCGCCTCGGCCGTCTAGACTTACTGGCGAGACACCGTCACGCATATACCTAATGTAATGTTGTGGAATTTGCACGTGTTTCGGGGAATTCCCCGCGGGTAAGTAAATTAATGCATATTATTTATTAATCCGATGTTCGAGTAGATCGCGAGATTCAATTATTACTACATGTAGGGGTTTATATTGTGTTAAAATAAAAAATAGGTTAGGTATTGTTATTTTTTTTATATTCATCATCATCATACTTTAACCAATTAATGAAAAATATAGGTATTACACAAAATATCGGCGGCATAACACTTGATTTCAGAGTCGACAATATCGTTGACATTGCACAAACTACCTATAATATTGCGTGCCTGTTGAATATTTACGGGGTGATATATCTTGAAATGTTTCTTGAAAAAGTTGAGACGGTTTTCGTAGGTAGACTTTATTTTGTTCAAGTATCCGATACGTGCGTTAATACACTCCACGACATGTTCGATATGGCTCCATTCCATGTGGTTAATCACCAAGGGGTGTGAGTTTGTCATGGGTTCGTTGTCGTCGTCACAGGTGAGTAAAAGTAACGGTACTGGAGATACACATCCGAAGACGATCGCACTGAATCAGCTCTGGTGAAACACTCATTGGGTTATGAAAGAAGTTTCCAATGACTTCAACTTTTTCCGCAAACATTGCATTCCATTCTTCACAGGTGAGTTCATATCGTCCATTAAAACTGACACAGGCATCTAGTCTGATTAAACTGGAACTTCAAGTATACATGGATATTTTCAATCAGAGCACTTGCACCAGCAGGACAGCGTTTGAGATTGTAGACACTCTTGCTCAGCTCACAGCAATCGGGACCATCACCGCCGGAACAATCAATCGACGGTGTGTAAGAAGGTGAAAAAATATTTGAATAATTCATTTTTAATTAAAAAAGCTCCAAGGCACGTTTACAAGTGAGGACGGTCAATGGTCTACTGAATTATTTTACGTGTGGTACTAGTGAGAGCGTTGTACTCAAACAGTGAATCGTTGATAATTAGACAGTATGCCGTGGTGTTAGAAGGCATATTCTCCTTAAACTCCATTTCCAATTTAATATCAATAGCACCAGCTCCCGAGTTGTAGCTGTCACACTGTCTTGACGCGTCGATGACTATTAATGGAGACTGTGTCTTGTAATGAGCATAATTCACTTGAGGGCTGGTATGATCACGGTTGTAGTACGACCGTTGGAAATTGGTAAATGCGTCATATAAGAGCGCATAGTTGTTGGTTTTAAATTCGGCCGAAAAGGGATCGTATGGATAATACTGTGCGTTCAAATACACCCTGCAATTGGTAAGATTACAGTGGTCGAATATGCTCATATCTTTGGTCTTGTCATTTCTACGATCCGTTTGGAAACCAACAATGAGGTAGCGAGGTTTCTCCAGCTGAGTGCTAGTCTTGATGCACCAAATATGACGTTGTGAGGCAGGTAGTATGGGATATTCGTACAGTTCCCATGTACGGAACGCTATCTGAACCGGTATGCTCCTCTCAACATACGACATTAAACGCAGTTTCTCCTTATCAGATACTTTTATGACTGGCATCCTCCATGTGACACGACTAATTTCAATCTCACCATTTGGAATCGGCGGTTGCGGTACCTTGTCCGCATCAACGGGTGCTAAATCTAAACAGTTTACATCTGTACTGGCGCGATTTAATATCAACTCGTGTTTCCCATTCATAATAACCTTTTTATAGTCCTCGGCGAAACCCAAGAAATGGGATAGTGGTATAGTTATAGTAAACTTGTCATGTATTTTTTGGCACCGACTTCCCACCCCGCTGTCTGAAGACTATGGTCCATTTCCTTGGTGTATGAGACTAGTCCCTTAATGGTGGACGTGATACCGCAGTTTCTCGCTCGATCAATCTCCACACCGTTCAATTCATAACGAATGTCTTGAAATAAAAATGCAGCACCGTTGTTGACCAGTAGACATCCTTTCTCCACTGTGCCTTCCACTAATATTTGACTCTGACTCGGTAGTAGGATTAGATCTTGCCGGTTGATGCATATGTGGATGTTGTCGTTATTTTTGAAAGAGTCATTATACGGAGTGTACGGGTGAAATTCAATACTTTCTATTCTATCATCGAATAACACCTTCTCACCAATGTCTAATATAGATGACGAGGACATACTTTAAAACCGATACTCTGTAAAAATGCACTATTTTCTCTAGTCAATTTCTTTGGTTGTTGTAGTGACTGGCGCTGTCTCTCGTTGTTAATACGACGATGACGACGACGAGTAGTACTTGCCCCAACGAGAGCAAGATCTCGACTAATTGTAGAGGTGATGTTACCAAGGCTTTTATTGTTATGAATAATCATTTCTTTTTTTACTTTTTACGAATATGTAAACGAAGTGCAATGCTTTCACCTCGGAAATTCACCGTGTTACCGTGCTCGTTTAGAATGCGCAATTCAATGTTTTGTATGCGATTGTTACTCTTCTTGACCGGTAGATATATAATGTTGGTAGGTTGTTCAATAATTTGATAGCCGGGCGGGACGTCAGGTGAAAACTCGTGTAAAACATGTGACGGCTTGTTGTTTACGAATGAGCCCTCCACAATATTGCACTCTATTATTATAGTGTTTGTAATGATTATGTTGATTGTTTTATCCGACCAATGTGATGTGTTTGCTTTAAGCTTTTTCGGTGAATAACCAAACAATGACCCTATGCTGTTTGGTTTGTCAAAGTGAATGTCATACTTTGGCGAGGATATCATACACTTGGAGGTATTGTTGTTTACAAAGATATCTGCCACCGCCATTCCTTCACCCTCTGGCCCTTTGGCCCTCTTTGTCATTTCCTCCTTCAAGAGGTGTATTATAATTTATACTGGAGAGCTCGTATGAACCTTCAGGAATCGCGATTACATCATCCCCATAGTGAAACAGATTATTGCTCTTATCAACATTGGGAATAGTGTTGAAAGTCTTAAAGTACACGAGAGCACACTCGTAAAAACCATCATTGTCCAATTCTAGAGCCGGTTGAAAGTCTACATTCAACACAGACTCGTTACCGCTCAGACTAATTGTGAATGATGTCATGGACATTATACCTGCTGCTGCTGATGGGTAGGCGTTTAATGTAAGAATGAAACTACACATGTAATGCTCGTGATATTTATTTAAAACAAACGCTTAGCAATTAGTACATAGGAAATCCAAACACAAGTGTCCACAATTTACAGTATTAAATTTCTGTAGGCGATTGTAATTATACTCTATTCGCATGTTGCGCTGTAGTTTGGTATTTGCGGCGCCGTTTATATAATCAATAAACTCTCGAGGTGATCTCAAATCACCAAAGCTATCAAAATATAGACAATAATCACCCTTTTTCGCATAGGCACACCAATGCGTACCTTCACCCCGCTGAGAGTCTAAATTGATGATACCAGTTTCATAATAGTGAGGTTTCTTTGGGAGATTATCTCGCATGAAAACACCTCTAAAGTAGGGGATTTTCTCTCTACGTGCAAATCTCACAATGTCCAAATCGGTGAGAGCTTTGCCCATTGGAGGTAAAATTAATTTCTTGTTTTTTTTTTCTTCATCAGTTTTGCAGTTGCTGCAACTGCTGCCGCTTCTGCTTCATTAGCCGGTGTAATGTAGAGCCCCATTCCACGTTTATAAGGTGCTAAATATAAACCTCTACCTACAATCTTGCCTTCGGTATCAGTATTATTTCTATTCTTTACCATTTCATAAATATTTTTAGCAGCAGTGGTAACACCACCGGCCAAAGTTCCAGTGGCAGCTAAAGCACCCAGTAGCGGTATCAAAGCCGGTAGGAAACCGCCTCTCTTAGGTATTGGGATGACTCGCTGTTTCTGATGTCCCTTGACAATTTTCCCTTTAACAAAATGTTTTGCCGCTTTTACGCCCACTTTGAGTAGTGTATTAGTAGTTGTATCCTTCTTTTTCGCAATGTGTTTTTTTACAGCATCACGACTTGCTTTTATGACTTTTGATATGGGAATCATGCCCATACCGTGTTTAACTTTATATTTCATAATCTTATCTACCGCTAACGCGGCAATACGTTCACCAATTGAATTTTTGCCACGCCAACGATTTTCAGCAGCTTTGGCCAATCGTAAATCTGTTTGATGACGTCCCTCCAATGTGTTGTCACGCGAGTATGCAATATCGTGTAATTTACAAGCTTCGTCGAGCGGATTCACACCGGGATCATTGCGAGCCTATCTCTCCTTCAATCTAGTACCCGGACCGCAATAATTGTAACCAGGTATGTGCGCTTCGAATGGTAGATTATTAATTAAACTATTTATAATACCAGCGCCGCTTCTGTAAGGTTGATGCCTACGTCTATGTAGTTTGGGATTATGTTTAACACTAACCCCGCCAATGTGTGTTATCATCTCAAGTACCTATACTTGACTGTGTACGTGAGTATAAAATATGCCTATATATATCTCTATTTAAACTTTTAAAATGTGTGTGTGTGTGTGTGTGTCCATGTGTGAGTATAAAATACACGTCCTAATGATTTGATATGTCACAGTGAAATGAAGCTTAAAAAACAAAACACGTCGCTCGCTATTAAAGATTGGAGCGCTGTGCTAGTTGATAATGTGAACCCAACAATGACTCATCGCTCCTTTAAACATGGCTCGTTACTGGCGAATAACATTAGATGTCTCATCTGTGGGCCTTCCAACTGTGGCAAGACAAATGTTCTGCTGTCTCTACTCTTACATCCGAACGGTGTAAAGTTTCATAATGTTTATCTTTATTCGAAATCATTGAATCAACCCAAATACAAGTTTCTGAGTGAAGTTTTAGAGCAAGCGGGTGACATTCCGTTTCACACGTACAGTGATAAGAGTCAAGTCGTCCCACCGGAAGAAGCCGCCGAGGACAGCGTCATTGTATTTGATGATGTGGCTTTGGAAGATCAAGATGCTATTCGTCAGTACTTTGCAATGGGCCGGCATCGTTGGTTAGATTGTTTCTACTTGTGCCAGACATATAGTAGGATACCTAAACAGTTGGTACGTGACAATGCCAATCTTATATTGCTATTCAAACAGGACGAGTTGAATTTAAAACATGCCTACGACGATCACGTGAACACCGATATGAGTTGGGAAAAGTTTAAGGAAATTTGTCGCGAGTGTTGGCAGAAAAAGTACACTTTTTTAACAATCGACAAGGAGAGAGACATTAACAAGGGTCGATATCGTAAAGGATTTGACGTTTACATTATTGTATAAAATTTAGTGTCATCTCCGGTTTATCATCAGTTTTGTGTTGTCAGCTACTGAGGAACAACCTCTTTATCTAAAAAAAAAAGCAAACATGTTTGGAAATAAAAAGGTGAAACGGAAACTCGTAGATTCCATTGAGAGTGTAAAGAGAAAAGTTAAAGCGTTGCGAGCAGATAAGACATCGCTTGACACTTCGCTAGCGCAAACCTTTGAACCAATCACAAAGCCGCTCAATGTTTTAATGAATAAAGCTTTGGAATCCAAGGGTAATAAGAATCGTGATGATGATGATGATGATAATGCTAAACCAGCAATTATGAATAAACCTCATCCCCCCTTGATAAAAACCTCCACACCATTGCCACAACGTTCACGTAAAAGGAAATATCTGATCAAAACCGAAGAACCCAATAGTAAATTGATCAAGTGGAGTAATAATCCTACAACAAAAACACACCAGTTTGATAATGATGATGATGATTCTAAAGATTCTGATGATGATGATGAAGATGATGAAAGAAAAACAGGGGGAGATGAAGAGCCTAGCGATGATGACGATATGAAGTCGGCTCTTGAACTTGATGAAGGTGGCGTTGGTGATAGTAGTATTGATGATTTACAAAATAAATATATTAAACATTTTGTTAAAACACCAAAAATACCATTTGGTGTTTATCTCGAGGATGATAAAATGCATATTGGTAATAGTCGAGTTAACATCATTGATGACATATGTTAAAGATGCACGATTCAACATGACTCCTGGACTGTTGGAACTTGTCTTTAAACGAGTACCAAACAATAATATAATTATGAAAAAGGATGTAGAGGATTACAATAAGATTTTAGACATGACAAACGCTCATCGTAGAGGATTCTCACCCAACGGCCAATTGAGTGGAGATAGAAGTTTAAAGTATCTGCGCTACATTAAACAACCACAAGAATCAAAGAACTAACACACAAACTAACCACAAGCCAGAGCCTGTGGCTAATAAAACTTCATTTAAACATGATAAAAACATAAAAACCTTCATGATTTCAGAGAAACAAAGTGACAACAAGGGTCGGCCGTGCGTCGTGTGCCATGTCTGCCTCCGACCGGACCACGAGACCCGAGCATGCAAGTTAAATGGCTGCCGCGTATGTAAAAGACGTCACAACACATACCTACACACCACAACAAATAACACTTCTTCTAGTGGAGCTAACATGGAACAGACAGTCCAGCCAACCGATAGTACTAGGGTTAATGTCGCATGCTCCTCCACTATGCCAACTTCTGACAGTGCAGAGGTGTCTCACACCTTCACTGCTAATACTTTGCTTACCAATAGTGAAGCATTGCTCTCAACAGCTCTAATTGAAATAGTTAACCCTTTCAACAATAAAAAGGAAACTGTGAAGTGTCTCCTAGATAGCTGCTCACAGTCGAATTATCTTACTGAAGCATTAAGACAACGTTTGCAACTTGATCTTCAGCCTCTAACTGCCTCAAATTTTACAGGAATAGGAAACACGCCTCTGACCTATAAGCCTGTACGTTGTGCAGCTCATATTAAATCTAAAATAAGCGATTTCAATGCCAATCTAGACTTTCTAGTTTTAGACCAAATAACTGATCACTTCCCAATTAAATATGTTGACGTTAGTCACCTTAAATTACCTGCTTCTATGCAACTTGCAGATCCAACTTTTAATGTCCCATCCCAAATTGATATGCTATTGGGAGTGGAAATGTTTTGGTCAATCGTAACAGGTGCTGCAAAATCAATGCCAACGAGCCAGCGCACCTTCCTAATCCCATCTAAACTTGGGTGGCTGGTAGCGGGCCCGGTAGAGGGAGCCACTACACATGTCAATTCGGAAACCACACGTAGCCATCTTTGTTTAACTGATCTGTCGGCCCAAATGACAAAGTTTTGGGAGACAGAGGAGCTGCCGTCAGACGCAGACTCCATCAAAAATGGGAGTGAGTTCGAGTCTCACCCCATAGAAAAACACTTTGTTGAAAATACCTATCGCCAATCTGACGGCAGGTTTGTAGTGCGTTTACCTTTAAAAGACACACCAGACTGCCTAGGCAACACACTTAACATAGCTAAGAAGCGCTTATTTAATTTAGAAAAGCGCTTTAGTAAACAACCTGAAATTAAATCAATGTACGTTGATTTTATAAATGAATATAAAGACTTAGGGCATCTGTCGGAGTCTAGGCAATGTTACACAGCGAACCACCTACCTCATCAAACCGTGATGAAGGAAAGTGAATCTACTAGATTAAGAACTGTGTTCAACGCTAGTTGTCCAACTACCTCTGGTTACTCTATCAATGATATCCAGTTGGTAGGGCCAAATATACAAAACTCCCTGTTTGACATATTGCTTAGATTCCGTCAGTACAGGTACGTGCTCTCTGGTGACATAGAAAAACAGTACAGGCAAATTTTAATGAATGAAATGGACAGAAACCTACAAGTGATTCTATGGCGCGAAGACGAGCACCTACCTATACGCTCTCTCACTTTAAATACTGTTACGTATGGCTTTGCGTCAGCGAGCTGGCTAGCGGCTCGCTGTCTGTGGCAGTTAGGGGCTGAGAGCAAGGATCCTTTGGTTAGGACCATAATACAAAATGATTTTTACTGTGATGACTTACTAACAGGTGCAGACTCTGAACCAGAGCTGCTTCATATACAGGCCGGCGTCTCACGGGCTTTAGCCTCTGGCTGCTTCAATTTGCGTAAATACCGCTCAAATTCAAACGCGTTATTAAAGTCTGATTTCATTAATCAAGATGATCATCTAGCTTTGAGTCAAGCTTGTCAAACACTTGGACTAGGGTGGCAACCCAGCCAAGATATATTAAATTTTTCAATTAAAAATGATCACTCTGATGAAACACTTACAAAAAGAATAATTTTGTCTAAAACGTTCCAAGTATTTGATCCCTTAGATCTTTTAAGCCTGTGCACAGTCAAACCTAAAATATTAATTCAAACTTTGTGGAAAGAAGGCAAATCTTGGGACGAGCCAGTTTCGCCTGAAATACAGCGAATCTGGTCGCGATTTATTAAAAATTTGCATCACATTAAAGAACTCAGTATACCTAGATATGTATTGTGCGAGCCGCCCTCTACAATAGAACTACATTGCTTTTCTGACGCTGCAGAGACTGCATATGCAGCCTGCATTTATGTAAAAACCATTTCTAACTCGGGTGAACAACAAGTCCACCTGCTGTGTGCGAGGGACAGAATAGCTCCAATCCGGCGTACAAGTATACCAAGATTGGAATTAGCCGGGTGCTTGTTAGCAGCACAAACATATGCAGCCGTAGTAAGAGCATGGAGGCGTCCTGTCTCTCGCACTATATTTTGGACTGACTCTAGCTGTTGCCTGGCTTGGCTAAAGACAGACATATCGAAACTTAAAACATTTGTAGCAAACAGAGTAGCCGCTATAGTCAGTCTCACTCCCGGAGCCACCTGGAGACATGTACCTACAAAAGAAAATCCAAGTAATCTTGCAACACGTGGTGTGGATCCACAGCATGTCTCTGGAAACGCTCTGTGGTGGAGGGGCCCCGAGTTTCTATTAAAGCCTGAAACTGAATGGCCAGAGCTAAATTCTGTAGAGCCGGAGCTCCTGCCTGAAATCAAGGTAATGTCTATGCTTACAAGCACAAACGATGCACCATCTGTCATAGACTTTAATAGATTTTCAAAATATAAAAGGCTACAACATACTGTGGCTTATGTGCGTCGTTTCATAAATAACTGTAAGCCTAGCTTGCCTAAACTAACCGGCTCACTATCGCCGCAAGAGCTTACAGACTCTTTACATACTTTAGTTAAAATTGCACAAAAGCAGTCATTTGCTTCTGAGCTTGAAACGATGCGCAAAGGTCACATCACAGGTTGAGTCCTAAATCACACATTATAACTCTGAACCCATTTTTGGACTCGCAAGGTCTCTTGCGAGTCGGGGGAAGGCTAGATGCTTCAGATTGTAGCTACGAACAGAAGCATCCTATGTTATTACGTGCTAAACACACACTAACCAAACTCATTTTTACACATGAACACATACGTCTCTTACATGCAGGGCCACAGCTATTGCCATGCTCAGTACGGGACTTGATATGGCCTGTCGGGGGCAGAAACCTCGCAAAGAGCACGGCCCACAATTGTGTCACTTGTAAAAGAATCGCGAATGGCCAAACTTTAAAAAATATAATGGGCAATTTACCAGCGCAGCGCATAAAGGCTGATTTTCCATTCACGTCAACAGCTGTAGACTTAGCCTGTCCTTATTTAATAACAGATCGCCGTGGACGTGGATGTAAAATCACTAAATGTTATCTGTGTCTATTTATATGCTTAAGATATAAATGTGTCCATTTAGAAGCTGTGAGCGACTTGTCTAAAGACGCATTTGTGCTGGCACTCCGCAGATTTATCGCCAGGCGCGGCAAACCTGCGGAGCTGTTTTGTGATAATGGCAGAAGCTTTGTAGCTGCAGCTAAAGAGATAAATGTTTTTTTTAAGTTACATGAAAACGATATATCAGATTTTGCAGCTAGTCAAGGTACAAAATTTAAATTCGCGCCAGCTTATGCTCCTAACTTCAACGGCTACGCGGAGGCCGGCATTAAAAGCGCCAAATTTCACCTCAAACGAGTTTTGGGCAATACACACCTTACCTTTGAAGAGCTTTCATCTCTTTTTAGCCAAGTGGAAGCAATTTTGAACAGTAGGCCTCTCTGTCCACTCTCCTCCTCCCCTAATGACTTTTACCCCCTTACTCCCGGGCACTTTCTCATTTTTAGGCCGCTCACGTCGCTGCCTGCACCGCCACTGCAAGACCGGAACCCGAACCGCCTGGACCGTTTCCTGAGGCTAGAGCAACTACGGCAACACTTCTGGAAGCGCTGGTCGGCAGAGTTCGTGTCCCTACAGCAACAACGCTACAAATGGCGCGAGAGGCAACGCGATCTACAACTCGGGGAGCTCGTACTTATAAAGGAGGAAGGCTTGCCGCCCTTGCTATGGCGCATGGGCAGAGTCGTCAAATTACATAATGGAAAGGATGGAGTGCCGCGCGTAGCAGACATCAATACCGCTAGAGGGATAGTCAAGCGAGCACTCAACCGAATATGCCTCTACCTGTACAACATAGAGAGTCCTGAAAGGGGATCTTTCAGCGCCCCGGAGTATGTTAGCGCTCTGGCAACCCAGCCAGCTTCGAACCAACCAATGATGTGTGGAGATGCAGCCCAAGATGCCAACAATGTACGGCGAGATCAGCGGCCAATCAGAAAGTGCGATGCTAGATGCCATGTTTCGCCTATAAGACTCATCCCCAGGCAGCGGACCACTCTCATCTCTATCTTGCAATCTAATCACCGATCAGAACGCGCGTGTCCTAGACAATTATAATTAAAGAACCTTGTATTGTACATTTTTCACCATTAAAAGAATGGTAGTTATTTTTAATGAATAGTTTTATTTCAATAGCCCAAAAGGCTCAAACAAGTCTAAATAGTCTAAACAGTCTAAACAGTCTAAACAGTCTAAACAGTCTAAACAGTCTAAACAGTCTAAACAGTCTAAACAGTCTAAACAGTCTAAACAGTCTAAACAGTCTAAACAGTCTAAACAGTCTAAACAGTCTAAACAGTCTAAACAGTCTAAACAGTCTAAACAGTCTAAACAGTCTAAACAGTCTAAACAGTCTAAACAGTCTAAACAGTCTAAACAGTCTAAACAGTCTAAACAGTCTAAACAGTCTAAACAGTCTAAACAGTCTAAACAGTCTAAACAGTCTAAACAGTCTAAACAGTCTAAACAGTCTAAACAGTCTAAACAGTCTAAACAGTCTAAACAGTCTAAACAGTCTAAACAGTCTAAACAGTCTAAACAGTCTAAACAGTCTAAACAGTCTAAACAGTCTAAACAGTCTAAACAGTCTAAACAGTCTAAACAGTCTAAACAGTCTAAACAGTCTAAACAGTCTAAACAGTCTAAACAGTCTAAACAGTCTAAACAGTCTAAACAGTCTAAACAGTCTAAACAGTCTAAACAGTCTAAACAGTCTAAACAGTCTAAACAATCTAAACAGTCTAAACAGTCTAAGGGGCCGTTCAAGTATTACGTAAGCACTATGGGGGGGGCGGGGGGGTCTTTGTTTTGCTTATTTTGGATGACATGGGGGGTAGGGGAGTCTAGATGATGATTACGTCATCGGTAGTTATTTACTTTTTTACATGAATGGCAACCCTCATATTGTCTATTATGCTTGAAAACGAAACGCATTTTCGGGGATTCCCGCAAATAATGCATACGTTCAGGCACTCGCTTTAGAACCGAGTAGGGGAATTACCGCGCGCTATTCACCTGTCTAAATTTCCTCTGTCAGTGAATTGTTTCGTTTAATTGGATACTATAGCGAGTAGACGTATTGTAAGCATAGCAAAGCAAGTTAACATTTGTGTTACCGTTGATTCCATTAGCCAAAGTTTAATGTTTAAATAAGATGTCGTTTCAAATAGACAAATCCAAGTTATACTAGACAACAGGTTTCTTCCACCACCTGTAAAAGTGAAACAAACAGTTGATGACTTGGTTTTGGATGAAGGAGGGCAATTTCTTGATCTTCCAGTCAATTTAGTTTAGCTCTGCGCTTAAGTGCTTCACTCAAAGATTTCCTGCAAATGCCCTACGATTATTTTTGTCCGACGGTAAAATTGAGGCTATCAAGTCGAACATGCAAAACGTGTGGTCTTTATCATGCTTCCGTCAAGTCACTAAATCGTCACATCGAGAAGATCCATAAAAAAGTAAACACGCACACTGATAAGAAAGTTAGACCTGTAAGAGTCGCTGCTCGTCGTGCTAATGAACTATGATGTGCATTATTCAAAATTTAGAGCACCATGATGTTGAATGGCTCGATGAGAACGACGTAGACATTCCAAAATCAGATGAAAGTGAGCAGACTCACAACACTGAGCAGCAATCCAAGCAATCCAATGTCATCGAAAACTTAGAATCATGGATTCGGGTTTCCTGGACTGAAGACTGTTAATTTGAATTTAATATGTGTATTAAAAATTTAAAATAAGTTTGTTATGTTCGTAAGATTATAATATTTTTGTCCCTTACTCTATGTTGAATACTGTATCAGTTAAATCTAATCTCTATCCTAAATATATTTTCTTATTTTTAAAATTATAATTATAACATTATAATTATAATATAAAAAAATACATTTATAATTGAAAAACGTTTACGTAAGCATGGGGGGAGGGGGTAAGAGCTTTGCTTACTTTTGCTGACAAGGGGGATGGGGGGTAAATAATTGTAATAAATCTGCTTACGTAATATTTGAACGGCCCCTAAACAGTCTAAACAGTCTAAACAGTCTAAACAGTCTAAACAGTCTAAACAGTCTAAACAGTCTAAACAGTCTAAACAGTCTAAACAGTCTAAACAGTCTAAACAGTCTAAACAGTCTAAACAGTCTAAACAGTCTAAACAGTCTAAACAGTCTAAACAGTCTAAACAGTCTAAACAGTCTAAACAGTCTAAACAGTCTAAACAGTCTAAACAGTCTAAACAGTCTAAATAGTCTAAATAGTCTAAATAATCTAAATAGTCTAAGGAGACTACAGAGTCTAAGTTAGAGTCTAAAGATTGTAAGAGTTTAAATAGTCTAAAGAGTCTATAAAATCTAAAGAGTCTAAAGTCTAAAGGGTCTAAGAGTCTTGAGAGTCTGAAGAGTCTAGAGTCGTACATGTGTGCAGTAAACAGATTTTGTTGAAAATAATCGTAATAAAAAAATCCATTTTCCGAATACATCTAAAAATAAATTAATGAATTGCATTTTTTATGGGTGATACTTCTAGCGCGGGTTCGGGCTTGGCTTACTGAAGTTATACGAGTACTACATGGGTACACTTGTATTTATATATATATATATGTATATATATATATATATATGTTAGCGGCTTTCCAAAAATAAGAGTAATAATACCGCATTCTTATTTACTTGTGTTCATTTATAAAAAGTAAGGTGATTGAACTTCCCAATTTTACTTTAGTTAAAATAATTAAACAATTGTGACGTCACTACCGGTCAGCCCACCTCACCTGACGAACAGGTGGAAGTGGTCGAGATTGGAGGGGCGATGGTCTAATAAAAGGCCTTGCACCTCATTAAAGCGACCATTATTATCTGAGCAACCTTAGGAGTAAGACCTTAACAGCCTATGCTGACAAAAAGTGTCCTAAAAATGTATTATTGTTATTTATTGTACGATGGTGCTACTAATATTACTATAAATAACTAAAGTGCTGATAGTTTAAAAAGTGTGCTGTGTAAAGTTATAAATAAACGATAAATATGAGTATTTTACAACGAAGTTTCTTTTCTACAACGAAGACCTCAGCCTTCCTACTACGAGTTACCACGATTACCGCTCAAAAGGAAGCCGAGCCCTAACATCAGAAGTGCGCAAGAGAACCTGAAACGCCATGTAGATTGGATGAGCAACAAGTTATATTTGCTGCATACATTAAAACACAATTCAACATCCGAATAAAAATCAACGTGTTGCCAATTATCGGTGGCCAATTTACGACACGAGGAGTAACTCATTTAGTCAACGTTTTAGTAAATGTTTTTGTACACAATATTATCTGATGAGACGCTTTCATTTTGACAAATTTTAAGTTTGAATTGATTTATTTTAGAAAAAAAAAAATGCATGTGCGATGAGCGTTGTGATGAAATATACTTAAAGTAACCACAAAAATGGTACTGGGACATCTTAATACTTATCTATACAAAGAAAACTTACTAAAATCATCGCCAGTGGTTGTTATTCTTGTAATGCATTGTAAATTCCGTATAAACACAATAAGTCACACAGTAATCGAGTAATAAAAGCAATCAAAATCTTTCACAACAAAGCAAGAACTAATGATAAAATGAGATAATGTAACTTTATATCACTACATCGCCAGCCACTCACATTTAAGTAAACATTTAACATGGAATTATGAAGGCACATAGTGCAAACAAGTTATCTACCCACATAATCCTAGAATTGCTAACTTGAATGATAATAGTAAAGTAATACCTATTCAATCTTATTTGTAACCGTGATTACAAGCTTTTTGATTTTTTTTTATGAATGACATTAAGATAATTTAACGGACAACTTTTAAACATTTATTTCGAAACCAGTTTTAGAATACATTAAATATGTGGGCGATAAAGGGCTGATATTATGATGAGGGTGATGAAGAAATTAAACATATTTTCTTGTTAATAAATATCATTTATTCTATACAACGCTAACGAAATATTTATTCTATGTGAATTAATATATTACGTTTATTAGTAATTCGCCATACTTTACGAGCGAAATCGTTGCATAATTATCAAATTTTTATCGCATATTTTCGAATCAATTTATTAAGTATGAATTTTGAAAATTAATCCACAAAAAGTACTTAACATAATATCAAATTACATAACTGATGCACATTTAGTATACCGCGTAAATCAATATCTTTCAGTAAAATCCATCAGAATACAGCTTGAAAGTCAAACGTTTAAATAAAACGGTACAACCAAAACGTACGTAGAAATGTCAAAATTCTGCTTATTTTATTTTGCTCAATTACGATCCATTTCACGGTGTAAGTAGCTGTACTGTTGTTAAAAGTTATCATCTCCAAATACTTTTACTTTAATATATGGCAATGTTATGAATATCATTATGCATTTCATTCATATAAAAATATATAAACAAAATTAAAAAAAAAAACAAGAATGATCAGTATTAATAATACTTTATTTGTATGTAAATTAGTTGTACCTTAAGCAAATAATTAATATTTTATTAATAGAAATAGCATGTGTGATAAATAGTAGCCTCAGCTTTCTGTGTTTTGTTGTAGAAGTACGTGTTGTTGTGGCGCCGCCCTGCTTTTGGATTCTAACACACATCAGGATTTACAACAGGAGGAAATCGATTTAAATACAAAGATGCAAAAGAGACATTAATTTACGAGTGTTTAAACTTAACGTTATGTATGTACGTATTTAAGTAGCAATGATTCAAGTGATCAGAGGAGACATAATGATATGTTGTAGGTACTTGTGATTTATGATTACTTATCTCGTATTAGTCAACTACACTAGGTACTAGTTACAATAGTAGTAGTTACTTATCAAGTTACAAATTATCATGAAGCCAATCCAAATCTGACAGATGTCCTTTACATGGTAACACAAAATGACAAATCATAAATCGATTCATTAAGGACAAAGTACAAAACCACAATATTGTCATCTCTTTAAAACAGCCAATATTTTGCTATAATGATACTTATTACAAAAAAAAATGTAGAGACCATTTAATGAAGAATACCGTTTATTACCAATCCAACCACATAATGATTTTTTTTTTTGGAAAAACCCTTTAGCATGCCATAGGTAATATTCAGTCATGAATGAAAATATGAAAATTCCACACAAGATAAAAATCCGAACAGAGTGATTGAGTGAATATCGCTTTTTGAACTTTTACTATTGTATAATTTTTGCAAATTCAATTTAAGATCCTACGTGAACAACTATCTATAAAAACAACCACGTTAAGTAATGTGTGTGCCACTTACTTAGATTCATCAGAAGGATCTAGTCTAGTAACTGGGCTATTGAAAGATTTGAAAGTATAAACAGTTGCCACTTGTTTGGATGGTTCAGAGGGACTACTCCAACAAATGGGCCATTAAAAGGATAAAAGTTGCCACTTATATGGATGGTTCAGAGGGATTAATCCAATAACTGGGCCGTTCAATAAATGGGAACCATAGTCTGCCGGCCACTTGCTGTAACGAATCTGAAGGGCTTCAGTGACTGGGCCGTCCAACTAACTGGTTCCCTAAGCTCAGACTTTATTTTATCTGCCTTTGTTTGGATCGGTCATACAGATTTAGTACAACAACTGGGCCGGTAAATTAACTGAGCATTCCTTATTTTTAAACCGATTACTCGAGCACGAGTTTCGGCTCATCAATTGATCCTTCTCATCCTAAATTCAAGTTAATCTTTGTTTAGCAACGTTCAAGACAGGTTCAACTTCGTGTTTGGTCTTCATGTGTAATATGAGTTAAGAAATAAAGTACAGAAATTTAAATAGTATAAACAATAATACAAACAATTTATCATTCCAAACATCAAAGAAATACTATAGCTTTAATTTGAACTTAAACAAATTAATAACAGCTTCTATTAGAAAATATTTAAAATAGCTTTTATGATAATATAATATTAAATTAAAAGCACTTAAACTACCCCATCGTGCAAATCCATTGTGTAGTGTTGTGTTTCTCTTCTTATTTTTTAAATTGATCATTAACGCTTTTTGGATGAGGTGGAGACTTTAAACCACAGTTTTTTTTAGTATTCTCATCTTATGTAAAGCTTATGATGCTTACTTAGTCTTGGTTTAGAAGCGTTAAACTTCATGGTTGGTTCTCATATATTAATGAGTTATATTGAATCAATAAATTCCATAAACAAATTATGATCATTTAATCACTTTAGATACCAAAGAACAAATTTTAATAGAATTTCACTTACCTTTAGTAAATAGGAAGTATGCTGCGTAGTGTCACTAAATATAACTAAACCCAAGATTTACAATTCAGCAAATTTAATCAATCGTAATAATCGGTATTAACCGACAAAAGATGTCAAAAAAACTACACTTAGGTACATAAAAACTTAACTAAATGCATTATAAAAGAAGGCAACCGGGAGGTTTTTCTTGGCGCTTCTTTTCCACCAGAGCCTTTCCGAAGCGTCGGTAAACTCATTTTTCCTTTGGCAAAAATAAAAACATACAAAAAAATATTAAAAATAAAAAACCAACATTAATTTAAAGGTACAAGCAAGTAAATTTCTTTTTTAAAGTACTTGTGAATTAAAATGGATTGAAAATAATTAAAACATTCAAACCCCTAGGATCAATTCTATTATTGAATTATCACTTGATGTCAGAATGACCGAAGCAAAAGTCATAAATAGCCGTGTTAGCGGGAACTAAACAATAATTTTATTACACTGTTTAAAATACATTTAATTTTTATTTCCAAGTGTAATTCATTTACAGTTAAATGTAACATTAATCTAAAATCATAAGAAAAAATCATGATCGTACATAAGACAGAAACATTAATTATGTTGAATCTTTGTTAACATAAGTTAAAATAATCGATAATTCAAAAAAAAAAAAAATAACAATATGATACCTGATGTATCTGACATACAAATCAAGCAGTAAACTCAATGAGCCGTTGTAATTGTTTTAAATCAATCTGTACTTTTACTAGTTACAACTTAATTAATACGAACACTAAGTGTCTCTGAGCACGAGCCACTGGTCAGTATGGCCGTGTTAGCGGCTTTCCAAAAATAAGAGTAATAATACCGCATTCTTATTTACTTGTGTTCATTTATAAAAAGTAAGGTGATTGAACTTCCCAATTTTACTTTAGTTAAAATAATTAAACAATTGTGACGTCACTACCGGTCAGCCCACCTCACCTGACGAACAGGTGGAAGTGGTCGAGATTGGAGGGGCGATGGTCTAATAAAAGGCCTTGCACCTCATTAAAGCGACACACTGGACACACAGCCGTCCCCAAAAAGACGTGCGATCGACCGCCCCACAAGGTGGGGCGCGACCGGATACAGCCTCCGCAGCCGGAAGGCGGAAGAGGCCACTCGCACCCCTTCAAAAGGGTGCCGAAGGACAACACATCATCATTAAAGCGACCATTATTATCTGAGCAACCTTAGGAGTAAGACCTTAACAGCCTATGCTGACAAAAAGTGTCCTAAAAATGTATTATTGTTATTTATTGTACGATGGTGCTACTAATATTACTATAAATAGCTAAAGTGCTGATAGTTTAAAAAGTGTGCTGTGTAAAGTTATAAATAAACAATAAATAGGAGTATTTTACAACGAAGTTTCTTTTCTACAACGAAGACCTCAGCCTTCCTACTACGAGTTACCACGATTAGCGCTCAAAAGGAAGCCGAGCCCTAACATATATATATTTGTATTTTCTGTATTTCGGTTTTTTCTTGAAGTTTTGTGCAGTCGGCGGTGGAAGTGCATGGCCACTTTATGAATGTTTTCCATTCCTAATGTGCCTATGCAGTTTTGCAGCTAGTTGTACACAGGAACCTTGGCTTGTGCTGTTGCTTAACTTGTGTGTGTAACTGATTTGTGATTATATTTGTTCTTTATTTACCTACTTAATTTTTATAAGTGAGAACCTGTAATTGGCTCTGTGAATCTATTTTAGTTTTTAGAAATGTTTATAGCTGTTGGTTTTCCATGTATGTAATAAAAATAAATAAATAGTCTAAATAGTCTAAATAGTCTAAATGGTCTAAATAGTCTAAATAGTCTAAATAATCTAAACAGTCTAAATAGTCTAAGGAGACTACAGAGTCTAAGTTAGAGTCTAAAGATTGTAAGAGTTTAAATAGTCTAAAGAGTCTATAGAATCTAAAGAGTCTAAAGTCTAAAGGGTCTAAGAGTCTTGAGAGTCTGAAGAGTCTAGAGTCGTACATGTGTGCAGTAAACAGATTTTGTTGAAAATAATCGTAATAAAAAAATCCATTTTCCGAATACATCTAAAAAATTCAAATTTCACCGAATTTAGAAAGTACCTACTACAGCTGGTAGGACCGTGGGCCTTGGGAAGGTATGGTTAGTATGCTTAATAATTCTGCCGCGCCAGCAAATGATTGCGCGGTGATCGATTGCATTTGGAAACTCATGGAATGCTTACCTTGTCCTCCTTTAATAAGATTCTTTATTTAAATGAGTTTACCGCGGTTATGGTGGTGGGGCAGGATTGCTGATGCCGATTATGGTGTATTTAAAATAACTAACTACACATTGACACAACCTTGCCTGTGAATATGAAAACTAGCAAAGTCGAGTTTCATAAACTGAAAAGACGAAGGTATTAATCTATAGTTTATGCAAGATACGAGTTCCGTATAAATAAATACAATTGGAGTGAAGACTCCGTGAGTGGAACCTAAGTCCGAATAAGGAAATACCCTTGGAGTGAAAACTCCGCGAGTGCTGCATGGGATATCGGCCCATGTAGTGCAAATGATTAGTTCTTCAAAATTAAAAATAAATACATTTCAGAAAAAAAATCCATGAAACTTTGTTAGTAATATGTGACTATAATTAACGCTAAGGAATAAAACTCAGGTTATTGTCACAAATACTCGTTGAACTTTAATGTATGTCTTCCAATCCTATGTACCTATATGTGTCTACCTGTTCTGTTTGTTACACGTTAGGCTACTTCGATAACTCCTTATGTATAGAAACTCGGTAGTTAGAAGGTACTTACCTAACGCACATGTTCCGTGCTTACTTACGGATAGTATTACAATGATGTCTTAATGTCCGCTTCAGAATGTGCCTGAGTGTGCGGAGTGTACCTGCTAGCTGCGAGCACTCTTCCAAGTACGCACGTTTCAGAAGCTAGCGTAATGGACCTTTTCAATGTTGCTGTCGACAAATTATACGAATACTTTTCGCAAGAACAGAGTTGGTATGAAGTATTCATGACTCGACTGATGCAACAAGAACAGGACTTTCTAATCTTATCTATTCCTAATGATTCTAAATGTGATTTCAATGCGGAGAAATAAAAACGATCTTATTGACCAATCCGTTGAAAATTGAGCCTCCGTGGATCTAAAGGAAAATGTTGAATATAGGGGTTTCAGTTACAATAAACAAGTGATTATGGGAAAAATTTTGATAAAATGTTAGGAGGCAACTGAAAGAGTTTTGGGCAAACATAACAAACAGGTAGACAGGATTGTGATAATGGCGCCGCCTTCCCCCTAAAAGATAAAATGTGCCGGCATGTGATAAATGTGCCTACAAAGGCCAATTCAAAATGCAAAGCTGCACTAGGACTAAATGAGTACCGATAAAAGTCGACGGGCCGACTAAATAAAAGTCCAAAAATAAATAAATTACCTAAAGCCAATCAACTAATTTTAGTGCCAAAAGAACACATCATTCTAAAAATAAATAAATTACGTAAATAAATTATCAGTTTATAAATTACCTAAAACCAATCAACTAATTTTAGTGCCAAAAGAACACATAATTCTATAAATTGACAATCAGGTCGAAGGTCAATTAAAGGTAAATAAATAGACGCTGAGTCTGTCACAATGCCACACAGCGTGTAGGTATCTAAAGTAAATGATGGTAAAAAAAAAACAAAGTACCAATCAGTGGCGATGCGTGAAACCTTGCACTCCCACTGCGCTACTTTATATATGACTAGTTCCTAATAGTAAAAACATACACATACGAACATAGTAACCAAGTTCGTAAAACGGACTGCCAAGCGATGGTGTCAATATCGGACAATTACTCAGATAGCCATGAGTTTAAGTGTAATAAAAAGGCACGTCAGTGGGAAATTTATACTGTGTACCGTACACCGTGTACGGTTGCAATCCAGTCCGGCGGATCCGGTAATCCGGCCGGATCCGGTACATTTTTCAAGCTACCGGATCCGGCTAAATTCACCGGATCCGGTCCCGGATCCGGTAAAAGGAATGAAAGCGCTAAAATATAAAATAACAGCTTAAAAAGCTGCTAAAATTTAAAAGTTCGGTTTAAAGATTTTTTTTTTTTATTTCTCATAAGAAATTACATTTCACTTACACGAGAAATATATGTATAACTTAATATTATTTAAATTTATAAACCATGAGCTCGGACATGGGTACATACCAGTTTGGGTAGCATTAATACTAATTAGCATGCAGCAGGCACATCACTTATTAACATAATATAACTATAAAATCACTTATTAACACTACATAATTATAGTTTACAATATCTATTAAATACGTTTAACGTTAGGTACGATTACGTTTTAATTGCTGTTAAATGAGCATGTACATGTACAAAGTATTGCGTAGAAGTATGCTTACAGTGTACGCACTGAATCACAATTATAGGTTGTGTTATTGCTGTAAGTACATATGAAAACAAGGTGGCTAAAATATCGCCAAAACAAAGGTAAGTTAAAATGGTAATAACAAATCAATATATTTTAAGCATGATGAGTTGAAAACTAAAAAGAATAGGATAGGCTATAATATAAAGTTATTGTACTATAAAATGTTTTAAACATTATGTCTGACTCTTTGTAATTGTTAACTATTTTTTTTTATACCAGCCAGCAGACTGTAAAGCGCATGGGTCGCCCAATGATAAGAAGCCAACATAGCCTATGGAAAACACTGATTTAAACTTTCACGATTTTTGAACATTATCAACGCCGTCCTCGAAACGTCGGAGTTAAATCTTAAAACTTAAATACGACATATGAAACTCCAATAGTTTAAGAGCTTAAGCAATAAAAGGACTCGCTGTGATGACCTATGTCAGCGAAACATTGTTTAACACGTGTACGCTTAATTTGCGCTTAAAGGCTATAAAAGATTTGGCATTTTTCACTTCAGGAGGTAGCGTGTTGAACAACTTTGCGCCTTCATATGTTATTGATTTCTGCCCATAGGTCATTGTTCTTGATCGGCATAAAATTATGTCATCTGCATTTCTGTTACGATAATTTCCTATGTCTTTTTTTTTAGTAAACGTTATTTGCGAGTGAATATCCTTATGTAAAGTTCTCGCCAATATTCGAACGTAATCCTATTCTAATGCTCCCTTCCCCACGTTCCCGCTCGCAAACACCAGCACAACAACTTGTTTGTTAAGGTGACAGTCCATATCCAACGACAGCAGCACTACCATTCATTTTACTATGGAAATTGACAATAACACCGACGCGTTCGTACTAGTAGTGCAGCTGCGGTCAGAAATGGAATGTTACCCTTAGTTGACGCCAGTCTTCCACCGACGAAATATGTGTCGTTCTAGCTTTGGTTGAGATTCCCGTGCACCGTAAGTAAGTACTGAATTATTTTATACTTAATTAATTGTGTTGTTACATTATAATTTAATGTACATGTTGTTTCGTTTTATTTAGTACATACCTACCATTGTAGCCCAGTTATAATAAGTGTTAACAACATTTAAAATATAATGAAGAAATATTTATAAGACTTCATTCAGCAGTCAAGTTAAATGTTTTGTCGAATTTAAAGTAAATAGAATATGTTATTTTATTATTATTATGCTACTAAATAAAGTGGGAAATTGTTTTGTGTGAATAAATGAGGAAATTAAAAGACTGGCACAAGAAAGAAATGATTGGCGATTACTCGACCGACAAGAGCAAAAAGCTCTTAAGTTATGATGATGATGAATAAATGTATTAATGTATACTTGTATCGGTATGCAATATGCACGTTAATTGATTTTTCACATCACCTATCCGAAAAAGGGCTTTTTCTTTCCCGCTAGGAGGGATCAAAATTGTACTTTTCTGTTCTAGAACACGATTTTTTCTTTCTTGCATACAATTTTATTTTTGGTCAAATAATACATATTTTAGAACATAACAATTTCCTCATAGTTGATGGGAAAAACAGTGTGTGTTACACGGTATCAAAATTCTTTCGTCTTGGACGTTAACACTTGAATCCTTCATTACGCTCAGGGTTCAATGTACGCCCTTGACGGATATATATCATTTTGATCCCTTGTAACAAGAACTACTATTGTTTGCTCAAACTAAACTGGTTGAATTGAAAGCACCTTTATGTGGGAGTTGTGGGTGGGGCTATAGATATTTTAAGAGAAAAAGAAGATTTTAATTTGTGAGACTGATTATTGTAATAACACTTAGTGGTTACGTAATAAAAACGTTGATTTTTTTAAACTTAAAACTGTTCTTTTTTAACCCATTAAAAAATATCCTTAACTTCGCATATAACGCTATAAAACCTAATAAAATAGGTGATTTGATGAATTTTTCATCCGCAATACCAATCCGGCCGGATTCAAAACCAGACCGAATTGCAATCCCTGTGTACGTATAAAAACGTAAGGACCAGGCTTGATCTTGATTGCAAATTACAGTTTGCCTAGTTGAGGTTAAGACTAACAAAATCAAAAAACCTTGTAAATTGAGGTTGCAGATCGAGCCTCTCTATATTTTCAAGAGTACATATATATTATCAGAGTTATTTACTTAAAACGTTGTTTAATTATCGTATAGGCACTAAGTACCAAGTGTGAACTAAAACCCAAAATGGCCTAGGGTTTCATTAAAGCAACGGAAAAATAATAAAGTAAGTGAAACCGTGTAATGAAATTCCAATGGTCCCTTGTAAAATATACATAATTAGAGTTAAACAATATATGCCACTATCAAGATAGAAAACTGAACATACACAGGTGCTAGTTTTGCTCTATAATATATCATCTGTAAATGATTGAACCTAATGGAATCAAAATGTCTATAAAAATAATTCATGGTCAAATTAAGACTGTATATTGTAGTCAAGGGCTACTGTAGACTATAGTCAAGGCTAAAATCAACTTCCAATTAGTAAGAAGGTATTAAAGTTGTTTTCATAACATAAATAATATCATTCATTGTATAAGTAACAGTAAGTTGCTAGATTAACAATACAATCGATATACCATATTTGAATGTAATTGAGGTCAATAATGTATTCAGCAAGTATTATAATTAAAAAACGGTAATAAAATAATATATGCAATGCAATTTATAATAATAACGGTCAAATATGTAGGTACCTACATCATTATACCTGAATAGTAGAAATCTATTTGTAGGTATAGATCATGGTTTGCGTAAATAACATACCAGTACACAAGTAAAACTAAACAAGTTGTGGTATCTTGTATGACTTTTTACCTTACTTAACATTGGACCATTTACGTATATTATAAATTGCATTCTAACTATATATTATACTGTAGTACCTATCAAACAAGCCAAGTAAAACTGAGGCAATCAGTTGTTGCCAATAAATAATGTACATTGTACGAGATGTTATTGGAAAGCGACCTGTATTTTACAATTATATTGGAAATTCATGAAAAAGGTATTAATTGTGTGAAACATGTATATAGCTCGAACGCTAATAAAAATACCTAGAAAAGTGTAAGCATCCAAAGAAAATATGTATCAATTAAGGTTAAACTCGTAAGATATTTAAACCTCGAGTTAATATTAATTTGAATAAAAGAAAGCAGACTCAAAATTCAAAACTGAAAAAAGTAGAAGGAGAGAGACTGATATTGTAAAAGTAAAACCATAATTGTATTAAAACAATTTATTACGCTAAACAAGTACATAACAATAAGAGAATAGAACAAATGTGTACAAAGACGAACTCATCCCTTTAAGGGATCTCTTCCAGCTGACCGCTAAGTAACTGAGAGAGATACTAGGAATAGTGTAAATATTCCAAGGTTATATTGTTAAAAAATGTTTATCGTTGAACTGTTGAGAAATTAATATATCCACACTGTGACGTCCAGGCTCCGTTGTGTACTGGGTGATCAAATGAAACAACTGTTATCACTCGTGCACTCCGCCAGCCACCCGCTCGCCATGACACTTCTCCACGGAGTGAAGCTAGCGGGTAGTTGCGTCGTACTGTTTATTGTGTTATCGTCACATCTCTCCCTTTTTATAACGATTTATTTATTTTACTTTATATATTTATCATGCAACAATAGTTCAGTTTATCGTATTATCTTATACTCGCTAGGTTAATTTATTTTTCCAATCTAGGTATACTACCACCGGTTCGGAAAGGTTAACCTCAGACCCGAGAAGAACCGGCGTAAGAAACTCGGCGAGGTGTGGATGTATTCATTTTACAACAGTTAAATAATAAATATTTTCCAACACAATAATTTTCCAATTTACAATTTCTTCTTAGGTGTCAGTCCCTCTCCTTCTCCTATTTGCAGTTTTGAGTTTTTTATTCAATTGCTTATAACTCAAAAATTTACTTTAAACGCCTTAATTACAACATTTTTCTTTTGATGCTTACACATTTCCAGGTATTTCAATTAGCATACAATATAATATTTTACTAATTAATACCTATTTCATGATTTAGGTACAATAACATTGTAAGCTTGCCAAGCGTCTTGGACATTAGTTACTTATTGGCAATAACTGATTGACTAAGTTTTACTTGTCTTGTATGATGTTAATATATATAATGCAATTTAAAATACTTGTAGATAATCCAAGGTCAAATAAAGTAGGAATGTTACATTCGTTGTAGAGGTACCACGTCAAGTATGATTTTACTTGTGAATAGGTTAAGCAAACAATAATCTATATAAATAGATTTGTATATTATTAATTTGTTAGGTACCTACTAAGATTTACCTGCCTATTTGACCATTATTATTATTAATTGCATTGCATACATATCTAATTATCGTTCTTTAATTATAATACTTGAATAATATAATCTTGACATCAATTAATCCAAATATTTAGGTATTTCAAACATTTTATTGCTCAAAAAGTAACACAGCAAATATAATATCGAATGTAATATTATTCTAGCAACTTACTTATGCGAAGAATCATAATTACAATTTATGTTATGAAAATAACGTAATACCTTACTAATTGAAAGCTGATTTTTCAATTGAATTGTGACCAGTAAGTATTGTATTATTATTTCCACAATAATTACTGTCAGGCTGTCACATAAATATTATTATTTGTGCTTATACACTTTTTCTTCGGTTTATTTCAATTACTTGCAACATATTTTATAAACCTGAAACATAGGTATACACCTTGTATGTCTGCTTCCTATCCTGCCATTGGTAAGTATGTCATTTAACTTCAATAAACATCTTCCAACGAACCAATGGAATTACATTATTCTAACCATGATCCCATGAAATACTGAGTACACCAGAGTACAGTTCGAATGTTTAGGTACTTTACCATTTTATCGTTACGTTTAACGTTTCTAAATGATAAGACCTAGGCTTTTGGTCTTTTGAGTGTTAGTGCTCAATTAGTACAATAAATGTGTACTCTTGGGTAGATCAATAAAGTGGTTCAAGCTACAACTTTAATCTACTAGTTTTACTTAATTAGTTAGCCTCAACAAATTAAACATCAGGCAAACTGTCATTGAGAGCGATGAAAGTTTATGCATGTGCCTGAAATAAGGAAATATATTTTCCGGTAAAGTGCCTTTTTAATTACACTTAATTATAATTATTAGATTAAACGAACTTACCTTAAGTGAAGTTCTATCATAATAACATGATTCTCTCTCCCTGTTAATTAACTATTGTATAACCTTTATTGTATCCAACATTTATCACAATTTTCAAAGCTTTAAAAAAAAATAGCTCAAACACTCTCACAGTTATGCAGTCTGTGGTATCCGGTACGCAAGTCATTTCGTTTAAAGTAGATTGTTGTTTGTAGGAGCAACCCTGTAATTTGGGAACAGTATATTAACATATATACAAGGGAAGGGATGGGACTCTCTTAACAGGGAGAGAGAATCATGTTATTATGATAGAACTTCACTTAAGGTAAGTTCGTTTAATCTAATAATAACATTTATCTCTCTCCCTGTTAATTAACTATTGTAGATGTTTAAAGATCGGGTTGCGAGTACATAATCAAATCATACAATGCATATAAAGTAATTTAAAAGTTATTTATTAAAAATGTAACTTTAGATAATCATGTAATTATAATCAACATAACAGTATAACAATCAGTCTGATACCAAGTTACATATAGTATTGCTAAACTCAGTAGGTTCTAAGGTAATAGGTCTGTTATAATGATTAGCAAAGCAAATAGAGTTTTGTGACCAACCAGCTGTTTTTTGGATAACATCTATAGATATACCAGATCTGCTTGCAGCAGATGTGCTGGCGTGTCTAGTGCTATGAGCTGTGAAGATGGTAACGTCTATGCCCGCCTCCCTAAGGACATTTTTTATCCAGCGACTTATAGTCTGTGTAGAGACAGCATGATGAGGTTTTTTATGTGTAATGAAAAGATTGTTAGTATTTCTAACATGCTGTGTTCTTTTAATATAAGAATGTAAAGTAGTGAAGGGACAAATTTCAATTTTATTGCTGAATTTTTTTAAATATAGTAATGGTTGTTTACTATTTTTGCCTGAAGTTTTTATTAAATCAGGTATAAAAATTTGGACACTGTCATGATTAAATTGGATATTATTAATTTTAATCAAAGATAATGTTTGGACCCTGTGGCCTGTCGTCAAGGCGAGTAACGTCACTACTTTATGGGTAAGCTGCTCTAGGCTTATAGCTTCATTAGGGTACAACCCTTTTATGTAATTGAGAACAACGCCGGGATCCCACGTTATGTTATATTTTGGCGTTGGAGGTTTTAATCGGAAGACTCCTTTGACGAACCGTTTAATCCTATCATCAGATCCTATTCTAGGGCCAATAAGAAGAGATAGAGCTGACCTACTACTATTAATTGTGCCGTAAGATGCCCCACTATCAAAACGCTCAGTTAAAAATTGAAGTACAAATGGTACAGAAGCTTGATAAACATCAATCTTATGGCGTTCACAGAATAGCCACCATTGTTTGAAAGAAGTATCATACTGTTTAAGAGTATTGTTTGAGAGAGAATTAAGCATTATGTGAATTGCTGATTTTGGCGTTCCACGTCTACCGTACGCCTCGCTGATAGCAGCCCGGCACCCAGGGTAAGTTGATGATGTAGGGGGTGGACATCTCTGAAAGGAGACGACAGTAAATCCTTGTTAGGCTTGAATATTAGAGGATCTGTAATTAACAATGACTTTAAAAGAGGAAACCATGACTGTGAAGGCCAATATGGGAACACCAGTATACCTTCAGCTTTTTCCCTTTTAATTTTGTGTATGCATTTTAACAATAAGGAAAAAGGAGGAAAAGCGTAAAAGAAAATATCGCTCCAGCTGACAGTGAATGCGTCTACAGTAAATGCTTCTGGATCAGGTTTCCAAGAGATAAATTTCGAGCATTTGTTATTAATCCTCGACGCAAATAAGTCTATTTCTGGGTGTCCAAATGTTTGTGTGATCTTTTGGAAACATTTTTGAGAAATTTCCCATTCAATATTAATTTTTCTAGATTCCTCATCGGCCTTAAAGTTATCTTTGGTGTTAATATAGGATGCAAATATCCAAATATTTCTATCTTTACACCATTTCCATATTTCTCTCGTAATTTGGTTAAGATGAGGAAATTGAATACCACCCATTTTGTTTATATAAGCTACTGCAGTTGTGTTATCGACTCTTAACAAAATTTCACAGTCATGCAAGTTTTTAGCAAAACATTGTAACCCTAAAAAACCTGCCTTAATCTCTAAATAGTTAATGTGATTTTCTTGTTCAGATTTTGACCATGATCCAGATGTTCTATTTGATGCACAAACTGCTCCCCAGCCAGTTTTGCATGAATCTGTATGAATTTCCATACAAAAATCGTGATGTTTAATCAAGTTGAATTTGTGTAAATTCATACTCCACCAATGTAGTTCAGAATAAACAATATTACTAAGAATCATTTTAGCTTCATAGTTATCATTGAAATTTAATAATGCAAGGTATTTTTCTCTTTCTAGTAGTTTGGTAAAAACCCAACCATATGGGACAGCTGGGCAAATTGAGTTAAGTTTTCCTAGTAATTGAGAAAATTCCCTTATTGTACAGTTTCTTTTAAATTTAAATTGCTGAATCATTTCTAAGATAGTCAGTTGTTTTTTCTGTGGGACTGATAAGGACAGATTAGTTGAATCCAGAATAAATCCGAGATATTTGCATGTTTGGCTTGGTGTCATAACACTTTTTTCAAAATTAATTACAAAACCTAAATCCTGAAATAATTTACATGCTATATTGATGTCATTTAGACATCCATTATATGATTGATTGAAATATATACTGTCATCCAGATAACATGTTAGGACTATATTTTGTTTTCTGAGATAGGTACAGACCGGTTTGATTAATTTAGTGAAAACATAGGGAGCAGAGCATAACCCATATGGTAATGCATTAAACTGAAACAGTTGTCCGTCAAAGCTGAACCTTAGAAACTTTCTGTGTGACTCTGCAATTGGCAGGGAAAGATATGCCTCTGTCAAATCTATGGAACCCATAAAGCAATCTTGTGAAATCAGTTTACAAGCAGTTCTAATATCTTCTAATTTAAAATGATGTGTAACAACATATTCATTCAACTTTTTTAGATTTAATATAAATCTAAAAGAGCCATTGGGTTTTGGTACTAAAAATATTGGAGATGTAAACTGGCTACGGTCTGGAGAACACCTAGAAACTGCACCAAGTTTTAGTAATTTTCTTATTTCACGATACATGTTTTCCTTTTCTTTCCCATGCCACACTTTTTGCATCGCCTCATAAGGTGGAGGGGTAGTATGAAATGGAATCTCATACCCTTCCAGCCATTTTAAAATTACAGGATCGTCAGTGATTTCTAACCAATTATCCATAAAATTTCTAAGTCTACCTGCATGTACCTCGGGTTCTATCGGTGATATCTGGATCTCTGCTTGTGAGAGCTGTGTCTGTCTTTCCGGTGAGGCTGGTTGTAATGCTTCCGGGGTTGATGGTATGGTTGCCCACCACGGGCTCGATGAGTCTGCTGATTGTACTGTGGTGGGCCCTTCCAGTTTAACTGCTTAAACTGCTTGTTACTTGCAGGCTGTTTATATTGCTTTTTCTCTTTATCTGAAGTATTCTTTATGGTATTACAAGTTTTTTGTATTGTTTGTGCAGCCTTGATTTTTTCTGCACAATCTGCACCAAATAAAAACTTATCAGTTTTTTGATGACGAACAGCATCTTGGATAGTTTTATTGGCCCCAGCCAAGCAAAAGAATTTTCTAGAACTTGAATCCTGGTGGTGCATTTCTGCAGCTAACTTGGCCGCATCATTAATCTCCTCAATCAGCATTTTGGAGTTAATATTGCCTAATAAAATATTTGTTAGGCATTTGCCTAAACAGGACATTAATGTACCTGTTAGGTTTTGTCTGAAGACAATCCTTTTATCTCTTTTATTAGAAGGTTCTGAAAGTGTAGCCTGAATTTCTGGGTTTACCACTGGGGCTATCGCAGCAGGAAAATTAGCTGGAGGCGGGTACTTCTTCACAATTGTCTCTCTAGCTTCTTTACCCAAGCCATCATTCATAATCTTCATCCAACGGGAAGCCAGTTCAGATCTAATAGGGTTGCCAACTTCTGTCTGCTCCT
The DNA here is from genome assembly GCF_910591565.1 of Cydia splendana. Lineage (NCBI taxonomy): Eukaryota > Metazoa > Arthropoda > Insecta > Lepidoptera > Tortricidae > Cydia > Cydia splendana. The sequence continues at coordinate 353,311 of NW_026946914.1, forward strand.
GACCTTCGGTCCCCAGTGCAAGAAGAAACTCCTCTGGGAGTTCATCGTCAACCGGCTCTGTAATAATTATATTATTATGAAATAGTTGTATATTAGAATAAGTTTGTCTATCCGCAAAGTGATAGCGCACTATGAATGTTATATATTAGAACTGTCTATCCACATTGTGATAGCGCCTGCCAGAAATAAAGTTAATTAGAATCAAGGGCATGTCTATCCGCTCTGTGATAGCGCTTAGCCACAAGTTGCTACATCATGTAGCAGTTAAGATATTATTTCTCTATACGTTAGATGTTACTAAACTGAGAAAGAAAAACAATAGCCTTAGATTTATGTACCATCAACGCACCTGCATTAAGATCAAGGTCATTATCGTGTGGCATCGTATGAAGTGGTGAAGGTGACGCAGATGATGGTAAAGAGTGTGACTGCGGCGGCTGTTGCGCAGGCTTCGATTGCGGTTTTTGTGGTGTAGGGTCTTGATCAGATTCAACAGAACGTCTTCTCGAAGTATCTCGAAGCTTTTCTTGTAATTTCCTAATCTTTCTCCTGATGTAATCTTCATCCTTTTCCTTATCTCTTTTCCTTTTCCCCATTATTTTCACTTTTCACAGCACTCGCAAAAAAACCAAGCACTTAACTACGCGCTTGTTACTAAGAAAAGTAGCGATCGCTTCAAATACGATTTACGAGGTCAGTTTTCAAATGAGAGAAAAAACGGACTTTCAGGCCCAACCGGAAAATGCCAGAATAGAAAAAAGAATTACTAACTAATCTATCAGTCAGTAACAACCAGAAGAAACATACTCTTCCCTTTCTTTTGTATGCTAGTACTAGTGTCAAACAAGGACAGTATGACTCTTTTTATCTATGTTTGAGATGAGACAGTGCTGCCGTGATAGGCCAAACCATAGATAAGATTTGACAACAAAAACAAAACAAAGTTATATATTCTTCCGCCATCACGGTGCTTCAACTATTTTTAATTATGTAATGATTATTTCCGAATGAAATTCGTCTGAATTAGTTGAAAAATAACAATAAGACAACATACCTGAGGGTCTTGTTACCTTACTTGCTTAAACTATGGTGTATATTGTATACGAATCGCCATGGAGTGGACGCCGGCGCATTGTTTTCATAAGCCGGATCATCGCTAAAATCGTGTTTACGCCGTACAATCACATTTATTTTAACTTTGATCACATTTCTACACCACATTAACATTGTTATTTCACTAATTAATTGTCTAATCATTTAATAAAATAATATTTACTGGAGAGTAACGTGACAATGTTGGTTACACAAAAAAGTTAATGGCTTGCGTACCGGATACCACAGACCATAGTCTAATAAAACATGGTCTTCCATTCCCAGAGTGACACGGGGCTACGTCACAACAACATGGCCGCTATATATAGCGCTATCGCATATTATCATATAGCGCTGTCGCATGATGACGTAAGCCCGTGTCAGTTAGGTGACCTAGAAAAGACGGGAATGGAGTACCAGGCGGAGTATATTATTATACCATGCCACAGACTGCATAACTGTGAGAGTGTTTGAGCTATTTTTTTTTAAAGCTTTGAAAATTGTGATAAATGTTGGATACAATAAAGGTTATACAATAGTTAATTAACAGGGAGAGAGATAAATGTTATTAGTCATCACATCACACACATCACTCATCTTCATCTGAGTAGGTGTACCTACTACCTAGGTAGTTAAAAAGGGACTTCGTCATCTACACTGTTAAGGCGCGGTGTGTAGTAAAATGCACTTTTTTGACACCATATTTACAGACTTTTACAAGGATATCATGCATTATTTTCTAGTATGTATAACTTCAGTCCTTGAACTACGTTATTGCTTGTCAGAAACACGACGGCTCATTATTTTCTCGATAGAATCTTAAGTTGAAAACATGCCTAACACTGTCTTTATTTTCTTATGTTAGAAGTACTAGGACGAAAATGTATATGAAACTTACTTCAGTCGATAGCTTTTAAGTAAATCTTCATTATTGCTTGTCCTTTTATCGATACGTTAATTTTTTCATTCATCATTTGATGAATTCAACATTTTGCCTACTAAATTACACCCTACGCGGCAATACCTTGCGCCTATTCCTCACGCCAGTACGCCCGTGACCACTGTCAGCGTCGGACCTGTGCTAGTTTAGCGGACGTTTCATAAAATGGGTAACCACAGTATAAATATGCAAATATGTTATACACACAATGTTTTTCAACATACTTACGAAGAAAAGCAAAATAATTCTTAAATACGGTGACATTTCAGACATTCGTCCGTCATATTGTCATTTTATAACAAGTTGGGCAGCAAAGGCACACACCCATCTAACCAATCCGGAATTCAGTCACGATTGATAAATTGTGTAAACATATTTTAAAAGGCTATAAAATTAATCAAATTGAATAATTTAGACTCGTCACATTTTTGTAAAAATCGATTTCTACTGGCAAAACATATTACTTTTTGGCAACCGGGTTTTTTAACCTAATTAGAACCCGCTGAATCCGAATTTGCCGGTTGCTTGATCGAATTCTTGACTGGAAGTGAGATATTTGATATTTAAGGTCCCTTTTTTTAGTTTTTCGTAAATAACTCGTAAACGGTGGCCAATATAAAAAAAATGTTGTAAGCATTAATAATCTACACAAAATTTTCAATAAAAAAGATTCAGTACATTTTTAGCAGGGATCAATATTTAAAAAGATAATAAAGAGGGAAAGTTAAGTATAATCAATTCTAAGGTTCCTTGTTTTTATTTTTTCGTTAATAATTTGAAAAGTATGACTCATAGCAAAAACAAATTTTACACATAAATAATAAACATAAAATTTCCTACAAGAAACATGTAGAACACTTTTCGCTAGGATCAATATTTAAAAAGACAAAGCAGCCGGTAAGTTAATTACAATCAATTTTAAAGTCCCTTTTTAGTTTTTTGTAAATAACTCGTAAACGGTGTCCCATAGCAAAATAGGTTTTTATGAATAAATAATCTACATAAAATTTCCTGCAAAAAACATCTGAACACTTTTCTCTAGGATCAATATTTAAAACGATATTAAAGGAAGAAAGTTCATTACAATCAATTCACATGTCACTTTTTTTAGTTTTTAGGGTCCCGTACCTCAAAAGGAAAAAACGGAACCCTTATAGGATCACTGCGACTGCGACTGTCTGTCTGTCTGTCCGTCTGTCACAGCCCATTTTCTTCAAAAGTACTGGACCAATTAAGTTGAAAGTAATTAAGCAATTAAGTTGTACCAAAGTACACACATGTAAATTCGTGACCCAAAGACGGACATCTTACGTAAACAAATGAATTTTAAACATGGAGGCCACTTTTTAGGCAAGGGGGGTTAATTAACATTAAGAACCTATTTTGCTATGGGCCACCGTTTACGAGTCATTTACGAAAAACTTAAAATAGGGACCTGGAAATTGATTATAATTAACTTACCCCCTTTAATACCTCATTAAATATTGATCGTAGCGAAAAAGTGTACAAAACCTTTTTTGTGGACAATTTTATGCTCAATATTTATGTATAATATTTTTTTGCAACGGGGGCACCGTTTACGAGTTATTTACGAAAAAAAAAGCGACCTGTGAACTGATTGTGATTAACTTTCTTCCTTTAATATCGTTTTAAATATTGATCCTAGAGAAAAGTCTTCAGATGTTTTTTGCAGAAAATTTTATGGAGATTATTTATTCATAAAAACCTATTTTGCTATGGGACACCGTTTACGAGTTATTTACAAAAAAACTAAAAAGGGACTTTAAAATTGATTATAATTGACTTACCGGATGCTTTGTCTTTTTAAATATTGATCCTAGCGAAAAGTGTTCTACATGTTTCTTGTAGGAAATGTTATGTTTATTATTTGTGTAAAATTTGTTTTTGCTATGAGTCATACTTTTCAAATTATTAACGAAAAAATAAAAACAAGGAACCTTAGAATGTATTATAATTAACTTTCCCTCTTTATTATCTTTTTAAATATTGATCCCTGCTAAAAATGTACTAAATCTTTTTTTATTGAAAATGTTGTGTCGATTATTAACGTTTAACAATTTTTTTTTTATATTGGCCACCGTTTACGAGTTATTTACGAAAAACTAAAAAAAGAGACCTTCAAAAAGTGATTATAATTAACTTTCCCGCCTTAATATCTCTTTGAATCAATATCCTAGCGAAAAATTGTGCGAAATCTTTCTTGTAGGCAATTTTATGCAGATTACTTATGTTTAAGAAAATTTTTTGCTATGCGCCACCGTTTAAGAGTTATTTACGAAAAACTAAAAAAAGGGACCTTTAATATCAACTATCTCACTTCCAGTCAAGAATTCGATCAAGCAACCGGCAATTTCGGATTCAGCGAGGTCTAATTAGGTTAAAAAACCCGGTTGCAAAAAAATAATATGTTTTGCCAGTCGAAATCGATTTTTACAAAAACATGATCTGTCAAGTATACACTCATATTGTATATAATTAATAATTATTTAGGTACACTCACCGTCTTACCTACCATTTTTAGGGTTCCCCACCCAAAGGGTAAAACGGAACCCTATTAGTAAGACTCCGCTGTCCGTCCGTTCGTCCGTCCGTCTGTCACCAGGCTGTATCTCACGAACCGTGATAGCTAGACAGTTGAAATTTTCACAGATGATGTATTTCTGTTGCCGCTTTAGTCATGGTTGCCTTGGGTATAGTTTCGTAGTTTAGTTAAGTAAGCAGTGCTTTCTCACCGTGTAAG